>NC_135855.1:6688067-7015567 GCF_031162955.1 Sander vitreus | reverse complement strand
GCTGTTGGATAAATGTGTGGAGTGAAAAAGCATGTATGACTCTTAGATGTGAAATGCGGCAGTGCCTTTCTGCTCTTTTCATATCTGTTTTATCGCATGATGGTGCTATACTCCCTACGCATGGTTCAGGTGGATCTGCTCCATCACTATGGCATGTAATATGTTGACTCTGTGCTGCAGCGACGGTGGGAGCTGCGAGTGTTCTGCACCGCTGTGGCCGCTTATGCTGAATCCTGTAATCAAGCTGGCGCCTGTATACGATGGAGAACTAAAGATTTGTGCGTAAGTAACAAGATACTTTTTTAAGATAAAGAAAAGACAAGTTTAACAGGGTTGCATCAAGTAACAAGCAAAACTATCAATTTTTCGTAGCTAGTCAGTAATGTAATATCGCGATAATATCAAATCTGTAATAGCTTGTATCAATATCTTCAATCAATTATAACCATTTGTCATCATCAGTAATAGTATATTTCTGCCTAGGCCTTTAAGACGGAATCTTAAATGCTGTTGATTCATTTTGAATCTGGGACAATATTTATCAAGTTCTGAGAACTACTATGTGTAGAACTGAAAGAATAAAGACCATTTATCATCAGTCTACTCCCATCTACACTGAGAATGTTCCCTGTGGAACCACAGGAACCACCTGCTCCAAGACCATCAAGATCTTCCTGGGGGGTAAACAGTCAATATAAAATGTTTCAAAAAACAACTTCAGTTTCCTGAGATGTTATGAAATGATGTATAAAATTAACAAACAATACATTTTTGTTCATTTTTTAGAGTGCAGAACTGATTCTAGCAGAGGAAAGCTACCAGCTGCTTTCAAGTGGAAATGAAGAAACAGTTCCATTCAGTTACAGCACTATGGGCATCTACCTGGTAATTGAAGCCAACAATGGACTCATTTTCATGTGGGACAAGAAGACCACCTTGTTCATCAAGCTCAGCCCAAAATACAAGGTAACACTGCCAATTGTGAAAGGAGGTGACTACAATTGATCTGTTCAGACAACAAAAGACAATCTTTGTTTTGATATTGAAGTTGACCAACATAATGTAAGGAACTCTACTTTTTCAGGGTTCTGTGTGTGGGCTGTGTGGCAACTATGATGACAATGCAAATAATGACTTCACCACAAGGTGCCATGCTGTGGTGGTCAATCCACTGGTGTTTGGAAACAGCTGGAAGGATTCACCAAGCTGCCCCGATGCTCACAGCATCACCAGCCCCTGCACAGCCAACCCATACAGACAGGCGTGGGCCCAGAAACAGTGCAGCATTATCCAGAGTGACGTCTTCTCTCCCTGCCACTCCATTGTAGGTTGTTGTTGAAGTGGAGACCATGTTAAACTAATAATAGGGTCCAACTTGAAAAAAAGAAAGAAAAAGACTCTTAAAGTTAAAGGAGTAATGCCACATTGTAGAAATACTCTATCACAAGAAAATGCACTGCATTCAAAATCATTTATCATGCCCCCTTTCAGTGTTATTATATATTACTGTATATAATTTGATAATTATTTGCAATGCATTAACATTTATGCTGTCTAATGTGATGAGGAACTATTTTATATACTGTTGCATGGTTTAATCTCTGACAATATTCTCTATAATGTCCACATGTCCTGTACTAAAATGTTGATATAGTTAATTATAGTAGAGTAATTAGTAACTGTTGGATAAATGTAGTGGAGTAAAAAAAAAAAGCATGTTTTTGACTCTTAGATGTAAGTGCAGCAGTGCCTTTTCTGCTCTTTCATACCTGTTTATAACGTATTAGTGTATACTCCTACACTGGTCTTAGGTGGATCCTGCTCCATACTATGACGCATGTGTATTTGACTCCTGTGCTTGTGACACGGGTGGAGACTGCGAGTGTTTCTGCACCGCTGTGGCCGCTTATGCTGAATCCTGTAATCAAGCTGGCGCCTGTATACGATGGAGAACCCCAAAGATTTGTCGTAAGTAACAAAGATTTTTAAGATAAAGAAAGACAAGTTTAACAGGGTTGCATCAAGTAGCAAGCAAAACTATCCAATTTTGTAGCTAGTCAGTAATGTAATATCGCGATAATATCAAATCTGTAATAGCTTGTATCAATAACTTCAATCAATTATAACCACTTGTCATCATCAGTAATAGCTATATTTCTGCCCTAGGCCTTTTAAAGACGGAATCTTAAATGCTGTTGATTCATTTTGAGATCTGGGACCAATATTTATCAAAGTTCTGAGAACTACTATTGTGTAAGAACTGAAGAATAAGACACATTTATCATGCAATTTACTCCCATCTACAAGGGGTTTCAGACTAATCATTCAGAGATAATTGTTCTCAAGTGTTTACCGCTAACTGAAGAAAAACTTCACAGGATCAATAACGTTAAAGGATTTTATGATTACTATATCATTTTCTTAGCAAAATGTTACATGCTGTATATTACTGAGAAAACAATATGATATTCAGCTAAAGTCTCTATAAATTCATCTTAAAAAAAACTATTTGGGTAAATTCTTAATTATTTTCAGCAGCATTTAACACAGCCAGGGACAGAATGGGATTGAAAATGGACACTTATCAATAATCATCACCATTAGCATCTAACAATGAGTTCAATATTTTTGAAAGTTTGCTACATCACATCAACCTT
Source organism: Sander vitreus (assembly GCF_031162955.1). NCBI lineage: Eukaryota > Metazoa > Chordata > Actinopteri > Perciformes > Percidae > Sander > Sander vitreus. Next base: position 7,012,910 of record NC_135855.1, on the reverse strand, counting down.
TTTTAATGTTCCACCCCATCCAGGCTGTGATTGGGTGGTTCACTGATGTTTTGCTCACTGTGCAGTCATCTATAAAAGCCCTGAAGGGGGCTGCCATGCACTGCTCTTGGTAATAGGGTATTGGCGCTCAACTGCTTTGTCAAGCATGTCCATGCCCTCTAAGGGCCGGTCTGAAAAAACACTTTTTCAAAAGGGATTATCAAGCTGATCATTTTCATTTAAAACTAGGGCAGTGGATACCTAAAGGTTAAAGGCTTTCCATCAGACACCACAGGCCACTTTATTTTAACCAATTTCCAAGAAAGATACAATTTAAATAGATAATGATGGAGTATTGCAATGCTCTGGTTTCAGGCCAATGTACCATGTCTGCCTAGTATAAAGGTAAAAAAGGCTATGAACAATCACATGTTCAAAAATCATGAATGGATCTGAATAATCCAGTCTGGAATGTGTCTATACTAAGTATTTTCTTTTCCTAGCTATCTTCTGTGATTACTACAATACCCCTGGTGAATGTGAATGGCACTACATGCCATGCGGATCTCCATGTATGAAAACCTGCAGGAACCCCTCCGGCAGCTGTTCGCCACAGATGCCTCCTCTAGAAGGTACAACATGATAAGTTTTCATAACTTGACCTAACCTACAATCACATTAAATTCAATTGATGCACGTCAATTGTCTTTTTTTTTTACATTGGCTGTATTAAAGTTGTGTTTATTAAATTGACGAATAATATCAATATCAATGCCAGGTGATCACAAAAACTATTTTAACTGGTGGCAATAACGCCGACAAGTCAAATAACTGATTTCTTGCATTGTATAAACAGCCGTTTGCTTTTTAATTAGGTTGCTATCCAAAATGTCCTCCTGCTCAGCCATACTTTGATGAGGATACAATGACATGTGTGTTAAAAGAACAATGTGGCTGCTACGATAAAGAGGGGAAACACTACAATAATAATGACAAAGTGCCAACAATTGAAAACTGTCAAACATGGTAGGTCTACATTACATCCCAGTCCCAGTCAAGGTTATTTGTGGTAAGTTAAAATAAAACAAATCAAAACTGACATATATTTCATGTTTTCTTTCTTGAAGTACATGCAGTTCAATGACTATCCGATGTCAGTATGATGCCCAAGGTATGCAAATATTTGGAGAGATTGTTGGTTGTAAAAATATATACCTATGTTAGGTTAATATGTTAACAATACATCTCTTCTTTTTACAGCCTGTACTTGCACATATAATGGAAACAAATATCCTCCTGGCAATGTAATTTATAACACAACAGATGGACATGGTAACTGCATCACAGCAGTGTGTGGAAATAATGGAACCATTGACCGCAGTTCACATAGATGCCCAGTATCCACACCGACAACACATGTGTCCATTGCAACCACTACTATAGCTAGCCAGTCTACAACCACCTTTGTTTTTTCATCAACCACACAAGGTATGTGCAAGGTATTCATTTTGGAAAGTGAATACATAGTAAGCTGTATTATGTAAGATTCACCACATAACCAACACATATATTATGTGTGTCCACAGAGCCACACACAGTCCCAGTCCCATGTAATCCTTGTAATTGGTCGCCATGGTATGATACCAGCTTCCCTACACTGGGAACTCCAGGTGGAGACACTGAAACATACAAAAAGATTAGAGAGGCAGGGCACAAGATATGTGCCAAGCCAAGCCAGATCCAATGCAGAGCTGAGAAATTCCCTAATGCCACCATTGAAAATGTGGGACAAGTGGTGGAATGTAATCTGGCTAATGGGCTGACTTGCAGAAATGAAGACCAGTCAGGACCACTGGCCTTGTGCTTTAACTACCAAGTCAGAGTTCTGTGTTGTGACTATAGTGCATGCCCAACAGAGCCTACTCCTTCTACAACACCTTCAATACCTACAACGACTAAAGATGTTACCGAAACACCTTGTCAGGAAACATTATGCTTCTCGTCACGGATAAATTTCAGCCTAGTCATACGGTAATAAAGGCTGGTGAACAATCACATGTTCAAAAATCATGAATGGATCTGAATGATCCAGTCTGGAATGCGTCCAGACTAAGTATTTTCTTTTCCTAGCTATCTTCTGTGAATTACACAATGCTGGGAATGTGAATGGCACTACATGCCATGCGGACTCCATGTATGAGAAACTCAGAGAACCCCTCCGGCAGCTGTTCGCCACAGATGCCTCTCTAGAAGGTACAACATGATACGTGCAGAACTCGACCAGAACCTACAATCACATTAAATTCAATCATGCACGTCATACTGCTTTTTCTGTACATTGGCTGTATTAAAGTTGTGTTTATTAAATTGACGAATAATATCAATATCAATGCCAGCATCACAAAAACCTATATAACTGGTGGCACCACGCCGACAAGTCAAATAACTGATTTCTTGCATTGTATAAACAGCTTCGCTCATTTACTACGCTCCATCCAAAATGTCCTCCTGCTCAGCCATACTTTGATGAGGATACAATGACATGTGTTAAAAAGAACAATGTGGCTGCTACGATAAAGAGGGGAAACACTACAATAATAATGACAAAGTGCCAACAATTGAAAACTGTCAAACATGGTAGGTCTACATTACATCCCAGTCCCAGTCAAGGTTATTTGTGGTAAGTTAAATAAAACAAATCAAAACTGACATATATTTCATGTTTTCTTTTCTTGAAGTACATGCAGTTCAATGACTATCCGATGTCAGTATGATGCCCAAGGTATGCAAATATTTGGAGAAATTGTTGGTTGTAAAAATATATACCTATGTTAGGTTAATATGTTAACAATACATCTCTTCTTTTTACAGCCTGTACTTGCACATATAATGGAAACAACATCCTCCTGGCAATGTAATTTATAACACAACAGATGGACATGGTAACTGCATCACAGCAGTGTGTGGAAATAATGGAACCATTGACCGCAGTTCACATAGATGCCCAGTATCCACACCGACAACACATGTGTCCATTGCAACACTACTATAGCTAGCCAGTCTACAACCACCTTTGTTTTTTCATCAACCACACAAGGTATGTGCAAGGTATTCATTTTGGAAAGTGAATACATAGTAAGCTGTATTATGTAAGATTCACCACATAACCAACACATATATTATGTGTGTCCACAGAGCCACACACAGTCCCAGTCCCATGTAATCCTTGTAATTGGTCGCCATGGTATGATACCAGCTTCCCTACACTGGGAACTCCAGGTGGAGACACTGAAACATACAAAAAGATTAGAGAGGCAGGGCACAAGATATGTGCCAAGCCAAGCCAGATCCAATGCAGAGCTGAGAAATTCCCTAATGCCACCATTGAAAATGTGGGACAAGTGGTGGAATGTAATCTGGCTAATGGGCTGACTTGCAGAAATGAAGACCAGTCAGGACCACTGGCCTTGTGCTTTAACTACCAAGTCAGAGTTCTGTGTTGTGACTATAGTGCATGCCCAACAGAGCCTACTCCTTCTACAACACCTTCAATACCTACAACGACTAAAGATGTTACCGAAACACCTTGTCAGGAAACATTATGCTTCTGGTCACAATGGATAAATTCAGACTATCCTGAATACGGTAATGGAGGTGGGGACAATGAAACCATCAAACACATCATCCAGAAAGGATTTCACATCTGTGAGAATCCAGTGGCGGTGGAATGTCGGGCAAAGCACTATCCGCTGACTCCCCTAAATCAATTGCAACAAAAAGTGACATGTAATAACCAAGGACTCCTGTGTGAGAACAGGTTACAGTATCCTCCCATATGTTTCGATTATGAAATAAAGTTAAAGTGTTGCAAGACAGTGATGTGCAGCACACCTCCACACATCAACCATACTGACTCAAACTCTTCTACAACTACACTTTACCAAAACTACAACACCTTCAACTACAACAACCACTACACCTTCTACTACACAACTGAAACAACATCTCAGCCACCTACAACTACTAGTACAACCACTACACCTCTGCTACCACAGCTACTACTACAACCACTACACCTTCTACTACAGTTCCAACTACAACACCTTCAACTCCCTCAACTACAGTTCCAACTACAACACCTTCAACTACGACAACCACTACACCTTCTACGACAACCGAAACAACAACTCAGCCACCTACAACTACTAGTACAACCACTACACCTTCTACCACAGTTCCAACTACAACACCTTCAACTCCCTCAAACTACAGTTCCAACTATAACACCTTCAACTACGACAACCACTGCACTTTCTACCACAACTGAAACAACATCTCAGCCACCTACAACTACTAGTACAACCACTACACCTTCTACCACAGTTCCAACTACAACACCTTCAACTCCCTCAACTACAGTTCCAACTACAACACCTTCAACTACGACAACCACTACACCTTCTACGACAACCGAAACAACAACTCAGCCACCTACAACTACTAGTACAACCACTACACCTTCTACCACAGTTCCAACTACAACACCTTCAACTCCCTCAACTACAGTTCCAACTACAACACCTTCAACTACGACAACCACTACACCATCTACCACAACGGAAACACCAACCACTAGTGAGCCACCAATATCTACACCTTGCCCAGGGGGACATGATGTGACATGTGAGTGGTCAGAATGGATCAATCATGGCAAGCCCACACCAGGCCCTAATGGTGGAGACAATGAATCCATCCAGAACATAATCTCTGCTGGTTATCATATATGCTCAGCTCCTGAAGAAGTCCAGTGTGAAGCTATCCTTTACCCAGGACTTTCCATGTCACTGGTGGGACAAAATGTGATTTGCAATAAAGATGTTGGTCTCATATGCTACAACAAACAACAAGGGCTTCAGCAAGAGTGTTTTGATTACGAGATTAAATTTAAATGCTGTGGGTGTCCAACACAAGCTAATTCTACTACACTTCCAACATCAACATCTTCAACTCTCTCAACTACAGTTCCAATTACAACACCTTCAACTACAGACAACTACTACACCTTCTACGACAACCGAAACAACAACTCAGCCACCTACAACTACTAGTACAACCACTACACCTTCTACCACAGTTCCAACTACAACACCTTCAACTCCCTCAACTACAGTTCCAACTACAACACCTTCAACTACGACAACCACTACACCTTCTACGACAACCGAAACAACAACTCAGCCACCTACAACTACTAGTACAACCACTACACCTTCTACCACAGTTCCAACTACAACACCTTCAACTCCCTCAACTACAGTTCCAACTACAACACCTTCAACTACGACAACCACTACACCATCTACCACAATGGAAACACCAACCACTAGTGAGCCACCAATATCTACACCTTGCCCAGGGGGACATGATGTGACATGTGAGTGGTCAGAATGGATCAATCATGGCAAGCCCACACCAGGTCCCTAATGGTGGAGACAATGAATCCATCCAGAACATAATCTCTGCTGGTTATCATATATGCTCAGCTCCTGAAGAAGTCCAGTGTGAAGCTATCCTTTACCCAGGACTTTCCATGTCACTGGTGGGGACAAAATGTGATTTGCAATAAAGATGTTGGTCTCATATGCTACAACAAACAACAAGGGCTTCAGCAAGAGTGTTTTGATTACGAGATTAAATTTAAATGCTGTGGGTGTCCAACACAAGCTAATTCTACTACACTTCCAACATCAACATCTTCAACTCTCTCAACTACAGTTCCAATTACAACACCTTCAACTACGACAACTACTACACCTTCTACATACAACCGAAACAACAACTCAGCCACCTACAACTACTAGTACAACCACTACACCTTCTACCACAGTTCCAACTACAACACTTTCAACTCCCTCAACTACAGTTCCAACTACAACACCTTCAACTACGACAACCACTACACCTTCTACGACAACCGAAACAACAACTCAGCCACCTACAACTACTAGTACAACCACTACACCTTCTACAAACAGTTCCAACTACAACACCTTCAACTCCCTCAACTACAGTTCCAACTACAACACCTTCAACTACGACAACCACTACACCTTCTACGACAACAGAAACAACAACTCAGCCACATACAACTACTAGTACAACCACTACACCTTCTACCACAGTTCCAACTACAACACCTTCAACTCCCTCAACTACAGTTCCAACTACAACACCTTCAACTACGACAACCACTACACCATCTACCACAATGGAAACACCAACCACTAGTGAGCCACCAATATCTACACCTTGCCCAGGGGGACATGATGTGACATGTGAGTGGTCAGAATGGATCAATCATGGCAAGCCCACACCAGGTCCCTAATGGTGGAGACAATGAATCCATCCAGAACATAATCTCTGCTGGTTATCATATATGCTCAGCTCCTGAAGAAGTCCAGTGTGAAGCTATCCTTTACCCAGGACTTTCCATGTCACTGGTGGGACAAAATGTGATTTGCAATAAAGATGTTGGTCTCATATGCTACAACAAACAACAAGGGCTTCAGCAAGAGTGTTTTGATTACGAGATTAAATTTAAATGCTGTGGGTGTCCAACACAAGCTAATTCTACTACACTTCCAACATCAACATCTTCAACTCTCTCAACTACAGTTCCTATTACAACACCTTCAACCACGACAACTACTACACCTTCTACGACAACCGAAACAACAACTCAGCCACCTACAACTACTAGTACAACCACTACACCTTCTACCACAGTTCCAACTACAACACCTTCAACTCCCTCAACTACAGTTCCAACTACAACACCTTCAACTACGACAACCACTACACCTTCTACGACAACCGAAACAACAACTCAGCCACCTACAACTACTAGTACAACCACTACACCTTCTACCACAGTTCCAACTACAACACCTTCAACTCCCTCAACTACAGTTCCAACTACAACACCTTCAACTACGACAACCACTACACCATCTACCACAATGGAAACACCAACCACTAGTGAGCCACCAATATCTACACCTTGCCCAGGGGACATGATGTGACATGTGAGTGGTCAGAATGGATCAATCATGGCAAGCCCACACCAGGTCCTAATGGTGGAGACAATGAATCCATCCAGAACATAATCTCTGCTGGTTATCATATATGCTCAGCTCCTGAAGAAGTCCAGTGTGAAGCTATCCTTTACCCAGGACTTTCCATGTCACTGGTGGGGCAAAATGTGATTTGCAATAAAGATGTTGGTCTCATATGCTACAACAAACAACAAGGGCTTCAGCAAGAGTGTTTTGATTACGAGATTAAATTTAAATGCTGTGGGTGTCCAACACAAGCTAATTCTACTACACTTCCAACATCAACATCTTCAACTCTCTCAACTACAGTTCCAATTACAACACCTTCAACTACGACAACTACTACACCTTCTACGACAACCGAAACAACAACTCAGCCACGTACAACTACTAGTACAACCACTACACCTTCTACCACAGTTCCAACTACAACACTTTCAACTCCCTCAACTACAGTTCCAACTACAACACCTTCAACTACGACAACCACTACACCTTCTACGACAACCGAAACAACAACTCAGCCACCTACAACTACTAGTACAACCACTACACCTTCTACAACAGTTCCAACTACAACACCTTCAACTCCCTCAACTACAGTTCCAACTACAACACCTTCAACTACGACAACCACTACACCTTCTACGACAACAGAAACAACAACTCAGCCACATACAACTACTAGTACAACCACTACACCTTCTACCACAGTTCCAACTACAACACCTTCAACTCCCTCAACTACAGTTCCAACTACAACACCTTCAACTATGACAACCACTACACCATCTACCACAATGGAAACACCAACCACTAGTGAGCCACCAATATCTACACCTTGCCCAGGGGGACATGATGTGACATGTGAGTGGTCAGAATGGATCAATCATGGCAAGCCCACACCAGGTCCCTAATGGTGGAGACAATGAATCCATCCAGAACATAATCTCTGCTGGTTATCATATATGCTCAGCTCCTGAAGAAGTCCAGTGTGAAGCTATCCTTTACCCAGGACTTTCCATGTCACTGGTGGGACAAAATGTGATTTGCAATAAAGATGTTGGTCTCATATGCTACAACAAACAACAAGGGCTTCAGCAAGAGTGTTTTGATTACGAGATTAAATTTAAATGCTGTGGGTGTCCAACACAAGCTAATTCTACTACACTTCCAACATCAACATCTTCAACTCTCTCAACTACAGTTCCAATTACAACACCTTCAACTACAGACAACTACTACGCCTTCTACGACAACCCGAAACAACAACTCAGCCACCTACAACTACTAGTACAACCACTACACCTTCTACCACAGTTCCAACTACAACACCTTTCAACTCCCTCAACTACAGTTCCAACTACAACACCTTCAACTACGACAGCCACTACACCTTCTACGACAGCCGAAACAACAACTCAGCCACCTACAACTACTAGTACAACCACTACACCTTCTACCACAGTTCCAACTACAACACCTTCAACTCCCTCAACTACAGTTCCAACTACAACACCTTCAACTACGACAACCACTACACCATCTACCACAACGGAAACACCAACCACTAGTGAGCCACCAATATCTACACCTTGCCCAGGGGGACATGATGTGACATGTGAGTGGTCAGAATGGATCAATCATGGCAAGCCCACACCAGGCCCTAATGGTGGAGACAATGAATCCATCCAGAACATAATCTCTGCTGGTTATCATATATGCTCAGCTCCTGAAGAAGTCCAGTGTGAAGCTATCCTTTACCCAGGACTTTCCATGTCACTGGTGGGACAAAATGTGATTTGCAATAAAGATGTTGGTCTCATATGCTACAACAAACAACAAGGGCTTCAGCAAGAGTGTTTTGATTACGAGATTAAATTTAAATGCTGTGGGTGTCCAACACAAGCTAATTCTACTACACTTCCAACATCAACATCTTCAACTCTCTCAACTACAGTTCCAATTACAACACCTTCAACTACGACAACTACTACACCTTCTACGACAACCGAAACAACAACTCAGCCACCTACAACTACTAGTACAACCACTACACCTTCTACCACAGTTCCAACTACAACACCTTTCAACTCCCTCAACTACAGTTCCAACTACAACACCTTCAACTACGACAACCACTACACCTTCTACGACAACCGAAACAACAACTCAGCCACCTACAACTACTAGTACAACCACTACACCTTCTACCACAGTTCCAACTACAACACCTTCAACTCCCTCAACTACAGTTCCAACTACAACACCTTCAACTACGACAACCACTACACCTTCTACGACAACAGAAACAACAACTCAGCCACATACAACTACTAGTACAACCACTACACCTTCTACCACAGTTCCAACTACAACACCTTCAACTCCCTCAACTACAGTTCCAACTACAACACCTTCAACTACGACAACCACTACACCATCTACCACAATGGAAACACCAACCACTAGTGAGCCACCAATATCTACACCTTGCCCAGGGGGACATGATGTGACATGTGAGTGGTCAGAATGGATCAATCATGGCAAGCCCACACCAGGTCCTAATGGTGGAGACAATGAATCCATCCAGAACATAATCTCTGCTGGTTATCATATATGCTCAGCTCCTGAAGAAGTCCAGTGTGAAGCTATCCTTTACCCAGGACTTTCCATGTCACTGGTGGGACAAAATGTGATTTGCAATAAAGATGTTGGTCTCATATGCTACAACAAACAACAAGGGCTTCAGCAAGAGTGTTTTGATTACGAGATTAAATTTAAATGCTGTGGGTGTCCAACACAAGCTAATTCTACTACACTTCCAACATCAACATCTTCAACTCTCTCAACTACAGTTCCAATTACAACACCTTCAACTACGACAACTACTACACCTTCTACGACAACCCGAAACAACAACTCAGCCACCTACAACTACTAGTACAACCACTACACCTTCTACCACAGTTCCAACTACAACACCTTCAACTCCCTCAACTACAGTTCCAACTACAACACCTTCAACTACGACAACCACTACACCTTCTACGACAACCGAAACAACAACTCAGCCACCTACAACTACTAGTACAACCACTACACCTTCTACCACAGTTCCAACTACAACACCTTCAACTCCCTCAACTACAGTTCCAACTACAACACCTTCAACTACGACAACCACTACACCTTCTACGACAACAGAAACAACAACTCAGCCACATACAACTACTAGTACAACCACTACACCTTCTACCACAGTTCCAACTACAACACCTTCAACTCCCTCAACTACAGTTCCAACTACAACACCTTCAACTACGACAACCACTACACCATCTACCACAATGGAAACACCAACCACTAGTGAGCCACCAATATCTACACCTTGCCCAGGGGGACATGATGTGACATGTGAGTGGTCAGAATGGATCAATCATGGCAAGCCCACACCAGGTCCTAATGGTGGAGACAATGAATCCATCCAGAACATAATCTCTGCTGGTTATCATATATGCTCAGCTCCTGAAGAAGTCCAGTGTGAAGCTATCCTTTACCCAGGACTTTCCATGTCACTGGTGGGACAAAATGTGATTTGCAATAAAGATGTTGGTCTCATATGCTACAACAAACAACAAGGGCTTCAGCAAGAGTGTTTTGATTACGAGATTAAATTTAAATGCTGTGGGTGTCCAACACAAGCTAATTCTACTACACTTCCAACATCAACATCTTCAACTCTCTCAACTACAGTTCCAATTACAACACCTTCAACTACGACAACTACAACACCTTCTACGACAACCGAAACAACAACTCAGCCACCTACAACTACTAGTACAACCACTACACCTTCTACCACAGTTCCAACTACAACACCTTCAACTCCCTCAACTACAGTTCCAACTACAACACCTTCAACTACGACAACCACTACACCTTCTACGACAACCCAAACAACAACTCAGCCACCTACAACTACTAGTACAACCACTACACCTTCTATCACAGTTCCAACTACAACACCTTCAACTACGACAACCACTACACCATCTACCACAACGGAAACACCAACCACTAGTGAGCCACCAATATCTACACCTTGCCCAGGGGGACATGATGTGACATGTGAGTGGTCAGAATGGATCAATCATGGCAAGCCCACACCAGGCCCTAATGGTGGAGACAATGAATCCATCCAGAACATAATCTCTGCTGGTTATCATATATGCTCAGCTCCTGAAGAAGTCCAGTGTGAATCTATCCTTTACCCAGGACTTTCCATGTCACTGGTGGGACAAAATGTGATTTGCAATAAAGATGTTGGTCTCATATGCTACAACAAACAACAAGGGCTTCAGCAAGAGTGTTTTGATTACGAGATTAAATTTAAATGCTGTGGGTGTCCAACACAAGCTAATTCTACTACACTTCCAATATCAACATCTTCAACTCTCTCAACTACAGTTCCAATTACAACACCTTCAACTACGACAACTACCACACCTTCTACGACAACCGAAACAACAACTCAGCCACCTACAACTACTAGTACAACCACTACACCTTCTACCACAGTTCCAACTACAACACCTTCAACTCCCTCAAATACAGTTCCAACTATAACACCTTCAACTACGACAACCACTACACCATCTACCACAATGGAAACACCAACCACTAGTGAGCCACCAATATCTACACCTTGCCCAGGGGGACATGATGTGACATGTGAGTGGTCAGAATGGATCAATCATGGCAAGCCCACACCAGGTCCCTAATGGTGGAGACAATGAATCCATCCAGAACATAATCTCTGCTGGTTATCATATATGCTCAGCTCCTGAAGAAGTCCAGTGTGAAGCTATCCTTTACCCAGGACTTTCCATGTCACTGGTGGGACAAAATGTGATTTGCAATAAAGATGTTGGTCTCATATGCTACAACAAACAACAAGGGCTTCAGCAAGAGTGTTTTGATTATGAGATTAAATTTAAATGCTGTGGGTGTCCAACACAAGCTAATTCTACTACACTTCCAATATCAACATCTTCAACTCTCTCAACTACAGTTCCAATTACAACACCTTCAACCACGACAACTACTACACCTTCTACGACAACCGAAACAACAACTCAGCCACCTACAACTACTACTACAACCACTACACCTTCTACCACAGTTCCAACTACAACACCTTCAACTCCCTCAAATACAGTTCCAACTATAACACCTTCAACTACGACAACCACTACACCTTCTACGACAACCGAAACAACAACTCAGCCACCTACAACTACTAGTACAACCACTACACCTTCTACTACACTTCCAACTACAACACCTTCAACTCCCTCAACTACAGTTCCAACTACAACACCTTCAACTACGACAACTACTACACCTTCTACGACAACCGAAACAACAACTCAGCCACCTACAACTACTACTACAACCACTACACCTTCTACCACAGTTCCAACTACAACACCTTCAACTCCCTCAAATACAGTTCCAACTATAACACCTTCAACTACGACAACCACTACACCATCTACCACAACGGAAACACCAACCACTAGTGAGCCACCAATATCTACACCTTGCCCAGGGGGACATGATGTGACATGTGAGTGGTCAGAATGGATCAATCATGGCAAGCCCACACCAGGCCCTAATGGTGGAGACAATGAATCCATCCAGAACATAATCTCTGCTGGTTATCATATATGCTCAGCTCCTGAAGAAGTCCAGTGTGAAGCTATCCTTTACCCAGGACTTTCCATGTCACTGGTGGGACAAAATGTGATTTGCAATAAAGATGTTGGTCTCATATGCTACAACAAACAACAAGGGCTTCAGCAAGAGTGTTTTGATTACGAGATTAAATTTAAATGCTGTGGGTGTCCAACACAAGCTAATTCTACTACACTTCCAACATCAACATCTTCAACTCTCTCAACTACAGTTCCAATTACAACACCTTCAACTACGACAACTACTACACCTTCTACGACAACCGAAACAACAACTCAGCCACCTACAACTACTAGTACAACCACTACACCTTCTACCACAGTTCCAACTACAACACCTTCAACTCCCTCAACTACAGTTCCAACTACAACACCTTCAACTACAACAACCACTACACCTTCTACGACAACCGAAACAATAACTCAGCCACCTACAACTGCTAGTACAACCACAACACCTTCTACCACAACTGAGTTACCTATAGTCACAGGAAAACCCTCTCAACCAAGTACTGCGCCATCTACTGCGGCTCAAATATGCCATTGCCTTCATAATGGTATCATTTTTCCCCCGGTAAGTTTTGCTTTATAAAGACACACACTTTTTTTAACATGTATCTATCTATTTCTGACACCATTGTGAACATAAAAGCTACGTTGGCATTGTGCAAAATCGTTGTCACTATTTTAACTTAACAAATCAAATAAGTCAAAAATAATGTAATCCCTACATAGCACATTAAAATGTTATTTTACATTGATTGATCTATGGGATGGACAGTATATAGTGCATACATGTTATTTATGATACCCTCTGTAATATATATCACATGTGATATGTGACAGACCCCTTTTCAACAATCTCCCTTTGCTTCATTTTCAGACTCCATAGTCTACAATATGACGGACCATGATGGCTACTGTTATATAGGGATTACTGCGATGAAAACTGTCATATAGTACTCAAAGACCACCATCCATGTCATAAACCGGGGAAAGAGTGTGCGTTAAACCCTCCAAGAAAGGTACTTCTTTTTTTCTATTGCATAATTGTTTAACTTTATTTGTATACGCAATTGTTAAGCAGTAGCCTACTGCTTAATCCTTAAAATGTTATCATTACATTTGCTAAGGATTTTTGTATGACTAATTCATATGGTATTTTATGACAATACCAGCCCTCTCTGTTTTTATTAATTTCTATATATGATTGTCCCCATAGGATGGTGAAATTTGGAAGGAGAGTAACTGTCTTTTAGGAACATGTGATAATGGCAAGGTGACCTATAACCATACACAGTACCAGTGTCCAACTCCAAAGCCTGTAGTATGTGCAAAATAACTTCCCTGCTATTGAAGTGCTGGATGATGATGGATGCTGCTTCCACTATGAATGCCAATGTAAGTCTGACCCTCTAAAATTAAGCTTGGTTGCAAAACCCTAAGGTTAAACAATGTGAAAGCATTTGACCTGTTTTTGATATTTTACTTATGTTTGATTTAACACTGGATTGTATGTCTTGACCTTCTATCACGGTTCAACTACAACACCTTCCAGCTCCCTCAACTTCTGGTTCCAGCTACAACACCTTCAACTCACGACCAGCCACTGCACCTTCTCACGACCTTCAGGAAACAACAGCTCAGCCACCTACAGCTACTAGTACCAGCCACTGCACCTTCTATCCGCAGTTCCAATACAACACCTTCAACTCCCTCAACTACAGTTCCAACTACAACACCTTCAACTACGACAACCACTACACCATCTACCACAACGGAAACACCAACCACTAGTGAGCCACCAATATCTACACCTTGCCCAGGGGGACATGATGTGACATGTGAGTGGTCAGAATGGATCAATCATGGCAAGCCCACACCAGGCCCTAATGGTGGAGACAATGAATCCATCCAGAACATAATCTCTGCTGGTTATCATATATGCTCAGCTCCTGAAGAAGTCAAGTGTGAAGCTATCCTTTACCCAGGACTTTCCATGTCACTGGTGGGACAAAATGTGATTTGCAATAAAGATGTTGGTCTCATATGCTACAACAAACAACAAGGGCTTCAGCAAGAGTGTTTTGATTACGAGATTAAATTTAAATGCTGTGGGTGTCCAACACAAGCTAATTCTACTACACTTCCAACATCAACATCTTCAACTCTCTCAACTACAGTTCCAATTACAACACCTTCAACTACGACAACTACTACACCTTCTACGACAACCGAAACAACAACTCAGCCACCTACAACTACTAGTACAACCACTACACCTTCTACCACAGTTCCAACTACAACACCTTCAACTCCCTCAACTACAGTTCCAACTACAACACCTTCAACTACAACAACCACTACACCTTCTACGACAACCGAAACAATAACTCAGCCACCTACAACTGCTAGTACAACCACAACACCTTCTACCACAACTGAGTTACCTATAGTCACAGGAAAACCCTCTCAACCAAGTACTGCGCCATCTACTGCGGCTCAAATATGCCATTGCCTTCATAATGGTATCATTTTCCCCCCTGGTAAGTTCTGCTTTATAAAGACACACACTTTTTTAACATGTATCTATCTATTTCTGACACCATTGTGAACATAAAAGCTACGTTGGCATTGTGCAAAATCGTTGTCACCATTTTAATTTAACAAATCTAGTCAAAATAATGTAATCCCTACATAGCACATTAAAATGTTATTTTACATTGATTGATCTATGGGATGGACAGTATATAGTGCATACATGTTATTTATGATACCCTCTGTAATATATATCACATGTGATATGTGACAGACCCCTTTTCAACAATCTCCCTTTGCTTCATTTTCAGACTCCATAGTCTACAATATGACGGACCATGATGGCTACTGTTATATAGGGTACTGCGATGAAAACTGTCATATAGTACTCAAAGACCACCATCCATGTCATAAACCGGGGAAAGAGTGTGCGTTAAACCCTCCAAGAAAGGTACTTCTTTTTTTCTATTGCATAATTGTTTAACTTTATTTGTATACGCAATTGTTAAGCAGTAGCCTACTGCTTAATCCTTAAAATGTTATCATTACATTTGCTAAGGATTTTGTATGACTAATTCATATGGTATTTTATGACAATACCAGCCCTCTCTGTTTTTATTAATTTCTATATATGATTGTCCCCATAGGATGGTGAAATTTGGAAGGAGAGTAACTGTCTTTTAGGAACATGTGATAATGGCAAGGTGACCTATAACCATACACAGTACCAGTGTCCAACTCCAAAGCCTGTAGTATGTGCAAATAACTTCCCTGCTATTGAAGTGCTGGATGATGATGGATGCTGCTTCCACTATGAATGCCAATGTAAGTCTGACCCTCTAAAATTAAGCTTGGTTGCAAAACCCTAAGGTTAAACAATGTGAAAGCATTTGACCTGTTTTTGATATTTTACTTATGTTTGATTTGGATTGTTGGATTGTATGTCTTAGATGATACCCAGATTACTTGAAATTTAATTTTAAAAATGAAATATACGTTTTGTTTGAAGGTATCTGCTATGGTTGGGGAGACCCCCATTATGTCACATTCGATGGAACCTACTATAATTTTCAAGGCAACTGTTCCTACTGGCTGATGAAGGAGATATTGCCCAAATACAACTTCAGTGTTATGATCGATAACTACTACTGTGGTAATGCTGATGGCTTGGCCTGTCCTCAGTCCATCACTGTCTTCTACAAAAGCTACATAATCTTTATAATGCAGAAGGAGGTCAATGGCATTTACACAAATCAGGTAATTACATGGCACTATTATCTTTCTCCGCTTTTAATTCAAACTCAAACATTTAATTATCCTGGCAGCAACTGCCTTTTTTGTGCAAATGCAACCACTGGTTTGGACTCCATACCTGACAACCCAACTCATCAAAGTGACGACCAATTGACCAAGCCTCAGTTTTTGACAGGTTGGGAGTGAGACTGTGTTGTACCTGACCTGATTCTTATTTGTAAAACATGTCCAAAGAAGGGCTTACTGTTGGTGGATTGAACCTTACAAAGACTTGCGTCAAGGGTTATTTCTGACATTTATATCATAATATATTTTTATTTTAGACCACTGTGAATGGCAAGCATGTGAGTCCTGCACACCAGAATGGTGACTTCCGTATAACCTCCACCGGTATAGAGACAGTGCTTGTCATCCCTGAAATCCATGCCAAGATCACCTTCTCAGGGCTCATATTCAGTATCTACCTGCCCTATAATAAATTTGCTGGCAACACCGAGGGACAGTGTGGTGAGTCCTGCAGTAGAAATGAATAGTATCTTACTCAATGTAGAGTTTGGACAGCAGTTGATATATGACATGTTTATGTATAGAAGATATTTGGTGAACCTGATACAACAGATATAACTTATTGTACCTATTTAACACATTCTGCAATCAGTGTGATACATAATGCTGTGGGTTTCTTTAGGCACATGTGACAACAACCGGACAGATGACTGCATGTTGCCAAATGGCAAAATTGATCCTTCATGTCCTAATATGGCACACGAGTGGCATGCTAACGACAGTTACTGTGAACATATTTACACCCCACCTACACCTACAACTAGCCCCTGCGATACAACCATCTGTGAGATCATTAAGGGCAGGTAGGAGGAAAAGCGCGAAACATTTCAGAAATTGCACTAGTCATCAGGTTCAAACATTGGTTAGTTTGAATAATACATATCCGCTGTGGATTTAAGAATTTACAAATTCTTCAAATCACATGTTCTTTGTATTTAATAGTTGTTTTTTTTAACCAATAGTAAGGGAGTGTTTTATAAACAGTTTGTATGAGCAGTGGACATTACTTTGACTACTTCAACTTCAAACACAGCTCAAATCTGAATTAATGCAGTCCAATTAACATGAAGCACACATCAGAACAAGGAGCCCATTAAGTGTTAACATACGTTTTATTTATCACTGCACATGAATAATATCCCCTCTTTGGGGATAAAGGTTGGGTTAAAAATGTATGAAAATATTTACCACACTTAGGGGTGCCAGAGGGGGGTCAAGGCCTAATATTATGGGGGCACTGGCCACTCTTCTTTCATATCAGTCCTTACAGCTCACTTATGTTCTCCAAATATCTTGCAAGTATTGTGGCTCTTTCTATCAACATCATGTCATGCCTGAATATGCTAAAGCATAAATTAAGACAGCTGTCCGAATAACAAAAGGTTATTACTTTAACAGATAAATGAAGCCATCTGTGTTACGGTTTCCAATTTTGAGAAAAAGCCTTTTTAGACAAATTACATTCCAGCTTTGAAACACACCTGACAAGCAATACTGGTTTAATCACTTCTTGATAATGTGTAATGATGCATTCAGTTTGTCCATACTGACTATAAATCCAATTTTCCCCAGTGTGTTTGAAGCTTGCCACAAAGTTATTGACTACACTCCATTTGTTTTGGCCTGTGAGTTTGACATTTGCCACATGCACATAAATCACGTTGGCTGCACCAGCTTACAAACCTATGCTGATGCCTGTGCTGAGTCTGGACTGTGTATTGACTGGAGAAGTGCCACCGACGGACTCTGTGGTATGCAACCTGAATATGTCATGTTATAGTCAAGCACTACTACTATTACCTTTAATAACAACATTACAGCAATGACCTTAACTAAATGATAATGTGTTTTCTCTTTTCATCTCTTAATAGAATATACATGTCCAAGTCCCAAAGTCTATCGGGGGTGTGGCCCTCAGGTGGAGCATACCTGTGATTCCTGGTACAGCAATTTACCAACACATTGTTGTTGCTCATCACACTCAATCAATTTTCCCTCATTTATGCTTTGACCACATACAACATTCACACAATATGCGGTTGTTCCTTCAGGTACAACCAGAAATTCATCTATACTGTCAATGAGTTCAGTGCCATGACAAATGTGAAGCTGGAGAGTTGCTTCTGCCCAGATGACTTCTTCCTCCTCTCTTCCAACTCTAATGAATGTGTGCCCACCTGTGGTGAGAACAGATAGCACTACTGTATGACAACAGCTATGGAAGCTATGGACAAGAATGTGCTGCACTTTTTAATGGCCTTTTGTGACTAAGTAAAAGTCCTATTTGTTATCTTATCATCAAAATCACACGTTTATGGATACAGTTAGTTTCCTGCAGTGAGGAAGAAAGTGAGGGTGTAGATTTCAGGGGAATAAACCAGTTCCTCTTGTATGCCATAAACCCAGGTTTGTACCACGACAACAACATATTTCTATCTTTGACTTTAATGTTTTACCGTAACTTTGCCATACTGTAGCTGATTGTAGAATGATTCAAGAAACATTCCAAAATGTAATTATTTAATCCACTGTTTTGCAGAACTACTAACTTTGTCTGATGGTCTGCACATGATACAAGTTTCAGCTTCAAGTGTTTAGTCTCTTTTTGTCTACATCTAAAAACAAAACTTATTTAGCTTAAGCAGTGATTTAAGAAAGCTAAAATACAGACCATGCACCTGACTACTGTATCTGCAGCTGAGCGAGTGCAGTGACCCCTCGCTATTACACACTGCCTGAGTTAAGGACTGTCAATCCAGTTTTTAAAACCAATGTTTAGAATAAGAAGTGGGACGATAAGAAGAATAGAAAGAAGAATATTTTATTAACCTAGCAAGGGAAAACATTTTTTTTTTTTAATAATAGAAAATGGAAATGTTTAAAAAAAATAAAAAATAAAAATAAAATTTTAACCGTGATTTCAGAGAGAATACATTGAGGATTTTCAAGCCTTAGCTCCTGAAGCAGGCTGAACAAAGCCCCAATGAATGCAAATGACTTTGTTTGTTGTTTTCTCCAAATAGAAATTTGTCGGCTGTCAAATGGAAGTTGGACACAGGTAAATGATTTGTCTACAATGCCAGTCCCTTTTTATTAACCTTTGGAAAGGCCCAAATAGCTTATAATGCCATAACTCTGCAATAAACATTGTGTCCTCAGGCCAATTCAACGTGGAGAGAAAACTGTAATGAGTGTATATGTGAGGAGGACACACTGCAGGTCAGCTGCCGTCCCGTGTCCTGTCCAGCACAGCCGTCCCTCAGCTGTGACGAAGAGGGTCAGGTCAAGGTCACTGAAACAGTTGGCTGCTGTCAAAAGGAGAAGTGTGGTAAGTGAGCACCGAGAAGGTAGCCGAACACTCTTGTTTTTATAATATATATATCGTATTTAAATGTGTAAATCCATCCATTTTCAGACATTGTATGTACCCTAATTGTAACAGACGACCAAAAATGACCACGTGTTCTTTTCTTGCTTGTTCTGAAAACCAAGGTTTTTTTTAAAGGATTTTTCAAGGACTTGCTTCCCAGTGAAAGAGCTCCTTTATTGTTATTTATATAATACATGTTTATCTTATATTTGCTGACATGAACATCCCCTCCTTCATTCATCCACGTGTGTCTCTTGAACAGATTGTGATGGGACGCAGTGCTCTGGTCTTGTGCCATCCTGTCCTCTTGGTTTTATTCTAAACAGAACTAAGGAAGTCTGCTGTTGGAAATACTCCTGCGGTAGGTGTGCTATGCTTGTGCATACTGGAACTGCATTGCCAGGTTTCATTTTTACCACAGTGCATCACATTTAAAATGCTTGCTTGATTGGTTTCCTTCACAGTGCCTAAAAAGGATGTGTGTGTTTTCAACAACCACGAATACCAGGTGAGATCTCACATCTTACTGTCACCCTCATGCGAAACTGATTTGAATTGACTACAGCATAAAAGAATACATGAGGGATTTGTTTAACACGGATTGTATGATTGCGTCATTTTTATGTATCGCTTACAAAACCTAATGTAATCAAATACAACAGCTCAGCCATGAATTATCCCTTTACAAAGGTAGTTCACTCTCAGAGGCATTAATAATGTTTATTACTGAGGTTTACAGCGGTGTTATACTGGACTGCATTATATTGAAAGGAAGTTCTAATGTTTCCAAGCATGAGTATGTGTATCTGACCTTCTCACCTTGTCCGTCCAGGTTGGAGACCTGGTGTCCATGAAGCCATGTGAGAAGTGCAGTTGTAGTAACAAGGCCAATGCCAATAGCCACCTGCACATTATAGACTGTGAGCCTATACCCTGTGACACCAACTGCCCTGTGGTAGGTTTTCTCTCTCTCTTTCCCTTCCTCACTTACTCAGACACTTTCATTTTTAAGTTCATTATAAAAAAAAAAAATCTTTATGACTCTACCGATGCTCTTCCAAACATGCATTGACTTTTTTCAACATTTAAAGATAGCATGAGTATCATCGGAATTTTTCTAGTTGGCATTAATGCCCATAAAAACTGACCTCTGACAGATTTGCCGTCATTAGAATGGGAATTAAGCCAAATTACGAAAGAGCACAAAACAGATTCGGATAGGGATTATTATACAAGTTGTGAGTGAGTTTAACTGTCAGATAGGGGAGTGTGCTGCTGAAATCTATTTGTGAACAAACCTTCCTATATTCTACAGAGCTGAGTATAAGTTATCTATTGGAAAAAGTCAAGGCAGATTCCTACTGAACATGGTTCAGTTCACCATCTCAAAAGAGTCCCTTCAGACCCTAAAATTCTGACCTACAGAATGTTTCAAAGTTTGATTTGGTTTTATTAATGGTGTATCACCATTTTGCGCACTAGTGCTTGGATAAAATGTGTCTTTCAACCGCACACATTGTTAGTCAAAGACTGTCTGAAACATTTTGTGTTCTGTATTTGCCTCCGCTTTAGTTTAGCCTCTTTACTGCAACTGGAAATAACTAACAGAAGTAATGAAAATATAAGTCATCCTGTAAACCCGACAGAATACTATTGTCAACCCTGAATCCAAATTCTGACATCCTGTACATTTAAAAACAATCCGGGTGTTGTGCTGGTTTTACCTTTTTATGTGCATTGTTTGTATGCTGAGTATGTCTTTGTGTCTCTGTTCAGGGTTATGAGTACCAGATCACCGCTAACCAGTGCTGTGGGACATGTGTCCAAACAAGCTGCATTGTCGTGCTGTTGAACGCCACATACGCATTAAAGGTTGGTCCAAATGTGTGTGCATGCAGAGTGTGTTTTCGGTGAGAGAGAATGAAAGACATTTGATTTGATTTGGTATATATAATATATATAGGGTCACTTAGGTCTCCAACATCTCCTCTTTCTTTTAAAGATAATGATGCTATCAGATCGCATTGCCTTCATTTGTTGTTACTTTTCAGCTATTTCAGCATAACATGACATATGAATATATGTATAATATATGTCATACATTTCATTACATACGTTACGTCATGAAATTTAAACACATATCAAAATACAACGAGCCACTCTTTGAGCAGTTGAAAAAAGATTTTCTGTTTTCTCTTGGTGTTCATCCACCAGGAGGTGTGGTGTCTCCGGGTAAAAGAGAGACTAAAATCAAACAGTATTACTGCATCATTAGACTTGCTTTTATTGTGATGGATTCTCTGCAAGTCGATTTCAAACATAATTCACAAACTATGCTGTGTTTTGGAAAATGTTTAGCTATAAACTATTTGTAATTGACTAAAACATACAAAATCTCTGCTATGTCCCTTTAAGTTTCTTTATGTTCAACTTGCCATGTCTGTAATCAGCACAAATCAACCAGAGGATACTAAGTCTACAGTCTACAAATGACGACATGGAGATGATAGTGACTCTGATCCAGCCTTGTCTGCAAGACTGTTTCAAAATTCTGTTGTGTTATTCTTTAGCCTGGCTCCATTTGGACTTCCGCTGGGAACCCCTGTGTGAAGTTTGAGTGTGTGAAGATCGCTAATCAGTTCATCACCATAGAAGCCAAGACAATCTGTCCCCACTACGACCCTAATGAATGCATACCGGTGAGTGCACACACACACACACACACACACACACGCATACACAGATAATTTGAGGTCGGAATCTAATACATCATTGATGACGTGATTTTGATGTAAATGTTTTTGTCTCCTGCAGGGAACAGAGACCATAGCTCCAGATGGATGCTGCCATGTCTGTATGTATTGCTTCCTGCATATTATTTACAATCCTCCTCCACACTCTCCTCTTACTCTAGCACACAAAGCCCTATGGTGTCCATCAGAGATTCTAAGATTTCAAGCTAAATGAGCAGGACCATTGTGAGCTTACTAAGTCATATACTGTACATCCCTTT
Source organism: Sander vitreus (assembly GCF_031162955.1). Lineage (NCBI taxonomy): Eukaryota > Metazoa > Chordata > Actinopteri > Perciformes > Percidae > Sander > Sander vitreus. The sequence goes on along the minus strand of NC_135855.1, from coordinate 6,989,816 downwards.
TACAAAATTATTACCAAATATCTTATGGTTAACTAGATGAGAGTACATTCAAGACATCATTGGTTTATTGAGCCTCTTCATATATTCAACAATGTGTTATTGGTATCGATCTAGTGCAGTAGTTCATTGCAGTTACATTAGTTTTACTTCTCAAAGCAAACACAAAAACGCAGAAAGTAAACAAGCATGGTTTCCACCCTAGAAGACCAAGTGTAGTTGTGTCCGCTGCGTAGTCTTAATATTTGTCCACAGATGCTATGATCTATTAATCGGGTCAAATGAGATGTTATTCCCTCTCAACATGTTTCTCTTGCCTGCGTCAGGTATTCCGAAGGGTGAGCCATGCAGTGTGTCCACCACACCTGTGTACCTGGAGAGCCAGGGCTGCCATGCCAAAGACCTGGTCAATGTCACATCCTGTAGTGGATCATGTGGCACCTTCACCTTGTAAGTCCCCCTCATGCCATTTTCCTTATCATTAGCCAAATAAATGTTTCTGTTGTACTTTCTAACACATTCAAACACATAACACATTGTGTAAGTTGCAGGTCATAATCTGTGCAGCAGAGACCTGAGATATCATGACTTTTAGTTCAAGGATCCAAGGATTTATTATTGTCATTGTACAATATAATGTTGTTGTTTTGCTCAGTTCTGTATAAATGTGATTGAAAGGATTTATATCATATAATGATCATATTGAGGAGCTTTCTAAATGTTTCAGCTCTGTAGTCTTAAATATTAATTTTCTGGTATTTTATTACATTTTTCCCCAATTTACTTGCCTGCTCTTTTCCCTTTCTGCTCACCTTCCTTTCTCTCTTCTCTCAGCTACTCTACCAAAACAAGATCCTTGCAGCACACCTGCTCCTGCTGCCAGGAGCTGGCTACATCTGAGCGCCTGGTCCAGCTCTCCTGCCCTGACAACACAGAGATCACTTACACCTACACCCACATCGACAGCTGCGGGTGCCTCAAGACAGAGTGCTCTGTGCCTGGCCACAGGGAATTGGCAACCACTCCCTCCAGCGTCAAGTCACGTCGACGGAGGAGATAAGGCAAAAACCAGGACAAGCATATGCATTGGCCACTTATTTGATTAACATTAATTTATAGGACCGTAAATTAAGTTCTGTTTGATTCAGCATACATAGTTCATAAATAGAGGATTTATGTCTCATGTATCAGTGTATCATTGTAAACCCATAAACATCTCATCAATAAAGATTATACTGCAGCTGCATTACTGTCTTTGTCCTGTTTTTCCAAGGGGGTAAGCCAGCCTCTGTAAAGCGTACCTACTATGGAGCCATTTTGATGCTAATAAGCCATCACCCGACGTTAGCATTCCATTGACTGCCATTCATTTTGGCGTCACTTTGACAGCGAATAACTTTACATCTGAAGCGTTTAAAGCCTTTATTTGTCCATTGTTTATTTCTAAAGAAACACAACAATGTATAAAAGGTTCCATTACCTTGTATCTCACGTTATGGCCCCGTAGCAGGCGTTTTTGTAAAAAATAGGCTAACGATTGTGTCATAACCACGCTACTTTCTGTCGCATAATTGACAAATTACCGTACAGTACAGGAGAAGCTCGCAGGCAGTTTCGACTTACATTAGCTGTTTGATGGCGCTGTGTCGTGCGGTAGCCTGTTGCAGCAGCTCCTGATGTGTATGTGTATTTTGTGTGTTTTTAGTTACTTTTTAGTCTTTAAGTGCAGTTCTTTTTTTATGGTCACTTAGAACATCTGTGTTGAGATGGCTTCTGTCAACTTCGGAACTTTTCTTTTAGTTCTATTGTTACTTTGGTCGTTTTTTCTAACTGCGTGTTACGCACAAGGCAGCGGGACTGTTGTTTACACACGCGATCAGCTGATAGCGCTGTGTCGACCTGTGCTGCCGCCGGGGGCAAAGCCTGAAAAAAAGAACTACAGAGGAGATGCCGGGGTTGCAGAGGTGGATTAAAACGTAAGGCAAAAAAGAATGGTTATCACTAGGGTTTTTAGTCATGTTTCACTGGAAAAATCCCTCCCGGACTTTCAACAATATATTAACTGCCCCACAAGAGACAATAAAACTCTGGACCTCCTGTACGCAAATGCCAAGGATGCGTACAGTGCCCCTGCCCTCCCCCCTCTTGGCAAATCAGATCACAACCTTGTCTTGCTGTCTCCTAAGTATGTTCCTATTGTCCAGGGGCACCCTGTCCACACAAGGACTGCGAGGAGGTGGACTCAGGAGGCTGAAGAGGCACTGCAGGACTGCTTTGAGTCTACAGAATGGGGCATGCTCTGTGAGCCACATGGGGAGGACATCAATAACATGACAGGCTGCATCACAGAATACATAAAATTCTGTGAGAACATCACCACGCCCTCCCGGACTGTAGGCTGCTTTCCAAATCACAAGCCGTGGATCACCAGTGACCTGTTAGTCCTTCTTAATGAGAAGAAGAAAGCTTTCAGGTCATGGGACAGACAGGAGCTGAGGGAAGTACAGCACAAACTGCGGGATAAACTGAGGGAGTGTAAAAACTCCTACAGGAGGAAGCTGGAGGCCAGTCTGCAACAGAACAATATGAGGGAGGTGTGGACAGGGATGAAGGAGATCACCGGGTGTGGGGGTAGAAGAAGACAAACACCAGGCAGCCGTGAGAGAGCAAACGAGCTGAACTGTTAGCTCACAGCCATCCCCTGCCTCCTCTACCACTCCAACCCCCTACACCCCCTCCCTCTCTTGCTCCCACACAACCCTAAATCCCCTGTAGTCTGCCCACTCCCCCCACCACTACAGCACATTTCATCTCCCCCCCCACAGGCACTTCAAGCACTCCCCCCCACAGCTGGAGAGGCTTCACCAGCGCAAGGCTGCTGGCCCGTACGTCATCAGCCCCAGGGTCCTGAAGACCTGCGCCAGTCAGCTGTCTGTTGTTCTCCAGTATATCTTCAACCTGAGCCTGAGCCTGCAGAGGGTGCAGCTACTGTGGAAGAAGTCCTGCATTGTCCCGGTCCCCAAGAAGTCGACTCCATCTGGCCTCAAGGACTACCGCCCAGTGGCTCTCACATCCCATGTGATGAAGGTGCTGGAGAGGCTGGTCTTGGCCTACCTGAGGCTGCAGGTGAGATCTTCTCTGGAGCCTCTACAGTTTGCCTACCAGCCTCGTCTGGGAGTGGGACGACACTGTCATCTATCTTCTGCAGCGAGCTCATTTGCACCTGGATGGCGGTGGCAGCACTGTGAGAATCATGATTTCTCCAGTGCATTCAACACCATCCAGCCACTGCTACTAGGTGAGAAGCTGCAGAGGATGGGTGTCGGTGCGTCCACAGTCTCCTGGATCACTGACTACCTGACAGACAGACCACAGTTTGTCCTTCTGGACCGTGTTCTGTCTGATGTGGTGGTGAGTGGTACGGGGGGCCCCACAGGGGACTGTGCTGTCTCCTTTTCTGTTCACCTTATACACCACAGACTTCCAGTACAACTCAGAGTCATGTCACCTACAGAAGTTCTCTGATGACTCTGCAGTTGTTGGGTGTATAAGGGATGGACAGGAGGGAGAGTACAGAGCGCTGGTGGACAACTTTGTGGAGTGGTCTGGTAAGAATCACCTGCTGCTGAACGTGGAAAAAGACCAGAGAGATGGTGATTGACTTCAGGAGGAAGGGAACGGCTCCGCAGCCCCTTTGCATTCTGGGTGGAGATGTGGACATGGTTGAGGAGCACAGATACCTGGGTGTCAACATCGACAACAGGCTGAACTGGAAAATCAACAGCACTGCTGTTTACAAGAAGGGGATGAGCAGACTCTATTTCCTGAGGAAGCTGAGATCCTTCAATGTGTGCAGCAGAATGTTGGAGATGTTCTACCAGTCTGTTGTGGCCAGCGCTCTGTTCTCCTCCGCCATCTGCTGGGGCAGCAGCATCGGAGCCAGCGACACAAACAGACTGAACAAACTGATCAGGAAGGCTGGCTCTGTTATTGGCTGCAAACAGGACACTTTTGAAGCTGTGGTGGAGAGGAGGTCACTGAACAAACTGTTATCTATCATGGATAACCCCCGACCACCCTCTCCACCCCACACTGGTCCAACAGAGGAGCACCTTCTCTAAGAGGCTCCGAGCAGCTTCGATGTCTTCGAAATCATTCCTACCACAGGCAATTAAACTTTTGTAACACTTCATCACTGTGAGTGTTAGATAAGACTCATAGACATCACAACTGCACTAAGTGCACCTTGCACAATAGGTTTATGTACATTTTTATTCCCAACTTGTATATATTTTAAATTATTTTTTCTTATATTCTATCCTATTATTATTTCATGTATATTGTATCCTATATTTCATGTGTCTGTATGTGTGCATGTGTCTGATATTTTGCTGCTGCAACACTGGAATTTCCCTTTTTTTGGGATCAATAAAAAATCTATCTATCTTTAAGTTTAATTACTAGCCTGAGCCTGCAGAGGGTGCAGCTACTGTGGAAGAAGTCCTGCATTGTCCCGGTCCCCAAGAAGTCGACTCCATCTGGCCTCAAGGACTACCGCCCAGTGGCTCTCACATCCCATGTGATGAAGGTGCTGGAGAGGCTGGTCTTGGCCTACCTGAGGCTGCAGGTGAGATCTTCTCTGGAGCCTCTACAGTTTGCCTACCAGCCTCGTCTGGGAGTGGGACGACACTGTCATCTATCTTCTGCAGCGAGCTCATTTGCACCTGGATGGCGGTGGCGGCACTGTGAGAATCATTTTTTTTCAGTGCATTCAACACCATCCAGCCACTGCTACTAGGTGAGAAGCTGCAGAGGATGGGTGTCGGTGCGTCCACAGTCTCCTGGATCACTGACTACCTGACAGACAGACCACAGTTTGTCCTTCTGGACCGTGTTCTGTCTGATGTGGTGGTGAGTGGTACGGGGGCTCCCACAGGGGACTGTGCTGTCTCCTTTTCTGTTCACCTTATACACCACAGACTTCCAGTACAACTCAGAGTCATGTCACCTACAGAAGTTCTCTGATGACTCTGCAGTTGTTGGGTGTATAAGGGATGGACAGGAGGGAGAGTACAGAGCGCTGGTGGACAACTTTGTGGAGTGGTCTGGTAAGAATCACCTGCTGCTGAACGTGGAAAAAGACCAGAGAGATGGTGATTGACTTCAGGAGGAAGGGAACGGCTCCGCAGCCCCTTTGCATTCTGGGTGGAGATGTGGACATGGTTGAGGAGTACAGATACCTGGGTGTCAACATCGACAACAGGCTGAACTGGAAAATCAACAGCACTGCTGTTTACAAGAAGGGGATGAGCAGACTCTATTTCCTGAGGAAGCTGAGATCCTTCAACGTGTGCAGCAGAATGTTGGAGATGTTCTACCAGTCTGTTGTGGCCAGCGTTCTGTTCTCCTCCGCCATCTGCTGGGGCAGCAGCATCGGAGCCAGCGACACAAACAGACTGAACAAACTGATCAGGAAGGCTGGCTCTGTTATTGGCTGCAAACAGGACACTTTTGAAGCTGTGGTGGAGAAGAGGTCACTGAACAAACTGTAATCTATCATGGATAACCCCCGACCACCCTCTCCACCCCACATTGGTCCAACAGAGGAGCACCTTCTCTAAGAGGCTCCGACAGCTTCGATGTCTTCGAAATCATTCCTACCACAGGCAATTAAACTTTTTAACACTTCATCACTGTGAGTGTTAGATAAGACTCATAGACATCACAACTGCACTAAGTGCACCTTGCACAATAGGTTTATGTACATTTTTATTCCCAACTTGTATATATTTTAAATTATTTTTTCTTATATTCTATCCTATTATTATTTCATGTATATTGTATCCTATATTTCATGTATATTCTGTGTGTGTGCTATGTGTCTGATATTTTGCTGCTGCAACACTGGAATTTCCCTTTTTTTAGGATCAATAAAAATCTATCTATCTATCTATCTATCTTTAAGTTTAATTACTAAGGGACTGTTAGTTTTTTATTTAAGGAGCTACCGGAGGAGTTTTGGGATTTTAAGTCAAAATAGACTTGATTTAAAATAAAAAAATAGACATTTTTCTATGACCCTCCAAAATGATTGGGAAAAGAGGCATGACCCTCCCCAACAATTTATTGATGCCTTCTGTACTGGATTGCGCTTGGCAAAGATGTACAGATAGCCACTGTTCTTGAGTGACAGGTGTGTGCCTGTGTTTGAAAAATTAAATCTGGTCAGGATAAACAATATGTATGTACTAATTCTCTTGTGTTTTAAAGTCTGGATATTTTCGGCTTCTTTAATCATTTTATTTCATCATATAGGCCTACTTACTGCTGTAATCTGGTAGTCATGGCATCATGATACCGGCGCGGATCCAGTGCTCCAGGGGCAGAGATCCCGCCATGGCAAACTGCCTTTAGGTGCTCTGGGTAGGTCTGTGTTAGTTGTGTGAAACCGGTGTATGCAAACGCGGGGTGCTGTCCACCCAACGCGGATAATGGGTACACAGGGGCATGATACATGCCGGGAATTGAAGCGAGGATGTGGGAGATTTAGGACACCCGATTTGAATTCACATAAAAACCTTTAATCCTATAATCCTTATAAACATCAATGACGTTTTTGCAATACCATGTTTGTTGGGATTATAGTGTTCAATGTATTGTCTCAGTGCTCTCAGTGGGAAATATGGATACAATACAACACAATAGATGTATGACGTTTCTGAGGATAAAGTGATTGTATCAGCCATGATTGTTGACATTGTTATTCAATATAACTAAGCTTGTGTGTGTGTGTGTGTGTGTGTGTGTGTGTGTGTGTGTGTGTGTGTGTGTGTGTGTGTGTGTGTGTGTGTGTGTGTGTGTGTGTGTGTGTGTGTGTGTGTGTGTGTGTACCCTCCTTGTCCTACACATTCAGCTATAGTCCATCAATCAGTAGCTGTCTGAGAAATCTATCACCTCCATTCATGCATGTTGTGGCCACATCCTGCTTCTAGTTTACCTCCCAACCCTGAGTATTTGCCCAGGACTTGGGACAGGAGTGAGATAAAGGTTTAACAGAAAGAGCATAGCAAAACTGTGATGATCGAGAAGCCTAATGCCGAGTTCTATTTACCTTGTAACTCGGAAGCTGGGAATGACGTCATACCCGAGTTGAATGCATTCTATTTAAAAGACGGATTTTCATTGTTTTCATTAGCTCTAGCCCGGTTAGCTATTGTTAGCAATACCAGTTGATAACAACGCATTACACCGTTTTTTGTGCATGCAAACAGCGTAACAACATGTCCACAGATAGAAGTTGAACATGCCTGTGTGAACGACTGATTTAGTGACACAAATAAGACAGAAGTGCTTTTAACTTTATGTTACTGCAGCTTTTCGCAACTATTGATACAGGGGGCTGCCATGTTGGATTTTGAACTCGGGCTACTGCGAGGTTGTGCACGTTCCGAGCTCGTAAATTCGAGGTCAGGGGGGCGTGTTTACGACTTTGACCTCGTTAAAACCGAATTGCGAGGTAAATAGAACGCGGCATAACTGGCTGGAAGCTACACACAGAGTTGCAGTAACACTCCCAGTGTGACACAGTGTCTTTGGGCAAGGTGGTGCCACTCATCATACATCCCCAAGTCAGATCTTTCTCAGGGTGGGGAGAACAGGTATTCATAAAAGTCTTGCTAAACAGGGATGTTTACTTAATTTAACATGTATCCAACTAGACTGATTAATAAAAAGTCAATAACCACTTACCTCTCAATACCAAGCAACAGTGTGTAGTTGTGAAATCAGTTTACATATCAACATATTACACGAAAAGGAGTCAGATAAGCAACTTTATACAACTTGTTGAGAGCAATATGACAATGCTGACATTGCATCACTGCAAATCATCTGATTATAAATTAAATATGGTTATGGCATGGCAAAAAATAAGTTCTTAGAGTAACATTTGTATGTTAAGGAGGAACTACAATGATGAATTGCAAACATACGCTTGGCTCACTAAGCTAACAGTCATTCTGCAACAAGTGCAGCTTTGTCTCACAGACATAATTGTGGAACTCAAATGTCAATCTGCTGTATGTGATAAATAAATGATGTACAAAAGGTACATGTTGGACTTTTGGATCCACAAACTAGTATGCTTCATAACAATCAGACAATATTGAAAACTTGATATCAAAATATATGTAAAGTGTGTTTGTAGAAAAGGTGATGGTTTCAACAACTCTTACCAGACCGCTGTTTATCAATTAGGAAATCAAGTATAGTATGCTACTGCACACAGGAACACAAGTCTCCTTCAGAATAAGTTTTTTTTCTCCTCTTCGTCAGGGATAAGGAGGCATTTTGGAAAAGATAGATAGATAGATAGATAGATAGATAGATAGATAGATAGATAGATAGATAGATAGATAGATAGATAGATAGATAGATAGATAGATAGATAGATAGATAGCTTTTGCTCTCTAGAAAACAGGCTCTTTTAGTAAAGACTGAGCTGTCAGCGATAAACCGCTGGACCACTTTTTCCCTTTATAATACAATTTTAAGAGTTTTCAAATACATTTTTCTCTTTGTGTTTAATCCTCAGGAATTCTTTTTTACACAGGATTGATATTTTAGTTGTTTTTTTTTTCGTCATTTGTAAAACTACATGTTGTGTGTGAATGTAATGCCTTGACTTCTGTGATTATGAGTGTTCGCAAAAGTAATTGGTAAAAGTGTTTTTGTTGCGATTGCAATTGTTTTGTTTTTCGCAAAAAACAATAAGAATATGTTTTAAAAAAGTATCATCATCATCATCATCATAAAAAATGATCCATCTAAATGGACAGTCGACCGTAAAGACACCTTCTGAACCGATGTTTTTTCATACTATAATTCAACTTCTAATTCAAGTAAAATCAGAATTCTTTTTGCATGCCATGACATTTGCTGCATTGACAGTGTTATCATTGGCTAATAAGTCTTTATTGACACAACACAAACACTCAAAGCAGAGCAGAGGTTTTATCAAAGATGCTCCACAGGATGCATATCCTGGTCTGAGAGAGCTGAGTCACTGTGGATTATTTACGCACACCTGTGACATTAACACAATCCTTCACACCTCCCTAGAGCAACACATGGAATATTTACACTTAAACAATGTGCCCATATTGTGTTCAATTTCTATCGCAGATTAAGTGATGGGTGCGGACCGCTGCATATTGAGAATTGAGAATCGTCTTACGCACTTAATAAGCCTTTGAGTAAATATTTAGGGTCTATATGTTTTATTCAGACTGCTCGGTAGTTGTAAGTCATTTTAATTCATTAACATGTAGTATTTTGATACGAAAAAAGTAAATTTAAAGCGAAGTGGAACTATGTGAATACAATTTTGTCTCTTTATAGTCCCTGCTTGCATGGACTCATAATGCACAGATTCTCTGTCAGACTCAGGGGATGGGCCCTTGGACACAAAAGCCCTCTTTCCAACTCAGCACATCTGTAGACACAACTCATTTAGGTGTTATTATTTATGTACATCATCACACTTAACATGCTTTCAAGAAGAAGTTTAAACCCTTTGACTCACCAACAAGAAATGTTAAATCACATAGGCCGTGGCTCACCCTGTGCCCAAATAGTTCAGTCATGTCTTTTGATCTCAAACTTGAATAAGATAAATGTAAAATAGAAAGCATTCCACCTCTGTCCCACAATCCTACACATTATTTTAATAATAGAAAGTGTCAACAAACAATTTCAACATGACATCATGATGTCAGGCTGTTGGGGATTCATCTGAGACCCTGTTAATACCAGAGCCCAAGGCTTGTTTCAATATACCGTAGCAATGATGTTCAAAGCACTGCATCAGAGCTTCAATATAGTAAAAAGAAAGTCACTTGGCAGTTGAGGGATATGAGGCATTTTGGGAAAAGATAGATAGATAGATAGATAGATAGATAGATAGATAGATAGGTAGATAGATAGATAGATAGATAGATAGATAGATAGATATATAGATAGATAGATAGATAGCTTTTGCTCTCTAGAAAACAGGCTCTTTTAGTAAAGACTGAGCTGTCAGCGATAAACCGCTGGACCAGCTTTTTCCCTTTATAATACAATTTTAAGAGTTTTCAAATACATTTTTCTCTTTGTGTTTAATCCTCAGGAATTCTTTTTTACACAGGATTGATATTTTTAGTTTGTTTTTTTTCGTCATTTGTAAAACTACATGTTGTGTGTGAATGTAATGCCTTGACTTCTGTGATTATGAGTGTTCGCAAAAGCAATTGGTAAAAAGTGTTTTTGTTGCGATTGCAATTGTTTTGTTTTTTCGCAAAAAACAATAAGAATATGTTTTAAAAAAAGTATCATCATCATCATCATCATCATCATCATAAAAAAATGATCCATCTAAATGGACAGTCGATCGTAAAGACACCTTCTGAACCGATGTTTTTTTCATACTATAATTCAACTTCTAATTCAAGTAAAATCAGAATTCTTTTTGCATGCCATGACATTTGCTGCATTGACAGTGTTATTATTGGCTAATAAAGTCTTTATTGACACAACACAAACACTCAAAGCAGAGCAGAGGTTTTATCAAAGATGCTCCACAGGATGCATATCCTGGTCTGAGAGAGCTGAGTCACTGTGGATTATTTACGCACACTGTGACATTAACACAATCCTTCACACCTCCCTAGAGCAACACATGGAATATTTACACTTAAACAATGTGCCCATATTGTGTTCAATTTCTATCGCAGATTAAGTGATGGGTGCGGACCGCTGCATATTGAGAATTGAGAATCGTCTTACACACTTAATAAGCCTTTGAGTAAATATTTAGGGTCTATATGTTTTATTCAGACTGCTCGGTAGTTGTAAGTCATTTTAATTCATTAACATGTAGTATTTTGATACCCAAAAGTAAATTTAAAGCAAAGTGGAACTATGTGATATACAATTTTGTCTCTTTATAGTCCCTGCTTGCATGGACTCATAATGCACAGATTCTCTGTCAGACTCAGGGGATGGGCCCTTGGACACAAAAGCCCTCTTCCAACTCAGCACATCTGTAGACACAACTCATTTAGGTGTTATTATTTATGTACATCATCACACTTAACATGCTTTCAAGAAGAAGTTTAAACCCTTTGACTCACCAACAAGAAATGTTAAATCACATAGGCCGTGGCTCACCCTGTGCCCAAATAGTTCAGTCATGTCTTTTGATCTCAAACTTGAATAAGATAAATGTAAAATAGAAAGCATTCCACCTCTGTCCCACAATCCTACACATTATTTTTAATAATAGAAAGTGTCAACAAACAATTTCAACATGACATCATGATGTCAGGCTGTTGAGGGATTCATCTGAGACCCTGTTAATACCAGAGCCCAAGGCTTGTTTCAATATACCGTAGCAATGATGTTCAAAGCACTGCATCAGAGCTTCAATATAGTAAAAAGAAAGTCACTTGGCAGTTGACCTTTCAAGTATTTTACTTCTTCATTTTGTTAGTGAGCACAGTGGTGGTCGGAGTCTGCTGAACCATCATTGGGGGGAATGGAAATTGGTATGAAGGCACTTGGCAAGATGGCAAGAAAAACAGTAATGGGAAGGCTTTAAAAGCCTTTTGGATGGATAAAGTAGCAAGATGTGGGCCCCTGTTTGATTCTGGGAGGGATTACGACAGCTACAGCTGGTGAAAATGGTTTTTTAATGAACTTTACAGTCTTAACAACTACTCAAAGCGCTTTACACAGTACAGGCATCATTCACCATTCACACACGTTCATACACTGGCTGCCACCTGCTCATCAGACACAGCATCGGGAGCAACCATCGACCTTCCAATTAGCAGATGACTAGGTTAGTCCAAGGCTACAGTGAGTCACCTTGATCAGTGAAGGACAGCAACAGGATGGTCAACAGCACGTTCCCACTCCACCATATGCTTGATACTCAGCATTCTAACTGAAGCAAGTTTGGAAATAGTTTTGGACTTTCAGCAGATTATGTCACAGTATATTATTTATAATAATATTTTCAAATTTCTGAATCTTCTGTATACTGTCATTGTATTTGGGACATGTACACACAATGTAATACTGTTGCAATGTCCTGGTGCTCAGAATAGCATTGTATTTTTGTCAGCTTGATTTAAATGCTGCCATAATTTTATTGATCTTTTTTGGAATTGAATTTTCGGAGGGAATCTGCTTTTTGGGGCAAACTTTTAATATGATTTGAAAAAAAAAAATCCGGTTGTCATTTTATATATGTGTGTTGTCTGCTGCCAGAGGTGTTTGTATTAATAAAAAAAAAAAATCAAAGCCTCCTGTTGGTTCTGTAGTTCATTAAAGGCCTGTAGGCAGGGGCGTAGCGCACAATTCTGGACCCTGGTCCGTACATAGTCATTCTCTATAGGCCCTCCCCGCATCTACAGCTATTCATTCTAGCATCTTTGTGGGCCCTCCTCACATGAGCCCCTGTATACTCAGGCCCCCTTTTGCCCCCCAGTCCAACACCCCTGCCTGTAAGGTGAACAAGCCGGTCGGTGCAATGATGGAGGTGATGGCATGTTACATGTTCAAATAGTAACCTTGTGTGCAGGTATTTATTCAATATGTAAATGCCTTACACACACTCTCTCTCTCTCTCTCTCTCTCTCTCTCTCTCTCTCTCTCTCTCTGCTCCACCTTCACTCGGGTTATAAAGGATTCTTCCAGGTGAGTGCTCTCATAGCGGGTCAGTCCTCAGGACCAAACAAACATGGGAACCACAGGACTCCAGTCCACATTATGGCTCATCTACCTGGTGCTGCTGGTCAAACACTCCCTCAGACTGGTGAGTGATGATGAGGCCGTGGCTCACCCTGTGCCCAAATAGTTCAGTCATGTCTTTTGATCTCAAACTTGAATAAGATAAATGTAAAATAGAAAGCATTCCACCTCTGTCCCACAATCCTACACATTATTTTAATAATAGAAAGTGTCAACAAACAATTTCAACATGACATCATGATGTCAGGCTGTTGGGGATTCATCTGAGACCCTGTTAATACCAGAGCCCAAGGCTTGTTTCAATATACCGTAGCAATGATGTTCAAAGCACTGCATCAGAGCTTCAATATAGTAAAAAGAAAGTCACTTGGCAGTTGACCTTTCAAGTATTTTACTTCTTCATTTTGTTAGTGAGCACAGTGGTGGTCGGAGTCTGCTGAACCATCATTGGGGGGAATGGAAATTGGTATGAAGGCACTTGGCAAGATGGCAAGAAAAACAGTAATGGGAAGGCTTTAAAAGCCTTTTGGATGGATAAAGTAGCAAGATGTGGGCCCCTGTTTGATTCTGGGAGGGATTACGACAGCTACAGCTGGTGAAAATGGTTTTTTTAATGAACTTACAGTCTTAACAACTACTCAAAGCGCTTTACACAGTACAGGCATCATTCACCATTCACACACGTTCATACACTGGCTGCCACCTGCTCATCAGACACAGCATCGGGAGCAACCATCGACCTTCCAATTAGCAGATGACTAGGTTAGTCCAAGGCTACAGTGAGTCACCTTGATCAGTGAAGGACAGCAACAGGATGGTCAACAGCACGTTCCCACTCCACCATATGCTTGATACTCAGCATTCTAACTGAAGCAAGTTTGGAAATAGTTTTGGACTTTCAGCAGATTATGTCACAGTATATTATTTATAATAATATTTTCAAATTTCTGAATCTTCTGTATACTGTCATTGTATTTGGGACATGTACACACAATGTAATACTGTTGCAATGTCCTGGTGCTCAGAATAGCATTGTATTTTTGTCAGCTTGATTTAAATGCTGCCATAATTTTATTGATCTTTTTTGGAATTGAATTTTCGGAGGGAATCTGCTTTTTGGGGCAAACTTTTAATATGATTTGAAAAAAAAAAATCCGGTTGTCATTTTATATATGTGTGTTGTCTGCTGCCAGAGGTGTTTGTATTAATAATCAAAGCCTCCTGTTGGTTCTGTAGTTCATTAAAGGCCTGTAGGCAGGGGCGTAGCGCACAATTCTGGACCCTGGTCCGTACATAGTCATTCTCTATAGGCCCTCCCCGCATCTACAGCTATTCATTCTAGCATCTTTGTGGGCCCTCCTCACATGAGCCCCTGTATACTCAGGCCCCCTTTTGCCCCCCAGTCCAACACCCCTGCCTGTAAGGTGAACAAGCCGGTCGGTGCAATGATGGAGGTGATGGCATGTTACATGTTCAAATAGTAACCTTGTGTGCAGGTATTTATTCAATATGTAAATGCCTTACACACACTCTCTCTCTCTCTCTCTCTCTCTCTCTCTCTCTCTCTCTTGGCTCCACCTTCACTGGTTATAAAGGGATTCTTCCAGGTGAGTGCTCTCATAGCGGGTCAGTCCTCAGGACCAAACAAACATGGGAACCACAGGACTCCAGTCCACATTATGGCTCATCTACCTGGTGCTGCTGGTCAAAACACTCCCTCAGACTGGTGAGTGATGATGACCTGAAACATTCTTACAGCTTTGCACTTATTGGATTCAGTACAAGATGATTGGAACAGGTCATAGAAAGGATGTACTGGATGTAGTTAACAGAAGTTAATTTCGGTGTATCCTTAATATTTTGTTTTGAAAACTTGCAGTTTTTCTTTGTATTTTTTTGTAAAATATCATAAGAAAGATATTGTTTTGTATAATTCACATACTCTGACTTCTAAACTTGAATTCAAAGCTTAAAGCAGCTTAGAAGTCGCCAATCATCTGTTACCGTTGCAATACGACAAGTATTATTTAAACCTATACAAGACATCTCCGAAGATTCTGATTATATGAATATAAGTTCCAAGTTGTATATCTACAACAGTCCATTTTATTGAATTGTCTTTGGTCAACCTGTTCTCACTCCCAACTCGTCAAATACCAACACTTGATCAGTGGTCCTCGACTTCTGATGCCGACTCACCGAGGCATCCTTTAGCATCTGTATAAAATGCATCTGTATAAGCATCTGTATAAGATGCTAAAGGCAACTAATTCCACGCCCATCCTCATCATTATTAGACGGTCAGAGCAACTGGTGTAGTATGAAGAGCAAGAAAGGTGACATGGGAGGAGGTCAGGGTGGATGGATGGGTCAAACAAGCACAGGAGACTGCTGTTCGTGTCCCGTGTCATATCAAAAGTTTACGTTGACCTTGAGTTAACTTTCCTTACGTAACATTCCTAACGGTCCACTATTATGGACGCTATGTATGGAAGCTTTATATTACATTTGTATGGGCATTTTGTTCTGTCGTGATTGGGGGGACTGTCCATTTGTCCAACAGTCCAATATTCCAGAGGCCAAAAAACTTGTCAATGGAAAGTAAGCAATTTAGTCCAACAGCCTGTTACCCCGAAAAACCAAAGCTAACCGTTCCGAAGTCCTATTGCTCCTAAAATACACACGCTTTAACATTAAACATTATTAATCCCGCAAAGGAAATTAAAACATTTTTACTCTGTTGTTAGTTACACACATTACACTCAGGCCTGAAATACACACACATGCTCAGGACCTATGGAGAGATGTCAGAGTGAGGGGGCTGCATATCATACCGACATAAGTATTCAAATAATATCAAACAGTTGGTTCCAACTAAGGTCCCACCAATCATAGTTTAGGATAATGGGGTGGCCCTGGTCACTCACTATAAAGCTTCAGTTAAGTGTCGGAATAAGCTGATACAGAATATCTGTGGGAAACATTTCTACATAAAAAAATGATTATTTCTTCTCTTTAATACAGTAACCATCATTCCATCTCTACAGACACTGAGCCTGGGTTCAGGTAACTGTGCAAATGCACATTGATTGAAATGACAATGATTTTTGAATAACTTTTGTCCGTTAAAAATATGTTTTAATATGTTAATGTTGTTGCAGCTAATGTCGATCACATCGGCCAAGTGTGCACAACTTGGGGACACTATCACTGGAAGACCTTTGATGGAAATTTCTTCCACCTGCCCTCCACCTGTAACCATGTTGTGGCCTCCCAGTGTAAGAACAGCTTCGAAATTTTTAACATCCAGATGAGGCGCAAGAAAGTCAACAACATCCCCACCATTAGCAACATCATCATGAAGCTGGATAGTTCTGTGGTGGAGCTCTCCAACAGCTCAGTGATTGTCAATGGCCAGACGTAAGTTCAGTCCAGACCAGTCATATACATTTAGGCCTATCCCTGAGACATTATACCTCATATATTCCATGTAACAGCACGTAACACTTTGAGACTCTGTTTAACATGTTGGGAATTTTACTCTAATCAAATATTCACATTCAGCATTACAGTATTGAAATATGAGGTTGAGCTTAAAAAAACTATAATTTGACAAAAAAAAAACATTGACTAGCTTTTTCTGGAGCTTTCAACCACATCTCTTGGTCTCCCTCAGTAGACGGAGGGTGCTCAGCTGTCGTGGAGATAGTTATCTGCAAATGTATATTAAATATTAATTGCTATGTTCAGTAATTTTAAATGTATTGTAATTTTCTATGGCATGTAATCAGGGTGTCATTGGAAATGAGAGCTTGCTCTCAATTGGCCCTCCCTGAATAAATAAAGGTGATATATCGCTATCTCCTATCTCCATCCACAAACTCCATTCGCTGGGATAGAGTGTGAGATATGATTGAAAGCTTTAAAAAAAAAAAAGGCTAATTATCTCTTTATTACTACAAACCGTATGTAAAGGCTTTCCACAGTGTTTTAGATTCTTGAATCAACAGTATGAACAGCTTGTGGATGCATCTTTACTTAAAGCCACTATGTGTAGATTTGTTTCCGTATGTGATAACAGCATCATTTAAATAATTCTGGTCACAAAATGATTCCAATCGAAAAGCACCAGTTACATTTGTCTCACATAGGCTTTAATGAATGTTATCCATTCCAATGAACAGCTTTACTTATTTGTAGATTTTGTGTTATTGGTTTGTCATATTATCATTATCGCTTAAGGTTAACATGAATGTTCCAAAACAAAGCTTTGATAAATCAACTGAATGCTAGAAAAAGACTTCCTGTGTCAGCTTCTGTTTTATTTTCAAACTAACTCTCTGTGTTTACTGCAGGGTGTCTTTGCCATTTGTCACACTCGGGTTGATTATCAAGGGGACCACATCTAGTCTCTCTGTCGAAGCTAAGCTGGGAATTAGAGTTATCTGGAACCTGGACGACTCCCTGGATGTATGTAGCACACCCTCTCATATGCCACAGAAGTATGATGAAAACAGCCAGTGAAGTTTAGTCCCATCAGCTCAAAAAATTATTAACCACCGTCACAGTTGTTCGCAAACCAGCTGAATAATTTGATAAAGGTATTAGTGGTGAGCAGTTCACTCTTTTTAGTCTGACAAAAGGTGAACATTATTGCCACTGATACCTGCAGTCTCTAAATATAGAGTTGGAGCTGATCCATTTAGGGTGGAGGTATCGACTCCACAGGGCCTGGTGTAATTTAATCGAACACTCCTTTTAGACTTCTTAGACTTCTAATTTCTTATCTGATTTCCTTGCGGGAGTCATCCCAAAAGGATCAATAAAGAGAAGTCTAAGTCTAAGTCTTTAACTATGAACTGTTGAATGACTTGTCAAGGCTGGGTTTGACACTGGATAAGAGAAGAGCACTGCTGGCTGGACTTATGGCTGCAAAAAAACTAGTTGCCACACGTTGGAAACATCCACATTCACTCTCTTTTCGAGCTTGGGTTTTAACATATTTGGATACTGTTTACTTGGAGTTGTCGACGGCTAGAGTCCACGGAGCAAAAGAGTCAGCAATAGAGTCTTGGCATTCACTTTTAACTACCCTCCGCGGGCTTCAGGTGTAATATGTAACTGAGATTTAGAGTTGGGTGGCCGGGTTATGTTTTTTTTGGTTTTTTAGTTGTTAATCATACGTTTCTGTGTATATGTACGCCATAACTACGAGCACTTAAATGTCTTATGTTGCCGTAGTGCATGTCCTGAAATGTTTCTGCACATACTGTAACAGTTTAGGTGATAATATGAACACCAACATCAGTTCGTCCATGGCCGCCTTAGGCATTTAAATCTCACTGAGATCTGATTTGAGGCAGACAAACTGCACAAAATAAAAGTAGTCTCCACGACTGAGGAAACAGGAAGAAGCCTCAGCTTATTGATCAAATATGACTGAATAGCAGTAGTGAGTCACTTGGTGACTTTGCAGGAAATGTCCTTGAGTGATAAGCAAACAACGTGAATAGTCCAAGCCTGAAAACCACAATGTAAATGGAACTACTTTAAGTAAACGTGTAATTTGCAGACAGTCATACACCAGCTTGAATAGAAAAGCTTTACTCTCCTACAAAAATTACCCAAATCAAACACTGTGAAAGAGTTTACCCATGTCAGAGCTCACACACAGCACCTGAGTCTCACCTACTCATTCCCAAGTGGATCATATAGAAAGAATGACGTATGTCACATTTTTATTTATAAAATCCATTGAATCATAAATTATAAATTACTAATTTGTGATTTTGCCAATAACTACTATTTATTTGGGATGTGTTCACAGGTTGAAATACATAACAAATACCAGAACCAGACATGTGGACTTTGTGGAAACTTTGACGGTGTTTCCAATGATTTCATGAAAGATGGTAAGATCCTTGTCAGTGTACTCAATGTGTGAATAGATACTTAAATATTAGGCATGCAGCATCCAATGGCAGTGGCTTTAAAACATCCTGTTCCTCTTTGGATATTTCATGATTCACAATTGATATAATTAGGATTGTTCTACACTGATCAATAATATGAAACTTTGATATCAAAGTAAAAACGTACCTTATGTTTATTATTTATTTTGGGATATATATATATATATATATATATATATATATATATATATATATATATATATATATATATATATAGTTAGCAGACACTTAGCAATTAGTCTGGACCAACAGATGTACAGTGCCCTAACCCAGAATGGATAGCCGATGTAGCCTTACTCCAGCGCTAGTCTATATCCACGACGTTCCACTTCCGGGATATCTCCGGAGCCGCAGGAAATCCTGCCAGATGCATGTCTTTTCGCCGATGTCCGTTTCCTTCTGCTTTCTTTGTGTTGAAAATTAAACTCCGGTGGATTTATGCAGACTCTGGTTAACTGCTCCCCAGATCTCTGCAGGGTAAATCCAGACAGCTAGCTAGACTATCTGTCCAATCTGAGTTTTCTCTCGCACAACTAAAACAACTTTTGAAAGTACACGTTCCACCAAAACAAGTTCCTTCCCAGCGCTATTTTGCAGAGCTTAGCAACTATTCACAAATTGGATTTATTTTTATCAAAATCCCTTCTGATTCTTGTGATCGGTGGACACTTACAGACTAGCCTCTTTAAATTCAGGCCAATCATTGTTTAGAAATACATAGAGAATTCCAAATGAAATAAGTCAGTTCTGCTGGTGGAAACTTCCACAAGTGGGAGGAACTAGAAAGATTTATTTGAACAGAATGACAAAAACAAATGTAATAAATAATATACATGTTTAAAATGCCCTCATTAGTAACTATACAACAGCTCAATACTACAATTGTATGGAGCTAAAACAGGGAGAGTACATTTTGGCATCAGAAAACAAATATGCATTGAAAACAAAACAAACTAAAAAAAGTAAATACTGGCAGTGAAGTTGTGTTGGCACTGAAACAAGTATTGGCAGTGAAAAATAAAACACAAACATTAAAAAAGATTGGTAGCACACTCTATGGTGTCTACTGTAACCTTATAAGACATAACAATGCATTTATAAGGCTTTATTAAACTCTTTATAATTGTTTTAATCATGCATGACAACTTACAACAGGGGTTATATATTATTATAAGTGGTGGACATAATGTATTATAAGTTCAGCATTCATTTTGCTTATTACCTCCATGTCAAATTGACCACTGTGTTTGAAAGAAGAATCTGATGACAGCACTGTATATATGGAATTAGCTACTGTATGTATAACACAATTATGAGGACTTATGAGCGATATTTGCTGGCTGCAAGTAAAGACAATGAAAAGATTCATAATGATTATCAAAGCCATCTATTTTCCAAAACAAAGAACCTCATATTCCAATTAAAACAGACAATGGCATTATCAAAGTAAAAACGTACCTTATGTTTATTATTTATTTTGGGATATATATATATATATATATATATATATATATATATATATATATATATATATTATGTTAGCAGACACTTAGCAATTAGTCTGGACCAACAGATGTACAGTGCCCTAACCCAGAATGGATAGCCGATGTAGCCTGACCATACTCCAGCGCTAGTCTATATCCACGACGTTCCACTTCCGGGATATCTCCGGAGCCGCAGGAAATCCTGCCAGATGCATGTCTTTTTCGCCGATGTCCGTTTCCTTCTGCTTTCTTTGTGTTGAAAATTAAACTCCGGTGGATTTATGCAGACTCTGGTTAACTGCTCCCCAGATCTCTGCAGGGTAAATCCAGACAGCTAGCTAGACTATCTGTCCAATCTGAGTTTTCTCTCGCACAACTAAAACAACTTTTGAAAGTACACGCTCCACCAAAACAAGTTCCTTCCCAGCGCTATTTTGCAGAGCTTAGCAACTATTCACAAATTGGATTTATTTTTATCAAAATCCCTTCTGATTCTTGTGATCGGTGGACACTTACAGACTAGCCTCTTTAAATTCAGAGCCAATCATTGTTTAGAAATACATAGAGAATTCCAAATGAAATAAGTCAGTTCTGCTGGTGGAAACTTCCACAAGTGGGAGGAACTAGAAAGATTTATTTGAACAGAATGACAAAAACAAATGTAATAAATAATATACATGTTTAAAATGCCCTCATTAGTAACTATACAACAGCTCAATACTACAATTGTATGGAGCTAAAACAGGAGAGTACATTTTGGCATCAGAAAACAAATATGCATTGAAAACAAAACAAACTAAAAAAAAGTAAATACTGGCAGTGAAGTTGTGTTGGCACTGAAACAAGTATTGGCAGTGAAAAAATAAAACACAAACATTAAAAAAGATTGGTAGCACACTCTATGGTGTCTACTGTAACCTTATAAGACATAACAATGCATTTATAAGGCTTTATTAAACTCTTTATAATTGTTTTAATCATGCATGACAACTTACAACAGGGGTTATATATTATTATAAGTGGTGGACATAATGTATTATAAGTTCAGCATTCATTTTGCTTATTACCTCCATGTCAAATTGACCACTGTGTTTGAAAGAAGAATCTGATGACAGCACTGTATATATGGAATTAGCTACTGTATGTATAACACAATTATGAGGACTTATGAGCGATATTTGCTGGCTGCAAGTAAAGACAATGAAAAGATTCATAATGATTATCAAAGCCATCTATTTTCCAAAACAAAGAACCTCATATTCCAATTAAAACAGACAATGGCATTATCACAGCAAACACAGTGGCCGTCGGTACAAGACTGTGGTAGAATTGGGCAATCTCCCAGGACAGGTGTGAATGTGCAGCAGAGAGTGAAGCAGGGTGTTGCTGTTAGTAAACTCAGCCAACCTTTACTAGATAAATATAAGTTCAAATGAAAAATAACTCAGTCTCTTTAGAAACTAAAATCAGTGCAATCTCAGTTCAAGGCTTTTATCCACCGGTGAGGAGAGGTTGCAAATTGGTACCTAGCTTTTAAACAGTTATGAACAGAATAATCTCCTACAAACTGAAAGATACTGGGCTGAATAATCACAATGTCCATTGTTGTGTGATTGACTGTAGGACTTTCGCTGTCTCTAATGGACTATGCTGATACCTGGAAGGTGGACGGGCCAACAGAGACTTGTGAGGAGACTGTGCTCAACCCAGTCCTGAGCTGTGGCGATAAGGTAACTCTTTACTTTTATTAAACATCTCATGAAGTCACATGTGTGAAGAATGAGGGGCCCTATACTATCTTATCTATGCCAAGGTTGAAAAAAACAACCAACACTGACAAAAATGTTACCATTTCACAGTATTATTTAAGACTTGAAGTTTGGCAGGTTTTCGGCAGGTTTTACATTTCCATTTTCTATAATGCAAACATGTTACAGCTGTTATTTTGCGGTGGTTTGATAGCATTGAAAATAACTGTAGGTTAATCAGTTTTACCCACAACATTGTATTTCACCACTGTGAGAGTGAAGGCTATAGTGTGAGACAAAGCCTCTTAATGATGATTTTAAAGTATAAGAAATACTTTATCCAAATTGGCACACATCTCTAGCACACCATGCTCTGCTCCTCAAACTTCATCACACACCACCCTGAAGCTCACACTGGTCTACACCTCATTGTCTCTGCAAATCATCTACATCCAATTATCTAAAGATTGTTAAGACTACAAACTGGAATTTATGACAAATTGACTGATTTGGTTTGTTTTTCAGCAATTCTGTGACCAGATCTTCTCCAGTGCTTCATTTAGTAGTTGCCAAAACCTTCTGGATGTGGAATCCTTCAGTAAAGTCTGTATGGCTGATATGTGCAACTCTGAAGAAAACATCAACTCTGCCCTCTGCAAAACCATCTCAGAGTACTCCAGAGAGTGTATCCATGCAGGTGGCCAGCCCCAACAATGGAGGAATGCAACGTTTTGCTGTAAGGGTGCTGTTGTTTGCTTCATGTTTTGCATTTTGTCTTTGATTGTCACGGGTACAGCAACATTGAAGTGTTTGTCCCTACAGATATGAAATGTCCATACAACATGGAGTACTTGGAGTATAGCAGTTCATGTACTGACAGCTGCTCCACCCCTCAGGCCAGCCAGACATGTGACAGTCACTACAGTGATGGCTGCCGCTGCCCTGCCGGTATCCGCACACATTTCACACTGCAGCGCAAACGTTATATGCAAGCATATACTGTCTCAATCATGTCTCATTCGGAGACATAAAATCTGACAGTAATGGTTATTGTCTCTCCTCTCCCTTTCAGGAACGGTCTTTGATGATATCAGTAACACCGGCTGTATTACAGTGGATCAGTGTCCATGTCTGCACAACAACAACGTCTACATGTCAGGAGAGTCCTACTCTTACACTTGTGGATCATGGTAAGATGAAAACTTGGGTGTACAAATAAATACAACGGAACAAGAGTTCAGATGTTCACTTGAGGCTACATTTACATTGCTACGTTTTGCTTTAAAAAACAAACAAAGGCCGCAAACGGAGACCTTTGGCAACACCAACACTCACGCCAATGTTTCACAGCCCGATTGGGTCATGACGTCTCATTCTCTGAGACTAAGCTACTAAAGTTACCATGGCAACTACCAGCAGAGTATACATGCTGGGCCTGCTAGGCACGCGCAAGCAGCACAGTATACGAGAATGTTGATGAGATATGCGGTCTGCGTGTGTAAGTTTAAACGGAGAACAAATTGGTACCTAGCTTTTAAACAGTTATGAACAGAATAATCTCCTACAAACTGAAAGATACTGGGCTGAATAATCACAATGTCCATTGTTGTGTGATTGACTGTAGGACTTTCGCTGTCTCTAATGGACTATGCTGATACCTGGAAGGTGGACGGGCCAACAGAGACTTGTGAGGAGACTGTGCTCAACCCAGTCCTGAGCTGTGGCGATAAGGTAACTCTTTACTTTTATTAAACATCTCATGAAGTCACATGTGTGAAGAATGAGGGGCCCTATACTATCTTATCTATGCCAAGGTTGAAAAAAAACAACCAACACTGACAAAAATGTTACCATTTCACAGTATTATTTAAGACTTGAAGTTTGGCAGGTTTTCGGCAGGTTTTACATTTCCATTTTCTATAATGCAAACATGTTACAGCTGTTATTTTGCGGTGGTTTGATAGCATTGAAAATAACTGTAGGTTAATCAGTTTTACCCACAACATTGTATTTCACCACTGTGAGAGTGAAGGCTATAGTGTGAGACAAAGCCTCTTAATGATGATTTTAAAGTATAAGAAATACTTTATCCAAATTGGCACACATCTCTAGCACACCATGCTCTGCTCCTCAAACTTCATCACACACCACCCTGAAGCTCACACTGGTCTACACCTCATTGTCTCTGCAAATCATCTACATCCAAGTATCTAAAGATTGTTAAGACTACAAACTGGAATTTATGACAAATTGACTGATTTGGTTTGTTTTTCAGCAATTCTGTGACCAGATCTTCTCCAGTGCTTCATTTAGTAGTTGCCAAAACCTTCTGGATGTGGAATCCTTCAGTAAAGTCTGTATGGCTGATATGTGCAACTCTGAAGAAAACATCAACTCTGCCCTCTGCAAAACCATCTCAGAGTACTCCAGAGAGTGTATCCATGCAGGTGGCCAGCCCCAACAATGGAGGAATGCAACGTTTTGCTGTAAGGGTGCTGTTGTTTGCTTCATGTTTTGCATTTTGTCTTTGATTGTCACGGGTACAGCAACATTGAAGTGTTTGTCCCTACAGATATGAAATGTCCATACAACATGGAGTACTTGGAGTATAGCAGTTCATGTACTGACAGCTGCTCCACCCCTCAGGCCAGCCAGACATGTGACAGTCACTACAGTGATGGCTGCCGCTGCCCTGCCGGTATCCGCACACATTTCACACTGCAGCGCAAACGTTATATGCAAGCATATACTGTCTCAATCATGTCTCATTCGGAGACATAAAATCTGACAGTAATGGTTATTGTCTCTCCTCTCCCTTTCAGGAACGGTCTTTGATGATATCAGTAACACCGGCTGTATTACAGTGGATCAGTGTCCATGTCTGCACAACAACAACGTCTACATGTCAGGAGAGTCCTACTCTTACACTTGTGGATCATGGTAAGATGAAAACTTGGGTGTACAAATAAATACAACGGAACAAGAGTTCAGATGTTCACTTGAGGCTACATTTACATTGCTACGTTTTGGTTTAAAAAACAAACAAAGGCCGCAAACGGAGACCTTTGGCAACACCAACACTCACGCCAATGTTTCACAGCCCGATTGGGTCATGACGTCTCATTCTCTGAGACTAAGCTACTAAAGTTACCATGGCAACTACCAGCAGAGTATACATGCTGGGCCTGCTAGGCACGCGCAAGCACGCAATGCAAGCGCAAGCGCGCGATGGCCCATGCTGATTGGAGTATTTGCTGTTACATAAGTATCTTTATTGTTACCATTGAGAGGAGAGGAGTGAGACAATGTCAATAATGTTCCTCTGCTGTTAGTATAATGTTTGCATGAAACATGCTTCAAACATGTGACAGATTGCCCATTGAGTATGCGTCATTGACTATGCATCATGGACAGTTGATACAGATGCTGTGTTCTCTCTTATTACATCCAGCCTAATCTGCCTATTTAATCTTCCTTTCTCCTGCATACACCTGTTCTGAAGTGATGCAATGAGCTATGATAAAAAAAGGTTGATTTAAAGCATTGTAGCATAACCATGGTGAAATCACTGTAGTAATGTAATTTTCACCAGATCAATTATTACACTGATTACACTGCCGCTGCTGATTTTTTTTAAAATTCCTGGCATGTGTGTGTGTGTGTGTGTGTGTGTGTGTGTGTGTGTGTGTGCGTGTGTGTGTGTGTGTGTGTGTGTGTGTGTGTGTGTGTGTGTGCTCACAGTGTTTGTGAGAGTGGCCAGTGGACGTGTACGGAGGAGAACTGTCCAGGAACCTGCTCTGTGAAGGGAGGAGCCCACATTAACACCTTCGATGGAAAAGTCTACACCTTCCATGGGGACTGCTCCTACGTGCTGGCTAAGGTAATACATATCTGCAACCCTGCTAGTATATCACCACATACATGTACGCAACAGAGTTATACCATTGAATACCAGAAGCATGGATTGATAAACCATCTGTACAGATAATGACAGACTGTCATTTACTGTCACCAATTTTCTTTGAATAATTGAAATTCAAGTTTTGCCCCAATGTGTGTTGCAGCACGATAATGGCTCCTTATACACTGTGCTGGTGGATCTGGTGAAGTGCGGTCTGGCTGACAGTAGGACCTGCCTCAGAGCTGTAACTCTGGGTTTATACAGCAATTCTGTGGTAAGCTCCAGACACATGCACCGATGCACTAATAACAAAGTTGTGCAACCCTCACCAAAATTGTGCATCAAACAGGGATTAAACAAAATCTAAGAATTATTTGGAAACACTGTTGGACTCCTGTTTGATATGACCTAAAATGTGTCTTTCCACACACTGTCAGGTTGTTAAAATTCAGGCATCCGGGCAGGTCTATGTGAACCAGATTCTTTCTCAGCTTCCACTGTTTACATGTGAGTTACTTCAAATGATATTACAGAAGACACACAGCATGCTGAAAATCCGTTTTTTAACAAAAAAAAACCCTCAGGGTCACTAGTTACATCCCTAATCTATTTACTTAAGTGCAGAATAAAAATGTTGATGTACATGTTTAAAGATGTTTATTGATCCAGTAGATGTTCACACCACATAAAGATGAGAAGATTAACATGACAATGGCTACTATCCAACATGCAGAGAATTTAAGCTCGGTACACTAGCTGCTGTGGCGTTGATTTTTTTAATGTCTTCTGACTGCTGCAGCGGAACTGAGTGCCTTCAGTCCATCATCCTTCTACATCCTCATAAGCCTAAAGGTGGGCATTCAAGTGATGGTCCAACTGTCCCCCATGATGCAGGTCTTCATCTCAGCTCACCCTTCACTCAAAGGAACCACCTCTGGTATGGCTCAACATATTGGTTTCAGCATCTGAAAAACCTCTCCAGTATTTACTAATTATAATCAACTAGTTATATTCAGAATAAGGGTATTTTTAATGTAATACACATGTTAACATGGATATCTGTGGGATTGTGTGTCACCTCACCCAACAGGTTTGTGTGGAAACTTCAACGACATAATGAGTGATGACTTCAGGGTGATTAGTGGGCTGGTGGAGGGCACTGCTGCAGCGTTCGCCAACACATGGAAAACTAGAGCCAACTGCCCCGACATTACAACGCACTTTGGACACCCCTGTCGCCAAAGTATCAGCCAGGGTACAGCTAGACTCTCCTCCAAAGTAGTCCACTTCCTCCAAAGTGGTAAAGTTCACCATGCCATTTTTAGAGCCTATAATGTTAAGTAGCTTTATTTCTGTATGTTTCTGTGTTTCAGAGAGTTATGCCAAGTACTGGTGCTCTAAACTAGCGGATCCCAAGGGAGTGTTTGCTCCTTGCCACTCTGTCATTAGCCCCAACATTTACAAAGATGTAAGTCTGCATACACGAACTTGCAATGACAATAATCTAAACTATTGACCCCTTAATAATGTGTCCATGCCCACTGTGTCTCCTCACAGAACTGCATGTATGACAGCTGTAACTGTGAGATAAGTGAGGACTGTATGTGTGCTGCAGTCTCCTCCTATGTCTATGCCTGTGCAGCTGCAGGAATCCAGCTCACCGGCTGGAGGGCGACCATCTGTGGTGAGTTAAACACTGTGTGTTTAAATGAGCGGGGCCCAAATCATTCCTCAAAAGCCCCAAATCTTAAAGGTTTTTAAAATACCTTCAACTGTTCTAATAGTAACATCAGACAGGTTTAGCCTCTTTTTAGGTGTCAGGAGTAAAAATAAGTCATCCTCAATAGTAGTTGTATTCTTGTTTTAAAATGATGAAGATAGTTGGAGAACAATGAGATACAAAACTTGGATGAAGGCTCTACAGGATGAATCTTTTCCTTGACAACTATCATGTTTTTCCCAAATGATGTACAGCTTTTAGACATTCTATTATCAAATGGCATACAAATTGTGTATATATACTATGTATAGTATATATAGCTGTAAATGTGATACAAATCAACCCCTTGGGCATGCCCCCAGACCCCCCTTGGTAATAATAACTTTTATTCATATAGCGCCTTTCAAGAAACCCAAGGACACCGAATTAGAGGTTGTAGGCTGTGGTAAACAGGTGGTGTTTCAGGAGTTTTTAAAAAAAAAAATATGTCCAGGGATGTAGCATTTCGGATATCTGCAGGGAGGGTGTTCCAGAGGGATGGGGTCGCAACACTAAAGGCTCTGTCTCCGAAGGAGAGCAGGCCAGCGTCTGAGGACCGCAGGTTTCGGGGTGGGGTGTATGGATGGAGGAGGTCGGAGAAGTACTGTGGGGCCCGGGCATGGTGGGATTTGTAGGTGAGAAGAACGATTTTATATGTGATGCAGGACTTAATTGGGAGCCAGTTAAGGTGGAGTGCCAAGATAGTGAGAAATCGAGCAATGTTAATCATATGCCTGCATGAAAAATCTGATTCATCTAGCAGATTCTCATACTAATTCTCATATTAATCTTATCTCTCCTACTAGGCAAATTCAGTACATCGTGTCCAGCAGAGACAGTGTATGACTATAACATGACTTGTTGCAGTCGTACCTGCCGTTCTCTCAGCCAGGCTGACTACTCCTGCCAGACCAACTTCACCACAGTGGACGGCTGTGGCTGTGCCGAGGGAACCTACATGAACGAGGCAGGGCAGTGTGTGTCCAGCGAAAGCTGTGCCTGCTACGATAAAGACAACATTATTCCTCCTGGACAGGTTGTCAGCAAAGATGGCTTCACATGGTACATACACAACTACTACTACTATTACTACTACTACTGCACAGAGTGTAATCATGTCAGGAGTTGGGCATTTAGCGGTCAGCTTATAAACACCCAACACTTTACTTTTTAGTGAGCCGGTAATCAAGAATATGGACAGGATATTGTGTTCCATTTTAGGGTAATAGCCTACAGGGCATACAATAAAGGTATACACATTGAATTCAGACACTCAGATAAAATGGAGGAAAGTAAACCTAATGTACTTGGTAGACAATAGGGAGAATTATTTCGGGAAAAGTCATAGTAATGGAAACAAGCTAACATTAGCAGCTCTGTAAGTATTTTTGAGATGCAAATGTTAAGAGAACAGAAATTGACAGAATGAACAGAAATTCATCCTGAGGGGAACACAAATGTCTATATTAAATGTTATAATAGTTTTCAGGAAAAAAAAGAAAAAAAAATGGCGATCCATCGAACAGAGGATCACAGAAGTGTCAACAAACCAGAAGCAAAGCGTGTTGCAAAGCCTCCATGGCTTTCAATTGCATCTAAATAAAATCCAATCTTAACACTAATGCAGTCAATTTAGC
Organism: Sander vitreus; assembly: GCF_031162955.1. Classification (NCBI taxonomy): domain Eukaryota; kingdom Metazoa; phylum Chordata; class Actinopteri; order Perciformes; family Percidae; genus Sander; species Sander vitreus. The sequence continues at coordinate 6,960,523 of NC_135855.1, read as the reverse complement.
TAACTGTAAAGGTGCTATGTGTGTATTAGTTGTTATTGCAAATATGTAACATGATTAAAAAAAAAAAAAAAAGGTAACTTAGCTTGAGTTTTTATTTATTTGGTGTGACTACAACTACAACTTAAATTAAGTTAAGTAAACTTTATTTTCCCAGTTGGGTGCAATTTGTTTTACAGCCAGCAGAGAATAAAAGACAGCAGTTAATACACACAACATAACACTGGATGTGTGAACACTCACGCTGGGATAACAGGAAATTTGTTTTCCATTCTACCAATTCTGCCAACATGATGTGAACGTACCAATAGAACTGGCATTGTATCACTGAGAAGAAGAAAAAAGAATAATAATAAAAAGGGGACAGTCAAAGGGCAAGCTAGAGGACATTGTAGCTAGTATACTGTACATCAATCACAGTATGTTATTAACATTTAGATAACATTCAGGATGCTACTGTAGCTGATGACATTAACTATTTTTCTCATTTCCTCTTATACCTGTTCTCACAGTGTCTGCAGACAAGGGGTTCTCAGCTGCTCCGGAGGGGTGGAACTACTACCATGTAGGTTTCCACATATGGACAAATACCTATAATTCCAATAACCTAGCAAGTTAAATGCTATTGTCTTAAAGGTGAACTTTGGGTGTTTTCAAATAACGAAATTACCCTTTAACTGTTGAATTCAATTTATGAATAATATAATGAATGTTGAGAGTTCAATCATTTTAAATTCTCTTCCACATCATAAAGCTTCAAAGCTGAAAGGAAGAAAAAAAAAGTACCTGCTGAAATACAGGGAATTGTGGATTAAATTGTGCATATGGCATCTGGAATTTTGACATGATCATAATACTCTTTTTCATCTCCCAGCATCACCATCATGTGTTGCCCCCATGGTTTACTTTGACTGCTCCACTGGTCAACCCGGGACCACTGGGACTGAGTGTCAGAAGAGCTGCAGCACCCTAGACATGACTTGTGTAAGTACACCATAGCACAAGCACTCACAGAAGTCAAACACACATGCACAAGCCCTGTTAGGCTCACAACCTCCTAATTTGTTTGGATACAGATCAGTACAGGCTGTACATCTGGCTGCATGTGCCCTGATGGCCTTGTGTCAGATGGAGCAGGAGGCTGTATCAACGAGACCAGCTGTCCATGTCTGCACAATGGACAGGTCTATCAACCTGGGCAGACACTGAGTGTGGACTGCAATACATGGTTTGTACAGTGCCTTACATACACATTATAGAATGTACCTGCATTGAAATTCACACAGGGCTGGGCAATATATCGATATATTGGATAGATAGATTTTGGATATCGTAATATCGTGATATGACATAAGTGTTGTTTTTTACTGGTTTTAAAGGCTGCATTACAGTAAAGTGATGCACTTTTCTGAACATACCAGACTGATCTAGCTGTTCTATTATTTGCCTTTTCCCCACTTAGACATTATGTCCACATTACTGATGATTATTTATCTAGAATCTGTGAAGATATTTTGTTAAAGCACCAACTGTCAACCCTAGAATATCGCCGCAATATCGATATCGAGGGCAAGAATATCGTGATATCTGATTTTCTCCCTATCGCCCGGCCCTAAATTCACACAGTATATATTTTTTCTCACAGAGGTTGCTCACATACAGAAAGATTTCAGATTGCATTTTAATTACAAAAATTTAACAAACTGAAGAAACAATATTTGTAACAAGATTGTCAGTTTAAAAAAACCCAAATATTAAGATAAGAAAGAAAAAAGATGCCAACATAAACAATCAAACAAACAAAACAGAAAACATCATTAAGTTAAAAAATATATATTAGCAAGCAAAAAAGCCCAATGCACATAGTTAACTAATATGCCTCAAGTTCAGGAACTTTTTTTTTTTAATGAACCCACATGAATACATGGACAACATTTCTGTAACCATAATTTGGTTATAAGTTTTAGAGCAGAAATCCCTGAAAATGTTAAGTAAATGTTTATCATCCACAAAATGTCTGTTATGACTTTACCAAGTAATACAAATTGAAATTCAAAAACAAGAGGCTAATCACTGTTATAATGCATTATAAAAAAGATTATAATGTATTTTATCAATAGAATTATAACTATAACTATAATTGTAGAGTGAGCAGAGTATAATGCAACATACATGAAAAGTGTTACCCCTATTTGCACAAGGGTTTTTGCATTCTAAATTTAGATTTAGTAAATAATAATTCCAGATGATTTTGCTGATGAAAAATAAACCCCTTAAAAAATGCAATGGTTCTTCTGCACAGGTTTTAATTAATAGTTTGTGTCTGATGTGTGTCTCCCCAGCTACTGTAATGGAAGGAAGTTCACATGTACCACCAATGTGTGTGATGCAGTTTGTGGGATTTATGGCGACGGTCACTACGTCACATTTGATGACAAGAGGTTTGACTTCAATGGAGAGTGTGAATACACACTCCTACAGGTAAAGTGGCAGATGACAGTGAATACAATTGTAATCAATAAATATATAAAATGCAGTATTTCACTAAAAAAAACATGTATAGACTAGTACAAAAGTAATCCCTCTCAATCATCACTTATGACCCACCAGAAGTATGTGGTGGTGTCTGTATCTGCAGAGACCTTGCCCTCGATTTGATCTTTTCTTGTTATTTTGTGTGCGGGACGTTTATGTGCCTCAACAAAGAGCTTTTGGGTCCCACATTGGTGTCTAATCCACAGCCAAGAACAGCGTGCAGGGTGTGCTTTCCGTTCTAGCTCACACAAGTTTAACCAATGCACACACAGACAGGATGTAGCTCTGCATTTGCACAAAATCGTGTGTGTACGTAAATGTGTTTTTTTTAGCAACTTCTTTGTCAGAAATACAACAGAGGAGTACCTTGTGTATCTGTTTACAGTGCAGCCAAACACATTGTTTTGTATGAAACATCTGTCGATAATCTGCTAATCTGCATTCTTCTATCATAACATGAACAACCGTTATTTGATGAGAGTTGGTTACCTTGTTGAGGAATTGGATGTGTGCATCTCACTGTGGCTGCTCTGTCTTGTTTCATTAGTCCTCTGCAAAGATTAAAAAATGATCCACTGACAAAAAAAATGTCCATAGTGACCCTTGTCTTGTTAAAAAGCAACCCAATGTTTTGCCATTGGAACACAGAATTCGAAGCAGCAGCAGGAAATTAGCAGAAACGTTATCCAGCTCGGATACAGCTGTAGGAGAATTAGAGTGAGGTGGTTATCAGTGAGATAAAATTAGGCGTGATTGATTACATGCTGCATTTGACTCCTGTGAAGCCCTAAGGCTAAGGTAGGCAATCTGAATCTAGTGCATCAATGGCAGACTCTGCCACTATCAATAAACTACTATATAGAGAGGTATTTACTGAATGTAAATACATGTATGGCTATTACAAGAAAAAAGCAGACCAGTAAATGGTGATGGGGTTTCATTTCATGAAAAAAATTAGGGATTAGGTTGTCCAGTAATTGCATGTTTATGCCTTACTTAGGACTACTGTGGCACCGGTCAGAGCAATGGAAGCTTCAGAATTATCACTGAGAATGTTCCCTGTGGAACCACAGGAACCACCTGCTCCAAGACCATCAAGATCTTCCAGGAGGTAAACACAACACACGTACACTGTGTACATGTTCTGCCTCAAACACTACATCAGAATACTATGGCTCAAAGGATAATCACTAAGGCTGGCACCTATTATTATTTTATGATTGATAAGCCTTGTAATTCCTTTGGCAAGTTAGCATTAACATTATGTATTAATGTATCAAAATTATTTATTGATATATATAAATAGTGATCACTTGTTCCACCTCAATTCCTGTAACTGGTACAGTAATACAATGCATGTTTATTTGATGCCCACAGGATAATGAATTCCAACTTAAAGATGAGAACTTCCAGGTGGTAAAGAGCAGCAGCCAGGTGAACAATGTCCAGGTACACAAGATGGGTATTTACCTGGTGGTGATGATCAACCCGGGACTTGTGCTCATGTGGGACCAGAAGACCAGTCTTTTCATTAAACTCAGCCCACAGTTCCAGGTAAAAAATCAAGTCTGCTTGTCATGATTGACACTCGGCTTTTGCACAAAGCTTAATGGAAGGAAGTTCACATGTACCACCAATGTGTGTGATGCAGTTTGTGGGATTTATGGCGACGGTCACTACGTCACATTTGATGACAAGAGGTTTGACTTCAATGGAGAGTGTGAATACACACTCCTACAGGTAAAGTGGCAGATGACAGTGAATACAATTGTAATCAATAAATATATAAAATGCAGTATTTCACTAAAAAAAACATGTATAGACTAGTACAAAAGTAATCCCTCTCAATCATCACTTATGACCCACCAGAAGTATGTGGTGGTGTCTGTATCTGCAGAGACCGTGCCCTCGATTTGCTCTTTTCTTGTTATTTTGTGTGCGGGACGTTTATGTGCCTCAACAAAGAGCTTTTGGGTCCCACATTGGTGTCTAATCCACAGCCAAGAACAGCGTGCAGGGTGTGCTTTCCGTTCTAGCTCACACAAGTTTAACCAATGCACACACAGACAGGATGTAGCTCTGCATTTGCACAAAATCGTGTGTGTACGTAAATGTGTTTTTTTAGCAACTTCTTTGTCAGAAATACAACAGAGGAGTACCTTGTGTATCTGTTTACAGTGCAGCCAAACACATTGTTTTGTATGAAACATCTGTCGATAATCTGCTAATCTGCATTCTTCTATCATAACATGAACAACCGTTATTTGATGAGAGTTGGTTACCTTGTTGAGGAATTGGATGTGTGCATCTCACTGTGGCTGCTCTGTCTTGTTTCATTAGTCCTCTGCAAAGATTAAAAATGATCCACTGACAAAAAAATGTCCATAGTGACCCTTGTCTTGTTAAAAGCAACCCAATGTTTTGCCATTGGAACACAGAATTCGAAGCAGCAGCAGGAAATTAGCAGAAACGTTATCCAGCTCGGATACAGTTGTAGGAGAATTAGAGTGAGGTGGTTATCAGTGAGATAAAATTAGGCGTGATTGATTACATGCTGCATTTGACTCCTGTGAAGCCCTAAGGCTAAGGTAGGCAATCTGAATCTAGTGCATCAATGGCAGACTCTGCCACTATCAATAAACTACTATATAGAGAGGTATTTACTGAATGTAAATACATGTATGGCTATTACAAGAAAAAAGCAGACCAGTAAATGGTGATGGGGTTTCATTTCATGAAAAAAATTAGGGATTAGGTTGTCCAGTAATTGCATGTTTATGCCTTACTTAGGACTACTGTGGCACCGGTCAGAGCAATGGAAGCTTCAGAATTATCACTGAGAATGTTCCCTGTGGAACCACAGGAACCACCTGCTCCAAGACCATCAAGATCTTCCTGGAGGTAAACACAACACACGTACACTGTGTACATGTTCTGCCTCAAACACTACATCAGAATACTATGGCTCAAAGGATAATCACTAAGGCTGGCACCTATTATTATTTTATGATTGATAAGCCTTGTAATTCCTTTGGCAAGTTAGCATTAACATTATGTATTAATGTATCAAAATTATTTATTGATATATATAAATAGTGATCACTTGTTCCACCTCAATTCCTGTAACTGGTACAGTAATACAATGCATGTTTATTTGATGCCCACAGGATAATGAATTCCAACTTAAAGATGAGAACTTCCAGGTGGTAAAGAGCAGCAGCCAGGTGAACAATGTCCAGGTACACAAGATGGGTATTTACCTGGTGGTGATGATCAACCCGGGACTTGTGCTCATGTGGGACCAGAAGACCAGTCTTTTCATTAAACTCAGCCCACAGTTCCAGGTAAAAAATCAAGTCTGCTTGTCATGATTGACACTCGGCTTTTGCACAAAGCTATTGGTTAAAACAGTTTCAGTCTGGCTTATGTCATGTCATGATACACCATGAGAATTTTCACAGACAAGTCAGGACATTTCGTTCCACAAAGCAACTTGCATTAATCAATACTTTTGATGAACATGTTGACTGACATAAGTAAAATAACTGTAAATAACTTTGTAATGTAAAAAGAGTCACTCATAGTGCTGAACTCACAAAGACTCACACAACCTTACTGAGCTTTTTAGCCTCTATTAGTTTATTGATCTGTTTTACAGCCCACACATTTACAGGTGCAGCCTTGTCACTGCTCTTATCAACCCAGAAAAAGTTAGTGACTAACTTGTAAAAACAGGATATTTTCCTCAGGAACTGGTGGAAAAAAAAAACAGAGATAAAAGGAGAGTGAATATTGGACTTAAATGTATCTGATCATTTAAAACATGACAGCATTCTTTTGCTGTCTGCTAACACATTGGCCATAACAAGTTTATAAGTCTGGACTGTGATAGTGGTTGTGTGATGTTTTCCTGGAGAAAATGGACCAATACAGCTTTAAATTAGCTTACGTTACATTTCTCATGGAAATGTGGCTTACGATCGACAGAGGTGGAAAAAGTACTAAAATATTGTACTCAAGTAAAAGTACCAATACTTTGATGAAATATTACTCAAGTACAAGTGAAATTACCTATCTCAAAGATTACTCAAGTAAAAGTAATAAGTAGTTCATTTAAAATGTACTTTAAGTAAAAGTTATTTAGTTGCATAAAAAAAATCTGTAAAACGGGGCAGGGGGGATCTCTCCCATGTAGTGAAAATAGGACAAGGGTCATAAATCCTATTTGCTATTAGTCATGAAAACTTCGTTTGAAGTACCTATGCACAAATACTTCCGCAGATTAGATGTGGAGTTATTGAATGCTGCCAGTTCAGTCACCTTTGGCAGGCACATCTGGTCTTTCAAATGTGGCCGAGGATTTTTGTTGTTTTGGGCAGCAGAATTCGATTTCAGCTAGCATTTCTACTGAAACAGTCTCTGAACAGTCGTCACTCGCCTGATCCACCTCCATCTCGTTCTCAATCTCCTACAGAAAGACTTGGCGCCTGGTAGGCAGCTTAGATGCTGATCATTCGTCACTGTAGTGGTTCCTGGCGCGATTTCTTTTACTGCCTTTCGGTTTTCGTTAGTCAAAGTTGGTTTTTTTTTTACTCAGTAACGGATGGGATTTGTAATGTAGCGAAATATAATACTTCACTCAAAACGTAATCAAGTACATTTTAAATTACCGACTTTAAAAACTACTTGAAAAATACAAAATACACAACAAAACTACTCAATACAGTAACGTGAGTAAATGTATTTTGTTACTTTCCACCTCTGACAATCGATCCTATGTTATGTTGCAATACTATTGCAATAATATTTTGTAGTCAGCAGCTCTTTGGTGAATGTGTCACTTTTAAAGACAGGACAATGTTTGTTTTTTCACACAACAGTGTTTGCACTTTATAAACTGGACAGCAAAGACATCACTTGAAAATGCTAAACCTACGCTTGAGGAGTAAAGGATATTTGAGTGGCAACAAACCAGCCTTACTCTGTACCAGTCCTATCATAGCAGTAAATTATGTTATTGGGTTCCTCCCTCTCAGGGTCAAGTCTGTGGCCTGTGTGGAAACTACGACGGCAACAGTAAGAATGACTACACCACACGCTCCCAGGTGACAGTGGCAGACGTTCTAGAATTTGGTAACAGTTGGAAGAGTTCATTCGACTGCCCAAGTGCCGAACTACTCACTGATCCCTGTGCCTCTAACCGATACCGGGCAGCCTGGTCCCAGAAACAGTGTAGCATCATCACCAGTGTCACCTTCCAGAGCTGTCATTCAAAGGTAACTATGGTGATAGGCACATGGATACACACACTTGTGTATGCACATACACAATCATTATCATTTTAACTGCCACAGTATTTGGGAAATGATATAAATGTTATTGTTTATCTCCATCTATGGCACTAAGCGTTCATTGCTTTGCGTGTTGATCAGTTCTGATCTGTTCAATCAAAACATTGGTCCAGAGCAAAATCTCTTAACCTTGTGTTGACTTCGGGTTTTCAATTTTTGTTTTATATCAGAAAATATAGGACGTAGAAATAAGCTCTGAAAATGTGTAGAAGAAAAAAAAAAATTTTAAATGTTGGAAAAAGCAAGAACTGTTTGTTTTTTTTCAAGGTTGACGGGAAGACAAGGGTTAAAAGCTAAATTTCAGACAGTCAAATATTCGGACTGGATAGTCATATACCCCAGTTGGTGATTCCTTATGATTTTGGTGAACTAAGACCTTCTAATTATACCATCCCCCCTGTGTGATTACTACTAATACTACCAATGCCACTGTTGCTACTATTACTACAAGCACAGGACAACATTTTTGTTGCCCTCAACTTTTATTATTCTGCTAAACAGTACACTATTGTGTGTTCAAGGTTGACCCTGGTCCATACTTTGACTCTTGTGTGAGAGACTCTTGTGCTTGTGACACCGGTGGGGACTGTGAGTGTCTCTGTACTGCTGTCGCTGCATATGCCAAAGCTTGTAATGAAGCTGGGGCCTGCATTAAATGGAGAACTCCAAAGCTGTGCCGTAAGTTTGGCCACCGTGACACCAGGAGGGAATTGTATCTTTAGCCAACATATTTAAATTTGTTTGTACTTATGTTAGTACTTATTTTTTCTCTTGCAGCTATTTTCTGCGACTTTTATAACTCCCCTGGTGACTGTGAGTGGCACTACAAGCCTTGTGGAGCTGACTGCATGAAGACATGTAGGAATCCATCAGGAAACTGTTCCAACCTCATTACGGCCCTGGAAGGTACTATAGAAAGATATTTTGGCTTGACTAGTTTAATCTGTGTGTTTTGGCCAGGCTTCAAGTTTAAATCAGGTCAACAGAACGATTGACTTTTCTATAGGAGTGAATATCGATCAGACGTGCTTTTGATCCAGTATTTAAGCATACGTGTGCCAGAGCCATCGTACTCAGTACTGCTGTTTTGGCATTTTCTCCAGTCCTTTCTCCTTTTCTCAAGAATTATAGGGTTAATTTGCACAACTTGTCATTTCTTTGGGTCAGTTTAGTTTGTTTTTAAGCTTAATTAACCTTTCTTGCAGCTGTGTTAACATGTTTTAAATAATTTAAAATTCTAGTGAATGTGTGGCTCACCCTTGAAGCAAACAGGCAAAAGCTAAAGACAAAAAACCTCATTCGAACTTGCTATGTTGTTGCTCTGCAGCATTAGTGCTATATATTACAGATTACCAATTCCCAAGCCGCAGATCTGCACAGGGCCAACAATTGAGACCAAATTACATTGATTGAGAAGTAACAAATAACGTGTACCCTCGTCACTGTAATGAAGTTGTTTTTTGTGTGTTTTTTAGAATATTTAAAAAAAATTTAAAAAATAATTGAACTTTTACTAAAGTACTTTTTATCACAAGCATTGTACTTTGTTACATTTCCAGTTGCAAAAGTCCTGATAAACTGTGTGAGAATGGAACAAACGATAGAAGATAAATCAGCTGCAGCAACATGTAACTTTCCATTAGCCGACACTTGGAAATCATATGTTATAAAGGTTTGCGTTCACTGGCCAAGTTCACACCGGCCAGGACTAGCACTTAAAGGAGAATTCTGACCAATTTACGTTAATCTTGATCGCTATAGCTATGCGAGTACTTTCAATAGAAAAAAACCCGACCTGGATCGGTCCTAGCAAACTGGAGTTGCTGCAGCTAGGTGTACAAGCGTCCGCTGAGCTAAAACGGCAGTTGTCGGGGCAAGTTTTAGAGTGCCTTTGTGCCTCTTAACAGACACAAAATGCAATTAATATGTCTGTGCTACATGAACAGGGCTCTAACGTGACAACAAGATGCGTTTTCAACTCAGACATTGTTTAAATTCACCTACCCTGTCTTGATCCTGCCGGTGGGTAGCTTGGCCTGTTAGCTGTTAGCTGCTTGCTGCTAGCTGCTATCTGCCGTCCGTGATAAGTGTGTTCAGCCAGGCTTTGGTGAAAATCATCACGCAGCTGTTCCGTGTGTATTTGTAGCTCATCCATTTTGTGTGTGATCGATCTGGTGTTGGTGAGTAGGAGGCTTGGAAGTGTCGATCTGTGTGGTAGTTCCCTTAGCCAGGCAAGCAGCCTTCTCCCCGCATTCCTCAACTCCCGCAGCCGACAGAAATCCCCTGAGCGCCCGGTGGTCTGGTGGATGTCCTCCAGAGGACATCATGCCTTCGCGGTGAAAAATTTATTTCCCCCTCAAAAATAGGTAATTGAGCACTGTAGTGGTTATGACCATATCAGTGACTATGGAAATGGGATAAACGATGTCTGTGGCTTGCACAGTAATAGCGTTAAGAAATCTTGCTCAAACACATCTGAAATATTACAGTCCAGGGGTTTATTAATACATTAAAATGAATTAATGTATCATTGAGGTGAATAATTGTCATATGCACATTTAAGGAGGTTACTTCCCCAACAAAAGACGCAAAACAGGAGGGAAGAGTAAATGATGTGTGCTGACTCAGATATAATTAGAAAAGTCGATCCAAAGGAGAATAAATAGTTGAAAGCAATACAGAATGCCTGAGAGCCTTACTGCAATATATTCCATTATGTTTTATATTTGGATTGTAATCTATGTTTCTCTTTACATAAAGATATTTGCAGCATACATTAATTCAGAAAAAGGTAGAAATAGGTGCATAAAAATTCACCAGAATGCAGAAAATGAAGTGTTTAATGCTAAAAAAAAATAATTAATAAATCATTTTAATTTTTTTTGTGTTATTGGAATAAAAAATCTTTTTTAGAAAAAATCTCAACATAAATCTCACACTAAACTGAAAAAGGCTGTTGCTGCAATTTTGTTAATTTTACAGAAAAAATTATTAGATGAGGAGCCTACGATCAAAAATAATGAAGTTACTGTCTGTGTCTATGTCTGACCTGGGCTGGTACATGTTCACGTTAAAAAGCGTGTGCGTGCACGAGCACTACGGTCACGCGCATAGTGTCCCGGTTTTAGTTCCGGGAAATCTGGTCACCCTATCGTTACTGTAAGTGCAATAAAACCTTCGGGAGTAAAAATCCAATACTTTATCAACACTTACCTGTTCAATAGGCATTAACATTTACTCCGTTCATCTCTCATCCACTCCGGCTGTTTTACACAAGCAAAGGGCGCTACTCTGCAAATAGTGAATTGTTACAAACAAGCTAACACTAAAGCTGTCTATGTAGTCTAACTGTTTATCTTAGTTTGCCACAAAGATTGCAATTTGGCCAAGTCTTGTTATCTTAGCTTCCAGCAGAAATAAACCAGCCTCGCCTCTTTACCAGCGGTAAATCCACATGGCTAATTACTATGCAATGATGTCATCGGACCTTGAGATGTCTGCATTCTTATTCTTTCTAAACTTCACTCAGTATTTTGAATTTATAATTATCATTATTCTACCTTAAAATGAAAGTTGACCACCTGCATCCGCGGTGGAGTTTATATTGTTTATGCATGTCCACGTTGTCTGCTTTGGTGATGTTGTTCTACTGTGTTGTACTGATTCTAAAATAAGTATATTATTTATATACTTATATATATTTAATGTATACAACCATTTAGCCATGGTATCTATAGCTCTTTTTATTTATTGTCGGTCATTTTTTGTTTTATTGTCTCAGTCTCTTTTCTGGTTATTTCTAGTGAGGTTGTATATTTATAATTGTAAATTATTTGTATATGCAGGCTGCAAAGTGCGTCTATCATCTTACACTGTTCCACTTGTGTAAGAGTTGACATCTAACGCAATTTATTTTTGCATTATTTATTAGGGTTCAAACCCTGAAGTGGTTAGAGCCCTATTGTTTTTTGCTCCGGTTTACTATTATTTATTATTCGTCATCTTCCGTTGTGGCTCAAATAGCCTTGAGCTGAAATGAGCTAGAAACAACAAACTTGGCCCAAAGACTGGAAATTATGTGCATTCGGTTCCCAAGAAACATGAGCCCAAATGGCTGCATGGTGGCACTATAATTAATGATAAAAAAACAACGGCCATGCCTCTCGCCCCTTAAATCCGATTGACTCAGATATAATTAGAAAAGTCGATCCAAAGGAGAATAAATAGTTGAAAGCAATACAGAATGCCTGAGAGCCTTACTGCAATATATTCCATTATGTTTTATATTTGGATTGTAATCTATGTTTCTCTTTACATAAAGATATTTGCAGCATACATTGATTCAGAAAAAGGTAGAAATAGGTGCATAAAAATTCACCAGAATGCAGAAAATGAAGTGTTTAATGCTAAAAAAAAATAATTAATAAATCATTTTAATTTTTTTTTGTGTTATTGGAATAAAAAAATCTTTTTTAGAAAAAAATCTCAACATAAATCTCACACTAAACTGAAAAAGGCTGTTGCTGCAATTTTGTTAATTTTACAGAAAAAAATTATTAGATGAGGAGCCTACGATCAAAAAATAATGAAGTTACGGTCTGTGTCTATGTCTGACCTGGGCTGGTACATGTTCACGTTAAAAAGCGTGTGCGTGCACGAGCACTACGGTCACGCGCATAGTGTCCCGGTTTTAGTTCCGGGAAATATGGTCACCCTATCGTTACTGTAAGTGCAATAAAACCTTCGGGAGTAAAAATCCAATACTTTATCAACACTTACCTGTTCAATAGGCATTAACATTTACTCCGTTCATCTCTCATCCACTCCGGCTGTTTTACACAAGCAAAGGGCGCTACTCTGCAAATAGTGAATTGTTACAAACAAGCTAACACTAAAGCTGTCTATGTAGTCTAACTGTTTATCTTAGTTTGCCACAAAGATTGCAATTTGGCCAAGTCTTGTTATCTTAGCTTCCAGCAGAAATAAACCAGCCTCGCCTCTTTACCAGCGGTAAATCCACATGGCTAATTACTATGCAATGATGTCATCGGACCTTGAGATGTCTGCATTCTTATTCTTTCTAAACTTCACTCAGTATTTTGAATTTATAATTATCATTATTCTACCTTAAAATGAAAGTTGACCACCTACATCCGCGGTGGAGTTTATATTGTTTATGCATGTCCACGTTGTCTGCTTTGGTGATGTTGTTCTACTGTGTTGTACTGATTCTAAAATAAGTATATTATTTATATACTTATTTAATATATTATATATAATATAATTAATGTATACAACCATTTAGCCATGGTATCTATAGCTCTTTTTATTTATTGTCGGTCATTTTTGTTTTATTGTCTCAGTCTCTTTTCTGGTTATTTCTAGTGAGGTTGTATATTTATAATTGTAAATTATTTGTATATGCAGGCTGCAAAGTGCGTCTATCATCTTACACTGTTCCACTTGTGTAAGAGTTGACATCTAACGCAATTTATTTTGCATTATTTATTAGGGTTCAAACCCTGAAGTGGTTAGAGCCCTATTGTTTTTTCTCCGGTTTACTATTATTTATTATTCGTCATTTTCCGTTGTGGCTCAAATAGCCGTGAGCTGAAATGAGCTAGAAACAACAAACTTGGCCCAAAGACTGGAAATTATGTGCATTCGGTTCCCAAGAAACATGAGCCCAAATGGCTGCATGGTGGCACTATAATTAATGATAAAAAAACAACGGCCATGCCTCTCGCCCCTTAAATCCGATTGACTTAGAATTTCTCACACATATGCAACTCAACGTGCGCTACAGAAAAGCCTCTTGGACCATAAATGTCCGCCATGATGGATTCTTTGCTATTTTCATAATGTCAAAAATAGTAAAATTAATAGAACTTTGTCAATTTTAATTATATGAACACCAACATTAGTATGCAGCTTTGCAGGACTAGATACACATTTGTACTATAAATGAGCAATAATGGTCTAAAACCATTGCTGCCATCAATCAAAGAACTGCAGGAAAAGAACTAACAGGAAATTGGCCATAACCCTCTAACAGTTTGTCCAATAATCATACAAATTATAACATACCTTTAGTCCGTCTTGAGGAATAGGCCTACGCAACGATTTTAGGCTTAATCCATAGAGGGCGCCAAAAATACTACAAATATGTAGTATGTATGGATGGAATTTCACCAAAATTGGTACACATGGTCTGCGGGCATGTAATACCCAGGATCTGAAGTGTCATATTGATTGGTGCATGTCGGCGTGGTCTTTTTGGCATTATATGCTAAATTATGCCTTTTCTCAAGTTACTGGGGTCTAGAACAAGCTAGAGACATTACATTTGTCACCATAACTGATGGTAATGTGCTAATGCTTCCCATAAAACATGATGCCATTTGGCCTGATGGTGGCGCTATAACTTAAGGCCAAAACTTTGAAATATATATATTCCACAAGTACTTTTACTTTTACTTTTACTCGAGTATAATGTCTTAACGTAACAGTAGTTTTACTTGAGCACAATATTTTAGTACTCTTTCCATCTTTGAATAGTGTTTACCATGTAGCTATACTTGTATTTCTACAAAGATTAATCAAAATGGTATAATGGTGTTGCAGGCTGCTATCCACAGTGTCCCCCAACCGAGCCCTACTTTGATGAAGACACCATGAAGTGCACTGCCTGGGACCAATGTGGCTGCTATGATGACATAAACACCCATTACAGCATTGGAGAAAAGGTTCCATCGAACAACTGTTACACTTGGTAGGTCTTTTTGTCACACTAAGGGCTTGGCACACAGTAGGCAATGATGCATATGCAGTACCACATTTGGACATGCACACTGTGTAGTGGTGTAAAAGAACTGAGAGAGATTGCATCCTTACTCGGACCAATCAGCTTAGGCCATATTGACAGACCAATGAAATAGCCACTGACCACTGAAGCATTGCCTGTATGCAATGCGTGGATGAAAATGTCATACCCCAAATCACAATTGCGTTCCGGCGTCTTGCCTGCCCGACTCGCAGATTTTATTGTCTCTACAAGTACTTGAAAGAACAATCACGTCTTTATTAGGCTAATATCTATTTTTCACTCTAAGCACTCCTGCAATTAACCTCCATGCCTTCCTCTGCCTCTGGGATGCAAGTAAGCCACACACCCCTCAGCCTGGCGGTCAATCTTAAAACCATTATGACGTGACAAAGTGTAACTGTGTTTACACACCGGGGATGGTTTTTCGTGGCATTAATTTGCACGTCAATATATTTTTTCAAACAGTTATTTTGTCCTGACTACTTTCACACAGAACGCTAATATAACACAGTGATAAAGCGACGTTATTGTTTTTCGAAACGCAGTAGAGTTTTCTGAGCATGGACAACAACACAGATGCTGCTGTTTGAACCATAGACTGTATAGACGGCAAACTTTGTTACTCCTTTGAAACTTGACAAAGACAGCGTTTCCCAGAGACAATCTTTCCTTTCTTACCTTTAACAATAAAGCCCTAAACATATGATACACTCTGCGTAACTGTTTACCAGATGGAATTACATTGACTACGAGAATTTTGCTAAAAGAAAACTCAATAAATAGCATACAGTAGCTTAGTGTTAGCTTTTCCTGCTTCAGTTTCCTGACCGTGCTCAGACAGTACAAGGGGAGACGGGGCTGAAGTCTCTGGAGCTAACTAAGCTAATCCCTGTCACTCCACTCAGCAGCCGGGAAATAAGACAGGACACCTCTGTTGGTCTTGAGGAGCTGCAGCATTTATTTGTGCTCAAACTGCAGACTCTAGCTACTGTACATTCACTTGAGATCCTTACCGCTAAACTTTAACTCTCCTCTGCACCAATCGCTCTCTCTCGTCCGCTCACACTGCATCTCCCGTCACTTTCTCTCTCACTTCAGCAGCGTCCCCAGAAGGACCTCAAACTGTGCCACCAACATTGTAGATGAGCTGGCCCGAATGTTTGAAACTTTTATTGAACAACTGTTGCCAATTCACATTGCTGCCGGTATGAATAGTTTTTGATGAATAGTTTTGTGTGGTTTATTCGTCACGCCCCCCCCGCTGTGTAATGGGCTTAAGAATGTCGGTGAACAAGAAACAACTGCCTTCACAAACAGCATCTCCTTCGGGGAATCATTTCAAAAACAGTAGCAGAAGCTAACATAGTGGACACCATTTTGCAGGCTTTAGACTCCCTAGTGGAGTTTGCCTGTTCTATTTGTTTTTTTCTCTGGGTCCCCCAGCTTCCTGCCACAGTACAAAGACATACCAGTTAATTGGTGACTTTAAAATGCACCTAGGTTTGAATGTAAGCATTATTTGGTTGTCTGTCTCTATGTATCAGCCCTATGATTGACTGGCGAAATGTTCAATTTCTTTGAAAGAATTACACTTATCTCTTAAGAACACAAATAAAGATAAAGCACCCTGATATACCATACCGTCTGAATTGTTGCTGCACTTCTGGGATATTTATACAGTCTGTGGAACACGATTGTTTCATGGTCACATGAATATTGCTTTTATTTTCTATTGCCCCAAAAAGGGGAAGGATCTCACTTTGTTCTAATTATTGCCTATTTCTTTAAATTTATGCAGATATTAAGTTCTGTTCCAATTTGTTAGTCTCGTGATTGGCTAAAGACATGAATAAACTGATGAAGTTAAATCAGTCAAGTGTCCTGAAAGGGCATCTGGCAGAGGACACTATTATTATACAAGCCTTTTATACATAAAATACTTTGTTGTTTGGAGGGATTGAGTGGGGTGTCTATAGATAGTTTTAGAACAATTTGGTTTAGGGAGAGAGTTTAGTATGTTAACTTTTATGAATTTGAATGCCTCTGCCATGGTCTCTATAAATGGTTTACATTTTATTGTCTCTACAAGTACTTGAAAGAACAATCACGTCTTTATTAGGCTAATATCTATTTTTCACTCTAAGCACTCCTGCAATTAACCTCCATGCCTTCCTCTGCCTCTGGGATGCAAGTAAGCCACACACCCCTCAGCCTGGCGGTCAATCTTAAAACCATTATGACGTGACAAAGTGTAACTGTGTTTACACACCGGGGATGGTTTTTCGTGGCATTAATTTGCACGTCAATATATTTTTTCAAACAGTTATTTTGTCCTGACTACTTTCACACAGAACGCTAATATAACACAGTGATAAAGCGACGTTATTGTTTTTCGAAACGCAGTAGAGTTTTCTGAGCATGGACAACAACACAGATGCTGCTGTTTGAACCATAGACTGTATAGACGGCAAACTTTGTTACTCCTTTGAAACTTGACAAAGACAGCGTTTCCCAGAGACAATCTTTCCTTTCTTACCTTTAACAATAAAGCCCTAAACATATGATACACTCTGCGTAACTGTTTACCAGATGGAATTACATTGACTACGAGAATTTTGCTAAAAGAAAACTCAATAAATAGCATACAGTAGCTTAGTGTTAGCTTTTCCTGCTTCAGTTTCCTGACCGTGCTCAGACAGTACAAGGGGAGACGGGGCTGAAGTCTCTGGAGCTAACTAAGCTAATCCCTGTCACTCCACTCAGCAGCCGGGAAATAAGACAGGACACCTCTGTTGGTCTTGAGGAGCTGCAGCATTTATTTGTGCTCAAACTGCAGACTCTAGCTACTGTACATTCACTTGAGATCCTTACCGCTAAACTTTAACTCTCCTCTGCACCAATCGCTCTCTCTCGTCCGCTCACACTGCATCTCCCGTCACTTTCTCTCTCACTTCAGCAGCGTCCCCAGAAGGACCTCAAACTGTGCCACCAACATTGTAGATGAGCTGGCCCGAATGTTTGAAACTTTTATTGAACAACTGTTGCCAATTCACATTGCTGCCGGTATGAATAGTTTTTTGATGAATAGTTTTGTGTGGTTTATTCGTCACGCCCCCGCTGTGTAATGGGCTTAAGAATGTCGGTGAACAAGAAACAACTGCCTTCACAAACAGCATCTCCTTCGGGGGAATCATTTCAAAAAACAGTAGCAGAAGCTAACATAGTGGACACCATTTTGCAGGCTTTAGACTCCCTAGTGGAGTTTGCCTGTTCTATTTGTTTTTTTCTCTGGGTCCCCCAGCTTCCTGCCACAGTACAAAGACATACCAGTTAATTGGTGACTTTAAAAATGCACCTAGGTTTGAATGTAAGCATTATTTGGTTGTCTGTCTCTATGTATCAGCCCTATGATTGACTGGCGAAATGTTCAATTTCTTTGAAAGAATTACACTTATCTCTTAAGAACACAAATAAAGATAAAGCACCCTGATATACCATACCGTCTGAATTGTTGCTGCACTTCTGGGATATTTATACAGTCTGTGGAACACGATTGTTTCATGGTCACATGAATATTGCTTTTATTTTCTATTGCCCCAAAAAGGGGAAGGATCTCACTTTGTTCTAATTATTGCCTATTTCTTTAAATTTATGCAGATATTAAGTTCTGTTCCAATTTGTTAGTCTCGTGATTGGCTAAAGACATGAATAAACTGATGAAGTTAAATCAGTCAAGTGTCCTGAAAGGGCATCTGGCAGAGGACACTATTATTATACAAGCCTTTTATACATAAAATACTTTGTTGTTTGGAGGGATTGAGTGGGGTGTCTATAGATAGTTTTAGAACAATTTGGTTTAGGGAGAGAGTTTAGTATGTTAACTTTTATGAATTTGAATGCCTCTGCCATGGTCTCTATTAATGGTTTACATTCCCTTCCCTTCCTTTCTATTTCAAAGCTCCTGTACAGTCTCTGGAATAAGATGCAACTACAATGTAAACTGTAAGTAAATGAGTAAACATATACACTGACTTTATGTATTTATTAATGTAGACACACACACACACACACACACATACATATACATACATACATACATATACATATATATATATATATATATATATCGGGTGAATGTTCTAAGAAAATTGAAAAAATTATACTCTTGATCTGCAGCTTGCACATGCTTCATTAATGGAAAAACCTACATATATGGGGCAACCATCTACAACACCACAGACGGACTAGGAAACTGCATCATAGCTGAGTGCGGGGCCGATGGGACCATAAACAGAAGTATGTACCCGTGCCTAACTACTACCACAGCAAATCCTACAACTACCCCTTTTGCATTCAGCACAGTTGGAAAAACAACTTCAGGTAAGAAAATCTATGCAACCACCCGAACCACAGATCTTGCTTTCATATTCACGATAACCGGTGGAAATGTTTTAAGACAAATGGAAATTACAAAAACAAAACACAAAAACGAGTAATGTGGACAATTATATATACTAATACTAATAATATAATACTTTTACAATTTTGCAAATGTCTGATTTTATCACAGTTGTTGTTACTACGTCATTGGCAAAAACCACACTGGGAACCACATCCAAACCTAAACAAACAACAACGGGAAAGGTTGAGACAACAAAACCACCTAAAGAAGTCACCACTGGCCCAGTAACAAGCTCTACCACAGTTGGTGTTGAAACTACCACCTCCGTGCCAGGTGTCACAACAACAAGCCCTGAAACAACAGTCGTAACATCAAAACCTTCTGTTGTTACCACAACTATTGAAGTACCGTCACCAACAACTACAGAAACCACAACCAAATCTGTAGAGACAACAATCTCAGAAAAGACAACAGCAAAGATTGCGACAACAAAACCACCTAAAGAAGTCACCACTGGCCCAGTAACAAGCTCTACCACAGTTGGTGTAGAAACTACCACCTCCGTGCCAGGTGTCACAACAACAAGCCCTGAAACAACAGTCGTAACATCAAAACCTTCTGTTGTTACCACAACTATTGAAGTACCGTCACCAACAACTACAGAAACCACAACCAAATCTGTAGAGACAACAATCTCAGAAAAGACAACAGCAAAGATTGCGACAACAAAACCACCTAAAGAAGTCACCACTGGCCCAGTAACAGGCTCTACCACAACTGTTGTTGAAACTACCACCTCCGTGCCAGGTGTCACAACAAAAAGCCCTGAAACAACAGTCTTAACATCAAAACCTTCTGTTGTTACCACAACTATTGAAGTACCGTCACCAACAACTACAGAAACCACAACCAAATCTGTAGAGACAACAATCTCAGAAAAGACAACAGCAAAAGTTGCGACAACAAAACCACCTAAAGAAGTAACCACTGGCCCAGTAACAAGCTCTACCACAGCTGTTGTTGAAACTACCACCTCCGTGCCAGGTGTCACAACAACAAGCCCTGAAACAACAGTTGTAACATCAAAACCTTCTGTTGTTACCACAACTATTGAAGTACCGTCACCAACAACTACAGAAACCACAACCAAATCTGTAGAGACAACAGAATCTCAGAAAACGACAACAGCAAAGATTGCGACAACAAAACCACCTAAAGAAGTCACCACTGGCCCTGTAACAAGCTCTACCACAGCTGTTGTAGAAACTACCACCTCGGTGCCAGGTGTCACAACAACAAGCCCTGAAACAACAGTCGTAACATCAAAACCTTCTGTTGTTACCACAACTATTGAAGTACCGTCACCAACAACTACAGAAACTACAACCAAATCTGTAGAGACAACAATCTCAGAAAAGACAACAGCAAAAGTTGCGACAACAAAACCACCTAAAGAAGTCACCACTGGCCCAGTAACAAGCTCTACCACAGCTGTTGTTGAAACTACCACCTCCGTGCCAGGTGTCACAACAACAAGCCCTGAAACAACAGTTGTAACATCAAAACCTTCTGTTGTTACCACAACTATTGAAGTACCGTCACCAACAACTATAGAAACCACAACCAAATCTGTAGAGACAACAATCTCAGAAAAGACAACAGCAAAGATTGCGACAACAAAACCACCTAAAGAAGTCACCACTGGCCCAGTAACAAGCTTTCTACCACAGCTGTTGTTGAAACTACCACCTCCGTGCCAGGTGTCACAACAACAAGCCCTGAAACAACAGTCGTAACATCAAAACCTTCTGTTGTTACCACAACTATTGAAGTACCGTCACCAACAACTACAGAAACCACAACCAAATCTGTAGAGACAACAATCTCAGAAAAGACAACAGCAAAAGGTTGCGACAACAAAACCACCTAAAGAAGTCACCACTGGCCCAGTAACAAGCTTTCTACCACAGCTGTTGTTGAAACTACCACCTCCGTGCCAGGTGTCACAACAACAAGCCCTGAAACAACAGTCGTAACATCAAAACCTTCTGTTGTTACCACAACTATTGAAGTACCGTCACCAACAACTACAGAAACCACAACCAAATCTGTAGAGACAACAATCTCAGAAAAGACAACAGCAAAGATTGCGACAACAAAACCACCTAAAGAAGTCACCACTGGCCCAGTAACAAGCTTTCTACCACAGCTGTTGTTGAAACTACCACCTCCGTGCCAGGTGTCACAACAACAAGCCCTGAAACAACAGTCGTAACATCAAAACCTTCTGTTGTTACCACAACTATTGAAGTACCGTCACCAACAACTACAGAAACCACAACCAAATCTGTAGAGACAACAATCTCAGAAAAGACAACAGCAAAGATTGCGACAACAAAACCACCTAAAGAAGTCACCACTGGCCCAGTAACAAGCTCTACCACAGCTGTTGTTGAAACTACCACCTCCGTGCCAGGTGTCACAACAACAAGCCCTGAAACAACAGTTGTAACATCAAAACCTTCTGTTGTTACCACAACTATTGAAGTACCGTCACCAACAACTACAGAAACCACAACCAAATCTGTAGAGACAACAATCTCAGAAAAGACAACAGCAAAGATTGCGACAACAAAACCACCTAAAGAAGTCACCACTGGCCCAGTAACAAGCTCTACCACAGCTGTTGTTGAAACTACCACCTCCGTGCCAGGTGTCACAACAACAAGCCCTGAAACAACAGTTGTAACATCAAAACCTTCTGTTGTTACCACAACTATTGAAGTACCGTCACCAACAACTACAGAAACCACAACCAAATCTGTAGAGACAACAATCTCAGAAAAGACAACAGCAAAGATTGCGACAACAAAACCACCTAAAGAAGTCACCACTGGCCCAGTAACAAGCTCTACCACAGCTGTTGTTGAAACTACCACCTCCGTGCCAGGTGTCACAACAACAAGCCCTGAAACAACAGTCGTAACATCAAAACCTTCTGTTGTTACCACAACTATTGAAGTACCGTCACCAACAACTACAGAAACCACAACCAAATCTGTAGAGACAACAATCTCAGAAAAGACAACAGCAAAGATTGCGACAACAAAACCACCTAAAGAAGTCACCACTGGCCCAGTAACAAGCTCTACCACAGCTGTTGTTGAAACTACCACCTCCGTGCCAGGTGTCACAACAACAAGCCCTGAAACAACAGTTGTAACATCAAAACCTTCTGTTGTTACCACAACTATTGAAGTACCGTCACCAACAACTACAGAAACCACAACCAAATCTGTAGAGACAACAATCTCAGAAAAGACAACAGCAAAGATTGCGACAACAAAACCACCTAAAGAAGTCACCACTGGCCCAGTAAAAAGCTCTACCACAGCTGTTGTAGAAACTACCACCTCCGTGCCAGGTGTCACAACAACAAGCCCTGAAACAACAGTCGTAACATCAAAACCTTCTGTTGTTACCACAACTATTGAAGTACCGTCACCAACAACTACAGAAACCACAACCAAATCTGTAGAGACAACAATCTCAGAAAAGACAACAGCAAAGGTTGCGACAACAAAACCACCTAAAGAAGTCACCACTGGCCCAGTAACAAGCTCTACCACAGCTGTTGTTGAAACTACCACCTCCGTGCCAGGTGTCACAACAACAAGCCCTGAAACAACAGTTGCAACATCAAAACCTTCTGTTGTTACCACAACTATTGAAGTACCGTCACCAACAACTACAGAAACCACAACCAAATCTGTAGAGACAACAGAATCTCAGAAAACCACAACAGCAAAGATTGCGACAACAAAACCACCTAAAGAAGTCACAACTGGCCCAGTAACAAGCTCTACCACAGCTGTTGTAGAAACTACCACCTCCGTGCCAGGTGTCACAACAATAATCCCTGAAACAACAGTTGCAACATCAAAACCTTCTGTTGTTACCACAACTATTGAAGTACCGTCACCAACAACTACAGAAACCACAACCAAATCTGTAGCGACAACAATCTCAGAAAAGACAACACCAACGATTGCGACAACAAAACCACATAAAGAAGTCACCACTGGCCCTGTAACAAGCTCTACCACAGCTGTTGTAGAAACTACCACCTCCGTGCCAGGTGTCACAACAATAAGCCCTGAAACAACAGTTGTAACATCAAAACCTTCTGTTGTTACCACAACTATTGAAGTACCGTCACCAACAACTACAGAAACCACAACCAAATCTGTAGAGACAACAGACTCAGAAAACACAACACCAAAGATTGCGACAACAAAACCACCTAAAGAAGTCACCACTGGCCCAGTAACAGGCTCTACCACAGCTGTTGTTGAAACTACCACCTCCGTGCCAGCTGTCACAACAACAAGCCCTGAAACAACAGTTGTAACATCAAAACCTTCTGTTGTTACCACAACTATTGAAGTACCATCACCAACAACTACAGAAACCACAACCAAATCTGTAGAGACAACAATCTCAGAAAAGACAACAGCAAAGATTGCGACAACAAAACCACATAAAGAAGTCACCACTGGCCCAGTAACAAGCTCTACCACAGCTGTTGTAGAAACTACCACCTCCGTGCCAGGTGTCACAACAATAATCCCTGAAACAACAGTCGCAACATCAAAACCTTCTGTTGTTACCACAACTATTGAAGTACCGTCACCAACAACTACAGAAACCACAACCAAATCTGTAGAGACAACAATCTCAGAAAACGACAACAGCAAACGATTGCGACAACAAAACCACCTAAAGAAGTCACCACTGGCCCAGTAACTAGGCTCTACCACAGCTGTTGTTGAAACTACCACCTCCGTGCCAGCTGTCACAACAACAAGCCCTGAAACAACAGTCGTAACATCAAAACCTTCTGTTGTTACCACAACTATTGAAGAACCGTCACCAACAACTACAGAAACCACAACCAAATCTGTAGAGACAACAATCTCAGAAAAGACAACAGCAAAGGTTGCGACAACAAAACCACCTAAAGAAGTCACCACTGGCCCAGTAACAAGCTCTACCACAGCTATTCTTGAAACTACCACTTCCGTGCCAGGTATCACAACAGCAAGCCCTGAAACAACAGTCGTAACATCAAAACCTTCTGTTGTTACCACAACTATTGAAGTACCGTCACCAACAACTATAGAAACCACAACCAAATCTGTAGAGACAACAGAATTAGAAACCACAACAGCAACGATTGCGACAACAAAACCACCTAAAGAAGTCACAACTGGCCCCGTAACAAGCTCTACCACAGCTGTTGTAGAAACTACCACCTCCGTGCCAGGTGTCACAACAACAAGCCCTGAAACAACAGTCGTAACATCAAAACCTTCTGTTGTTACCACAACTATTGAAGTACCGTCACCAACAACTACAGAAACCACAACCAAATCTGTAGAGACAACAATCTCAGAAAAGACAACAGCAAAGGTTGCGACAACAAAACCACCTAAAGAAGTCACCACTGGCCCAGTAACAAGCTCTACCACAGCTGTTGTTGAAACTACCACCTCCGTGCCAGGTGTCACAACAACAAGCCCTGAAACAACAGTCGTAACATCAAAACCTTCTGTTGTTACCACAACTATTGAAGTACCGTCACCAACAACTACAGAAACCACAACCAAATCTGTAGAGACAACAATCTCAGAAAAGACAACAGCAAAGATTGCGACAACAAAACCACCTAAAGAAGTCACCACTGGCCCAGTAACAAGCTCTACCACAGCTGTTGTTGAAACTACCACCTCCGTGCCAGGTGTCACAACAACAAGCCCTGAAACAACAGTCGTAACATCAAAACCTTCTGTTGTTACCACAACTATTGAAGTACCGTCACCAACAACTACAGAAACCACAACCAAATCTGTAGAGACAACAATCTCAGAAAAGACAACAGCAAAGGTTGCGACAACAAAACCACCTAAAGAAGTCACCACTGGCCCAGTAACAAGCTCTACCACAGCTGTTGTTGAAACTACCACCTCCGTGCCAGGTGTCACAACAACAAGCCCTGAAACAACAGTTGTAACATCAAAACCTTCTGTTGTTACCACAACTATTGAAGTACCGTCACCAACAACTACAGAAACCACAACCAAATCTGTAGAGACAACAGAATCTCAGAAAACCACAACAGCAAAGATTGCGACAACAAAACCACCTAAAGAAGTCACCACTGGCCCTGTAACAAGCTCTACCACAGCTGTTGTAGAAACTACCACCTCGGTGCCAGGTGTCACAACAACAAGCCCTGAAACAACAGTCGTAACATCAAAACCTTCTGTTGTTACCACAACTATTGAAGTACCGTCACCAACAACTATAGAAACCACAACCAAATCTGTAGAGACAACAATCTCAAAAAAGACAACAGCAAAGGTTGCGACAACAAAACCACCTAAAGAAGTCACCACTGGCCCAGTAACAAGCTCTACCACAGCTGTTGTTGAAACTACCACCTCCGTGCCAGGTGTCACAACAACAAGCCCTGAAACAACAGTTGCAACATCAAAACCTTCTGTTGTTACCACAACTATTGAAGTACCGTCACCAACAACTACAGAAACCACAACCAAATCTGTAGAGACAACAATCTCAGAAAAGACAACAGCAAAGGCTGCGACAACAAAACCACCTAAAGTCACCACTGGCCCAGTAACAAGCTCTACCACAGCTGTTGTTGAAACTACCACCTCCGTGCCAGGTGTCACAACAACAAGCCCTGAAACAACAGTTGTAACATCAAAACCTTCTGTTGTTACCACAACTATTGAAGTACCGTCACCAACAACTATAGAAACCACAACCAAATCTGTAGAGACAACAGAATTAGAAACCACAACAGCAACGATTGCGACAACAAAACCACTTAAAGAAGTCACCACTGGCCCAGTAACTAGCTCTACCACAGCTGTTGTTGAAACTACCACCTCCGTGCCAGCTGTCACAACAACAAGCCCTGAAACAACAGTTGTAACATCAAAACCTTCTGTTGTTACCACAACTATTGAAGTACCGTCACCAACAACTATAGAAACCACAACCAAATCTGTAGAGACAACAATCTCAGAAAAGACAACAGCAAAGATTGCGACAACAAAACCACCTAAAGAAGTCACCACTGGCCCAGTAACAAGCTCTACCACAGCTGTTGTTGAAACTACCACCTCCGTGCCAGGTGTCACAACAACAAGCCCTGAAACAACAGTTGCAACATCAAAACCTTCTGTTGTTACCACAACTATTGAAGTACCGTCACCAACAACTACAGAAACCACAACGAAATCTGTAGCGACAACAATCTCAGAAAAGACAACAGCAAAGATTGCGACAACAAAACCACCTAAAGAAGTCACTACTGGCCCTGTAACAAGCTCTACCACAGCTGTTGTAGAAACTACCACCTCCGTGCCAGGTGTCACAACAACAAGCCCTGAAACAACAGTCGTAACATCAAAACCTTCTGTTGTTACCACAACTATTGAAGTACCGTCACCAACAACTACAGAAACCACAACCAAATCTGTAGAGACAACAATCTCAGAAAAAACAACAGCAAAGGTTGCGACAACAAAACCACCTAAAGAAGTCACCACTGGCCCAGTAACAAGCTCTACCACAGCTGTTGTAGAAACTACCACCTCCGTGCCAGGTGTCACAACAACAAGCCCTGAAACAACAGTCGTAACATCAAAACCTTCTGTTGTTACCACAACTATTGAAGTACCGTCACCAACAACTACAGAAACCACAACCAAATCTGTAGAGACAACAGAATTTCAGAAAACGACAACAGCAAAGATTGCGACAACAAAACCACCTAAAGAAGTCACCACTGGCCCAGTAACAAGCTCTACCACAGCTGTTGTTGAAACTACCACCTCCGTGCCAGGTGTCACAACAACAAGCCCTGAAACAACAGTTGCAACATCAAAACCTTCTGTTGTTACCACAACTATTGAAGTACCGTCACCAACAACTACAGAAACCACAACCAAATCTGTAGAGACAACAATCTCAGAAAAGACAACACCAAAGATTGCGACAACAAAACCACCTAAAGAAGTCACCACTGGCCCAGTAACAGGCTCTACCACAGCTGTTGTTGAAACTACCACCTCCGTGCCAGCTGTCACAACAACAAGCCCTGAAACAACAGTTGTAACATCAAAACCTTCTGTTGTTACCACAACTATTGAAGTACCGTCACCAACAACTACAGAAACCACAACCAAATCTGTAGAGACAACAATCTCAGAAAAGACAACAGCAAAGGTTGAGACAACAACACCACCTAAAGTCACCACTGGCCCAGTAACAGGCTCTACCACAGCTTTTGTTGAAACTACCACCTCCGTGCCAGGTGTCACAACAATAAGCCCTGAAACAACAGTTGTAACATCAAAACCTTCTGTTGTTACCACAACTATTGAAGTACCGTCACCAACAACTACAGAAACCACAACCAAATCTGTAGAGACAACAATCTCAGAAAAGACAACAGCAAAGATTGCGACAACAAAACCACCTAAAGAAGTCACCACTGGCCCAGTAACAGGCTCTACCACAGCTGTTGTTGAAACTACCACCTCCGTGCCAGGTGTCACAACAACAAGCCGAGAGACAACAGTTGGTGAAGTCACAGGAAAACCACAAACACCAACTGTAATTACTAAACCTTCTATTTTGGAAACAACAACCATTGTGGCTTCAACTGTAACTACAGCAGCAACAGCTAAAGCTACAACTTCCATTAGCCCAATAACACAGACTCTTCCAGGCAGCACAACTGTTTACACTACCCTACCAGCCAGGACCACGGTTGTTTCTACACCATCACTGTTTACCACAACTACAACAATATGTGTGTGCATTGTAAATGGGACTTCACACCGTTCTGGTAAGTGATTATTTATTTCTTTAAATTTTTACCTCAATCTTGTTTTTTTTATTACACCTTCTAAGCATAGAAGGCTGCAGAGATTCTTTTTGTTTTTGCTTTTTCAGATCAGTATTTCATTTTTACTCATCTCATTCCACGGTCTAAAATTAAATTAGTCCTTAATACATTCAAAGCCTTAAGCCTAAAGTCTTCTTTTCTCTTTTTCATCATTCAACATTTGATTGAACAGTGAATTTCCATCCATTATCATTTGTACAATTTTACACAGAAGCATATTTTTATTTTGCGCAATGAATGTGTATTCAGTCTCCTCCAGTAGGGTTTTGATAGCCATGTCAAAATCAGTTAAGCTTAGTTTTCATTGATAAAACAGTATACAACAGCATTTCTGTAGAATCCATGGCCAACACTAAGCAATTGCACATTTTAGTTTTGTGTTGTTTTTATTAATGTGTTCCCATATTTTGCTATTCATGCAACCTCTGTCCAAACAGTTTGTTTTTCATTCATTTTCACAAAGATATACATTTAATAGTACACACAAAACATTAACACACTACCCTATACACAGACATTTTCAAAAGATAACATACCAGCATTAAATTATCTCCCACAAAAGAACTTAAAGATATATTATGTAATAATTCAGCATTGGTGGAGAGCACCTTCAGCGCCTGGCTCTAAAAACTGCGGGCGCCTCGATCTCGTGAGGTTATTGTTGTCCACGTATGCATGACGTCAGAGCAAGTCGGGATCAAGTCAGACACAAATCTCACCGGTATGCATTGGGTGGCAATAGCCGGTGATCAATTCTGCGAGGCCTGACTCATGTTGCACGGACCTATAATATCTGTGCAGCTAATCAGTAGGTGTACTCTCACAGTCAGCAGTGGGAAGAAAAGCAGACCCACAAACCACACACACACACACACACACACACACACACACACACACACACACACACACACACACACAAACCCTGTGACACTTGAGAGAATAAAAACAAAACTATGAAAAGTTGCTACAGAGCTGACAGTTAACTGAACACTGATCCAGCTGTGTTCCAGCTGCCGTCTGAACTAACATTACCAAAATGTTTTTAATATAATATTAATAGTATAGTCTGTTCTCTGGTAAATCATAATCAAACCCAAATGGAAAGCATTTTGTTTTTACAGTTTTTAATCGGAATGAAAATCTGTGGAATTTAGTGCAATCTTTTTGCTTATAACGTGATACACGATATTGTTTTTAAAATAACAAAGAATTTTGGTTTAAAATCTGCAAAAAATCTGCGGTTTCATTGGAATTGCAGAAACCGTGTGGGCCTGCTCATCATTATCTACTATATAGTCCTGACTTCAGAGATATTCAGGAACTGCTCATTAATGATTCTTTAATATTAAAGAATCATCAATAAGCAATCAGAGTTGCCACTCAGAATACAGACTTTTCACAATAAGAGTCTTCTTTTTGTAACACAGCCCCTTGTCTTTTTTTTCAAGCAGGGCTAATTTCAGTCTGAGCACCCACTCTCTCTTAACAATATATTTTTTATAAATCAGTAATCCTTTTATTTGGTATACTAAACTTGTATCTCCACTCTTTTTTTCACAGGGGACTTGGTGTATAATGTCACTGATGGCTTAGGATGGTGTTATGTTGCATATTGCAATGCATCTTGTAAAGTTGATACACAATCCAGTCTATGCCCCACAACACAACCCAGCACAACTGCACGTTCTACCACTGCAGTGATTGGCACCACTACAAAGGCACCAATTTCTTCCACCACAACTATTCCTACCTCTTCTCCCACTCCATCAACGACCGCATCTACAACTACCGTGGACTGCAATGATGTGAATCCACCAAGAAAGGTGTGATATAGATAAAATGTGTTTTTATTCAGGATTGTGTTTCCAAAAGACTTGCATTTTAGCATTTTATTTACCAGTAGCCGCTTAGTGTACAGGAACACACCTATGGGGACTTTTCAGTTAAACCTAAAGGGATACTTTGCCGATATACCAACTTTGTATCATAATAATACTGGTAGTATGTATAAATGAACTATGTTAAACTTCATTACATCTTACCAGTGCCCAGATTTCCCTACATACAGGCCAGCAGAAAAACGCATATGTATGTATAGAAGTGGATCAAAGAGAGAGCCGCCTCTCTGACTCAAACTCTGGCTAAACTCAGACTAAACTATAAAACTAGACAGTGCTGATCAAATATAAACCAAGATTCTGTTACTGTATGGCTACTTCTCACCTAAAGTGTTATGTGAGTGAGTGAGTGAGTGAGTGAGTGAGTGAGAGTGATTTTAAGCTTACTGTTTAACTGTAATTCAAGATTGTTTGTTATCAGCTGGCCGCCATATTGATTCTGTAACATGCTCACATTACATTACCCACCGGCAGAAGTGTTTATTGGTGCAGTGCAGTGCATTCTGGTAGTTGTAGGTTTTTTACCTTTTGAGCGAAAGGACCAATTTAAAAAATGCTTTCCCCATTCGACTGCCGACTTTTATGAAAATACCCTCTTTCCAGCAGTGAAATACTTCTGTCAGCTCTCAACACAAATTAAGTGTCTTTGCGCCAGGGGAGTGAGGCAGACAGACCGGGGTGTGCTAGCTGGCTAAATTAGCATTAGATTAGTCGTCTATCTATACGGCTAACGTTAATGTCTCTGGTGAACTCATTCCTGGGTTCGCCTAGTGCTTCTTTTATCCGTGGTCAAAACAGTTATACTAAAAATAACTTTATGAGTGTGTTGAACGATGTTGTAACCCTATAATGTTACCCACCAAGCATTAGCATTAGCTACTTGTCAACCAGCACATTGTGGATCAATATTTGTATCAATAAATAAGGTATCTGCTGTATTACTGTTTTGCAAAGTGGCATGTAGCTAATTAATCACAAAATGATGCCTTGGCAGAAAAAGCAGTATTACGGTTACAAGTATTTAACGTATCATGTGGGTGCCAGTGTTTTGACCATAGACAGTAAAATTAATGGACAAAGTAGACTTGCAACAGAGAGCAGTGATGTCTATTAGAATAACAGCTATAGACAATAGCTAACTAAACTAAAATGCTAGTTAACATTAGTAATTAAACTAAAATAGCTAATGTAAGTTGAAACTGCCTGCGAGCTTTTCCTGTACTGTACGGTAATTTGTCTATTATGTGACAGAAAGTTGCGTGGTTATGACACAATCGTTAGCCTATTTTTACAAAAACGCCTGCTACAGGGCCATAACATGAGATACAAGTTAATGCAGCCTTTTATACATCGTGGTTTCTTTAGAAATAAACAATGGACAAATAAAGTCTTTAAACGCTTCAGATGTAAAGTTATTCGCTGTCAAAGTGACGCCAAAATGAATGGCAGTCAATGGGATGCTAACGGCTGGGTGATGGCTTATAAGCTTCAAAATGGCTCCATAGTAGGTACGCTTTGCGGAGGCTGGCTTACTCCCTTGGTTTTGACAGAAGTTACGAGTAACTAGAGGGTGAAAGGTAATATTACGCCACTGACAGGCAACTAAAGGAAACGTCCCTTGTCAGAAATAAAATAACAGATTTCTCTGGGTTTGACATTTGGTGGAAACATTTGGGATAGTACACAACTCTAAAAAATATGTAACATAGGTATGGTCGTTTTTAGATATTTTAATGCAGAAATGTTACATATTGTACCTTTTAAGACCATCTCTTCCAAACCTCTCCTGGTGTCTCTATTTCCAAAGTGTCATCATGAACGCCCATCTATAATGTATGATAATATATTCTTTCTGATCCCACCGCATATCCAAATGTGCCACAGGTGCACCAGACAAGTCTGGCCACGAGTCGTGCATATTGAAAAATTTGTTGCATTATCCTTTATTGTTTTACACACCTGTGGTTTCCTGTATAACTTACTGCTTCTCGATACCTATCCAGAATGGACAATCCTGGAAGGTCAGCAACTGCACCACAGCTACCTGCACCAATGGCAAGGTCACAGAGACAGCTACTCCCTGTCCCACAGTACAACAACCCATCTGTGCCAATGGGCGCCAAGTTGTCAAAGTCTATGATGATAACGGATGCTGCTTCCACTATGAATGTGAATGTAAGTTGAAAAACCCTTGGAAGTGCAGTTTACCACTTTCGACTTTTATATGCAGCCGAGGATCTTGTGTAAGTGTGATACTACTTGACGCAACTTTTGCAAATGAATAGAAATTGCTGTAGAAACTAGAAAGCACTGAGGGCCAGATTTACTGTGCAAATGTGCGCTGCAGTTTTCGTAGAATTTGTGGCAGCAATCTGCCCTGCGATCTGCGCAATCAGCCCTTCAGATGCAATGAAGTGAAGGAAAGCACATTCTTGCAGTTCAACTGTGACATGACAGTGACGAGATCCCCAAACTCAAAGAAATAAGGTAGTGATCTTGATTAGAAAACTTTAAATTTGGCCACAGTTCAACCCTACCTGAGATAAACGGTTAGACTATTCTCAAATTATTAATCATAAGATGATGATATTGTCATCTTTAGCCTATATCTAATTATTTATACACTAGGAAGCAATAAACAGGTTAAAGATTTTTCATTTGATTGATGGCAGAGGCGTCGTTAGGCTTGGGCGTCCCTGGCTACAGCCCCGAATGTTTTATGAATAGCCCTGGAACGATTTTGGAAAAATAATCTAATTGTGATTTTTATTCACCAATATTGCGATTGCGATTTAATATGCAATTATTTTTTACGCTCTTTGTCTTCTGTATTATTCAACAAAGAACACAAGATTAGACAGATTAAAGAAACTGTTCTTTACTGCAGGCCAGGCCTGTATGTGATGATGAAATTAGGTGATCCATGAATTTATATGAATGACATCTTTTATTTAACTACTTCAGTCACAGTAGTATATTGAGCACCGACCAAGCCTGGTGTAAACATTCATATAAAAGTCAGAAACAAATCACACAAACTGCATCTGCAAGTGCAGATTGCATTGAAATATAAAAACAAATATATGGCTTTACAACACTTAGTAGTATTTAGATTATTATTTACTGTAATAAACATATGTAAACATGTGGATTGCACTTTTTAAACACTGTCTTTGAACTTTACTAGACAGTTAAATAAATAAAATATAGTATATATATATATATATATATTACTGATCTCCAGTCAGTAACAAAACAAAAATGCAGAAAATAAAAGGAGAGAAATATCTGCCTGTACCTCTTTGAAAATATTTAGGTAACTCAAAGTTAAATGTAATCACTGTCTGAACATTATTTTCTAAATATTAATCGTAATTATCTGTAGTCAGTAACAGCAACACACAACGCAGACTAAAGTGCAGTGAGTATGACACTACCAGCCATAGTGATCCTGATCACACAGGAAGCAATTTCTCGCTCCGATCCAGCTCCAGTCAGTGTATACTTCATACTCGCATTACATCTATCACCAAATCTGCCTTTTTTCATCTTAAAAACATCCCACGGACTCCGGCCAAAACTCTCTGACTCCGTGGCAGAAACCCTCATATGGTTTCATGAAAGGCGTTATATAAATAAGTTGTTATTATTATTATTATTATTATTATTATTATTATTATTATTACTACTGTATGGTTCTCAGTAGCTCAAAGTCTTTTTTGCTGGGCAAACCAGCATATCCACTTTTGCTGGTTTAGATGACGAGCGAGTGCAAGTCACTATATTCCCTCCAGTGCTAAACAGACAGAGCCGTGAACCCAGGCTTGGTGACCATACTAAGGGGCATCATGTCTTCGGCGATAAACTCCATTACTGCTTGAGTAATTTCCTTGTTCCGTTTAAAGTACGTTCATATGGAGTTAACGTTACGCTTTCAAACATTTCGGTGAGTGATGCCTGTTGGGTGGTATTTTGCTTACTTGACAAACTGGTGTTCGGCATTTCGTAAATGGCTTTGTGGGGTTTTTTTTTAAGTGCTGATACAGGTTTGTAGTGTTACCCCGTGAGGTAGCAACGTTAGCAAGACAGGTTTTACACAATACCTGAAGCTGCGCATCATCTTCTTTTTTTAAACCAAAATAGTCCCACACAAGTGACATACTGTTCTTATTTGGGACTACCGTTTCTGTCGAGCCTGAGGCCATTGTACAACAGGTCAAGGTACGGCGTAACGTTAGCGTGCCAAGTTGATGCTTTCTCTGCGGAGTGCAGACTGCTTTGCTCTCGCGAGTCACATGACCAAATCGCAGCCTTTGCGATTAGCAAATCGCGTTTTAACATATTGCGATATATTTGCAAATGCGATTAATCGTTCAGCCCAGGCACAAAGTTTTGAGCATGAGCAGAAATCTTGCTCAAACACATCTGAAATATTACAGTCCAGGGGTTTATTAATGCATTCAAATGAATTAATGTATAATTGAGGTGAATAATTGTCAAATGCACATTTAAGGAGGTTACTTCCCCAACAAAAGATGCAAAAGAGCAAAGAGTAAATTCTGCCTAGGCTACATGTGTGCTGACTCAGATAGAGTTAGAAAAGTCGATCGACAGGAGAATAAATAGTTGAAAGCAATACAGAATGCCTGAGAGCCTTACTGCAATATATTCCATTATGTTTTTATATTTGGATTGTAATCTATGTTTCCTTTTACATAAAGATATTTCCAGTGTACATTGATTTAAAAAAAAAAAGGTATTAATAGCTATTTTAATAGCTATTTAACCTACATCTACAAACTGGGCAGCTAAAATAAACATGCACTGGCTATTAACAAGCTGGGCAAGCCAATCCCCGTTTTGCATTTTAGTCAAATGGGTCCGGGCTAAGTCCCGAACCTCCCCAAGTCCTAGAAACACACCTGATTGATGGTCGAGTTCAAATTAAAGTTTGATGAACACCAAAATACCCAGTCTACCAGTATTTGCATTACAATCAGTAATTGTGTTAATTGATGATAGCCTATTGCATCATTTTTTTGTTTCTCTTAATCATATAATAAGAGTTTTGTAGTTATATACAAGCCTATATTTAATCCACATTTCGTTTTAATCATCACAACCTTCCTTATAGCTGGTGTGAATCTTGTTTGTGTTATGTTTGGTCTGATCTTCAGAGGCACAGAACTTTCTTGGAAATTTGACAGTAAAATCTGGAGGAATACATAATTGGTCTCTGTTAAAATGTATCCTCCTGTTATTTGCGTGATTCTCCATTAAATGCATATGCAATATAAAGCAAGAGATGCACTTTGCAAACATTCGCATGAATTACAAGCAATATTCCCTTCCAGCCTGGTGTATCCATTTGATAAATCCTGCATCCCATCTGCACCTGAATACAAAGTGCAAAACCACCGTAACTGTGCATACCACTGCTAATAAGCACAATCGTTTTTGTTATGTTTATTTGTTATTGTAATCATGGAAAATGTTTGGAAATGTTTAATTTGCCATTAGATCTGCATTAAAAATCCACAGTGATATGTGAAATGCCATTCAAACCATTCCTTGATAATCAACCAATTACAGCAAAATGGCATGGCAAATCACAAAAAACATGTTTTATTCAAATATGTTATCTAGAAAATGCGTTTAACATTTCTAGGAGCAGTGGGTAAATTAAACAATTTGTCTTGTTTCAGCATTTAGGAGCAAATTGTCACATAATGAATCCAGGTGCACATCAAAAGTTGCTCATGTATTTCTTGGGCCATCGTCGGTCTTTCTACTGAATTACATCAAAATTACTTCAGTTGTAGTGGGGCTGCTAAATCATCTAACTACTAAAATGATTCTGTAGTATTATATATTATTTATTGTCAATAAAAAAAAACAAAGCCTTCTTGTTGGAGGTAATTAGGTTTTCTGCCTGTTCCAGTTGTTTCTTCTTCTTACAGTTGTTCGTCTTTATCCTGCAGGTGTGTGCAGTGTCTGGGCTAGATCCCACTACATGACGTTTGATGGAAACTCATACGATTTCAACAAGAACTGCTCTTACTACCTGGTCAAAGAGATTATTACTAAATATAACCTGATTATCATGGTAAATAACCATGCCTGTGACCCTTCAGACAGCACGTTCTGTCCACAGGCTCTCACTGTTACATACCAATCCTACACAGTAGTTTTGACTCAGTTGAATACTTCAGGATCACCAGTTAATGTGGTAAGCAACTATTCAAATTGTTAAAGACATTTGTTGTTTTAGTGTTAGTATCTCACCTACTTAATTATTTTGAGAGAACTGATTTAATGTTAACCTGTCAATTAAAGTAGTGTGGTGCATGGTACAGTCTTGTCTCATGTGTTTTGTCTCCTTGTCCTACAGGTGTATGTGAATCAGAAACGTATGTATCCCGCCTATACAAATTCTGTCCTACGCCTTACTAGCACAGATATGGTGATCACATTGGAGATACCGGAGATCGACACAAAAGTGGTCTATAGGGGCAGCTCGTTCAGCATTGACCTTTCTTATTCCCTCTTTGGTGGGAACACTGAGGGACAGTGTGGTGAGTTAGCAGAACACTTGATTATTAACCTATTGAACTAACCTATTGAACTAGTTCCTGCTATCCTTGACGTCAGTCCCTCTGTCCACATTGTCCACATTCCACATTGTGCACGCTGGCACCAGTGACATCATGTCCGTGGATGACGTTCTCGAGATCAGGCTGAGAGAGAAAAGACCAGATCTTTAATTTTGGTTTCATATATAAACTACAATTTCATTCAAATTAATTTTTTAAAGGGTCATTTTGGGGGTTTTATACCTGGATCTTATTTTCCCATGCATTGTTGTCTAAGTTTAGCCTGACAAGCCAGACCCACATCAAGATGTTGGGTCTGGGAACTCACCATTGGCAGGGCTCAATCCGAGGGGCGGGATAAACGGTTGTCTTTCAAATTCCCTCTGCACTCACTCGCCAACCAGAGCAACGCTAGTTGATAGATTAAACTTTTGCCGTATCCGGTCGGCAAAACTCCGAACACATCTTCCTTTTTTAAGAATGACTTCAGTGCTTAACTCCAAGTCTTCCAGAGTCGCGGCCAAAGCCGATTCGAAAGACCGCTGTTCGCCAGCAGCAGCCATCTTCTTTGTTTTCAAGTAGCAGGGAATTCACGCAGAACCGTCGCAACTCTGCTGTCCTTATGTTAAGCCCGCCCACCGACTCTATACACGATGTGATTGGCCTTACCAGAATTTGGTTTTTTCAGCTCGCAAGCCAACGGAGAGTTGCTAGACTGACCCTGGCTGCAAATTAAATTTGCAGGCTTCTAAGCTAGTCTAAGTTACAAATGTGAACAAAATTGAAATTGGTTCAGTATTGAGTGAGAAGGCTGTAACTGGCACCATGGCTAACTTTAGCGTGCATGGAGGATTCATTGTTAACATTAACAAACTAAGAGATTGAAAACTACAAACTAGATTGATCTGATTAATAGGACTCAAACCAGCTTAATGTGGTTCCTTCAATGCCAATTAAATATTCCAGTCTCTAAATGAAGTGTGTTTTACGATGATAAAATTACTGTTTATTTAAATGGAGTCTGGTGGGTTTGGCGATAGCTATTTCTCACAGTTTAATGTTAAACAGAAAGGATCTTACTCTTTAACAAAAAGGTCGGCCTCTATAGGGATCCTTTCCATAATGCTGTCAGACAATAATCTGAGCCTGTCAGTGGTAAAACAAGCACTTTTTGTGGGTGTAAATTGGCACAATTGCCCAATAACTTACATTGTAGCTTGTTTTGCCGCTGCTGACTGCAGCGATCTTTGTTAATGCTGGACCAAAGATTGTTGTTACCATCAGTCACTTAGACACAAAAACATAGGAAAATAGGTACTGTACATGTACGACAGGTCTGGACCACTTGTGAATTTTGTTTGTACCTAAGAGAAAACTGTTAAAATACCACAAATTATCTTAATTCGCTTATAGGTCCTATTTAAGAACAACTCTTACTGTTACTCTTTTTTTCCAGGGACCTGTGACAACTTTCAGAACAACGACTGCCGGTCTCCAAACGGCCAGGTAGAAAGCTGCTCAGACTCTGCAGGCCAGTGGCATGTCCCAGGTACACCCTGTGTCACACCCACAACCCCACCTACGACCACCTCAACACCACTATCCACAACAACAAAGCCAGCTTGCAAACCTGCAAAAATTTGTGATCTCCTAACCAGCAGGTGAGGGGAACATCAAAGTATTAAAAAATCTCTTTATTCTCTTAGGCATATGTATTGCTTTAAGGTACAATTCCACACATTGTAAAGTAAAAGCTAATTATACGTCTATCCTGTTAGCGTGCAATCACAACCGCATTAAAGTTTCTGCATGATTCTATATAGATTTAGGAGATAGCTCTAACTGCACTGTAGGTCTTATGAGATGGCGTTATGACATTGTTTCTGCTGTAAAATATGCAGTTTGGGATGTGAAACAGCTCTCATTAAAAAAATCTGAGAATTTGTGTACTACTACTTGTGTTCTAGACAACATGGAGATGCCTGTAATTTATTTTTTACAAAGATCAATTGGTGACAACCTGATATTTAAAGTTGCTCTATTTTGAATTGACTGTAATGGCGTAGATTAGGACACAATTAAAAAAAAGAAAATTTACTTCAATTTCACTTTTTGAGATAAAATTCTGAAATTTTGCACACTAAATCTACAGTGACCTGTAAACGTTATGATTTTTTTCAATAAAGATAAAAGATTTAGTTTGGAAGAAATGGCAGTATTTGTTAACACTACTGTATGCGGTATACAGATATATCAAAAATCTAAATACTAATTTTGTGGAGAACAGTCTGGAGATGAAGTTTCCGAAGTTTGGTGTCAATAGAGCCAAAAATGTGGGAGGAGATAGGTTTAAGAAGTTTTGTAGTTTTTGCAAAGAGTAGTGTGATGGACTTTAAAATTGCTACTGGGTAGAAAGCAAAGGATAGTTTATGCTCTATTTGGGGCTACAGTTTGCAAGTTGCACTGTTTTATAAGTTGCAATCGTGTAGCATGTACGGTTGATTTGTTATGAATTTTTTAAGTTTAGGATTTTAAATGGCTGCTGTAGCGCCACCATGAGGACTATTAGCATAAAAGTTTGGTGATTTTTCATGCATGGGAACATGGATTTCTTAGGAAGAAGAAGAATAACAGGCAAAAACAAGATAAATAAATAAAAATAATATAATAATACTGGAAATAACATTAGGTTATAAACTTTGATACAAAGATGGCATCACACAAAAGCAAGTCTATAAAAAAATGTATTTTAAGAAGTCATTTAAAAGAAGTCACAGATTTAGCAAGCCTTATCTCCTCGGGCAGGTCGTTCCAAAGCCGAGGTGCCCTAATTAAGAAGGCACGATGACGATCATTTAATTGCTTTCATTACATCTTAGATGATGTTGATATTTTTCTGGTCAATCTGGTGTATTCAAAGTCTTCTGAGAACTTTCCTGACACACTGTTCTGGCTTGTATGCTCCCTCTAGTGTTTTTGCACCATGCCACACAGTCATACCCCCAGGACCATTTGTGAAATCCTGTGTGTCTGACATTTGCAACAATGGCAGTAACACCTGCTCCAGCCTGGAGGCCTATGCCACTGACTGCTCTAATGCAGGTGTCTGTATCGACTGGAGGACTGCAACCAATGGGCAATGTGGTAAGATATATAGTCAATAGAGTATAATGCACTATTAGATAGTATGTATATAGAGATGTTGCATGGAGTTCTAAAAAAAAATTATGTTAACATATCATCAGGGTGGTGGTGATGGCGCAGTGGATATGACACATGCCTTTGGTGTGGGTTTGATTCCCACTGCGATACATCAACCAATGTGTCCCTGAGCAAGACACTTAACCCCTAGTTCACTTAACCCCTAGTTGCTCCATAGGCGTGCAACATCTGAAATATGGCAATTGTAAGTCGCTTTGGATAAAAACGTCAGCTAAATAACATGTAATGTAATATAATGTAATGTAATCTCCATCTTACAGAGCACACGTGTCCAAATAACAAGGTGTACATGGCCTGTGGCCCAACTGTAGAGCCTACATGCAATGAGAGGTATGAATGTATGAAGAATATGTTAACAGTATGATGTTTATTTTTGTTATTTTAGAGATCTTAACATTTACACACATCTTCCCTGATTCATGTGTTCACATTTCCACTGTCATCTAACTATAAATTGAGAACTCTCTGTGCGTGCGTGTGTGTCTTTCAAACAATCCATGCGCAGAGGTCGCACGCAGCACACTGTTGCGAGGATCTGTACAGCAGCAGGGGCAGGGAGTTGCTACATCCCTATAGCTCCCTCACACAAGGCGAAAACATGGGCGACAATTTACAAGAAGCTAAAGTTAACATGCATTACTAGAATCATTATAAAGTACTATGTTGTTTTTGTCTTTCCATTCCGTCGTATTGTGACTGTGTTAACATTGACAACATTTGTTGAAGTAGCTGAAATAAAGCCACTGGATGCAGTTGAGCCAAAATCCAAATACATGTCAAAAATTCAAGAAATGTTCATCCATCGGATAAATGGTTCTTTACAACGCTTCAGGGCACACCACCCAACAACGCTGCAAGCAGCAATACTGGGAACCAAGCAATCGGCCCGTTCTGAACAGGCACATGCTCCAAACGGGCACTGCACTAGTGATTAAATGTTTAATGTCCTTTGTGGTGATTGTTTTGTTGTTCTCGTCATTGTGTGATAAGGATAAGGATGTGTGATTTTGCGCCATGTTATGTGACAATTCCTTAAAAACATTTTACGTCTTCACAC
The DNA here is from genome assembly GCF_031162955.1 of Sander vitreus. NCBI lineage: Eukaryota > Metazoa > Chordata > Actinopteri > Perciformes > Percidae > Sander > Sander vitreus. The sequence goes on along the minus strand of NC_135855.1, from coordinate 6,919,638 downwards.
CACTATAATAACCATTAATTCCATTTCTGACATCAGATACAACAAAAGGTTCCAGGCAGATAGACACACATCGACTAACTACACTCAGGAGGGTTGCTTCTGTCCTCATGACACCATCTTATTCAACACAGTCTATGACACGTGTGTTACCTCCTGTGGTAAGAGGAGATCCAATAGAAATATTAATTAAGTCATTGAATATTTTTTCTCAAAAGCATTATCTTGAAGCACACCTTCAAATCTACAAATACTTGTTTTTGTTTGAATTTTAGATTGCGTTGGGCCTGATGGAAAACCCAAACAGGTAAAAACTCTGCCTGTCACATATATTCATGTATAAGCAAAGCATGAGCTGTGTGTCTCAACTGCTTCCTGTCTTCTAAACAGCCTGGTGACACATGGACAAGTGACTGCAACACCTGTATGTGTGACAAGGATTCCATGAGCATCCATTGTCAGCCTGTTCAGTGCCCATCAGTACAGAGCCCCAACTGCAGCGGACCTGGCCAGCAGCTGGTCAACAAGACACATGACTGCTGCACAACACCTTCATGTGGTCAGTTGTAGTGGAACAGCATGTAACTTTGTTGATGCCACAACAGTTAAATCTGCCTCAGACAAAGATTAACCCAAAGCTTTCTTTTCATGGGATTGGTGTAGAACTTTTAATCTATTCTGCACCTGATATTAAAATGTGATCTGCATATGACACATGTTAATGCAGGTGTAAATATACACAGAACTGAATGCTATTGATACAGGTGTTGGTAGGTTTTTCTTTGGGCAGAGCTGAGTCTAGTTGTGAATATTACTGAATCCTTACTGTTGCTGACTGAATCTGTGCTTTTTGCACGGAAGCTTCTCTAACCAGTGACACTAACAATAGGGCAAAAGTGCCTTTAACCACCGGGATCTAAAAAAAAGTGTAAGATTCATAGAAGAAGTAACAACTTCATCAGATGTGCTGAACTGCTTCAAGACCTTTTAGAGACCATGGGAGAAAGAGATTTTTTTATGGAACAAGGTGCAGTCTGAACAGTTTTTAGTGTGCGATGGAAGTTGTGTTGAGTTTCTGCTGTCCTGATCTCAATGGTAAGCTTATTTATACAAAGTCGCGACTGAGTGGTAGCCAGGCCTCCCTGGTAGTGTGCGACATAGTATCTGCTGTGATGTGATTGCTTAGCTTACAAAAGCATGATTGAACTACATAGTCAGTGACTACACATCTTTGAACTAAACAAAACAGTCAACTATGGGATTGGGTCATTTCTGCCAAGAGTGTATTTCCCAAAATCCTGAACTGTTCCTTTCAGAAAAAAGTCCTCCAACAAGTTAAAAGGTGACCGAACACATCTTCTGCAGCTGCCTGTCAAAAAGCTACAGAAAAGTTCCTCCCTGCTAAGGAGAAACAAGTATCCATACAGAGTCCATAAGGGCCATACAGAAGCATTGCTTTCTCAACCTGAGACCCACCATTTTTGTTGGTTGCAGGTTGCCAATATAGCCTATGTCATTTGCATATTGAAATCCAATCACAATGTGGGCCGAACAGAGATAATCTGAACTTTTATCAATAGCAAATTGTCATTGCAAAGATGTCAAAATCCAGATGATATTGACGTTTTATAGACCAAACAACTAATCGATTTATCGAGAAAATAATCAACAGGTTAATCAACAATGAGAATAATCGTTAGTTGCAGCCCTAGTAGAAATGAATGCCTTTAGGAACAAACAAGAAAATTCCCTCATACAATAGCATTCAGGACAGGCTTTGAGGTATTTCAGTCAGGTGTTGATCTGTGTAATAGCAGTGCCTGAAAAAGAGAGCCTAAGTTTCGACAGAGTCTTCCACTAACTTGCAGTTAATCTAAACAAGCAGAACTTCCATTATGGTTCTTTAAGTTATTTTCATCAAAGACAAATTGAGGCTATTTTCCACATTCATATATTATAATCATCCCACTATTTTGTCTCCAACAGAGTGCAATGTAAACCTGTGTCCTGCTCCTATCACCTGCCCGCTGGGCTTCCAACTTGACGTCACCAACAGCACCTGCTGCCAATCCTACGACTGTGGTATGTGACTCTATCAACATTATAACATTATCTGCTGGTGTACAATATGTATCGCAGAACCTTATGTCCTGAAGAATCTCACTAAGATTTTTGATAAAGAACTCCACAACAACTGAAAAATATCAGAGAAATAAACAGAATCTGGCATTCCTGTTTTTGCCAATGCAAAAATGTAAAATATAGCTGAAAGCAGCAATAACAAAGCATTTGAATGTGGGTAGATTCTTAGGTTTTTCATTGTCAAATATGTAATCTACAATATATTTATCTTCGCTTCACACTAAGCACTTGTTCACTGTCTTACCTAAATTACACACAATAGGAGAGCAATATCATTGTTTCTGTGCTTTCAGTACAGATATTAGCCTAGCTCAGCACACATCTACAGTATATTACTAATCTAATAAAGTAGTGTCAGTGTTAACCTCATGTCTCTTGTTTGTTTTTGCAGTTCCTAAAGGTGTATGTGTCTATGACATGACCGAATACAAGGTAAGGACACAGTCCAAACTCCAGATGTCTAATAAAAATCTGTCGAAGTTCAGGTACAACATTAACAGGATTCTAACAGGACTTACTTATTACGAATGTACAGAGTTGTAAGCATGAGGTCGTATGGGTGCTTATTCATGGTAACTTATTCATTGGACAGCTGTGGAACCTGTCATTCTGCGTCAGCAGTGCATCATGAATCTAAGTGGGGAAATCAAAACAATTCATTCCTTTGACTTTACAGTGCCTTATACATTATTTTACCTTACAAAGACATAGATTAGCAGCATTAGAGAAGAGGAGCATTAGTAGTCAAGAATGACGGACAGGTAGAAACAGGACGAGAATAATAGTTGCTGTCAAATAAAAAAAATAGACAGATGAGTATAGCACAACACACCCTTCTGATTTGAACGCTTTTCACTTTCTGGTGTATGAGGGGAAATTTCATTTCTTACATGAACAACCCGAACCAGATTTTACTTGACAGAGATATGTATTTGTTTATCCACACCAAATGACAGCTTTCACACCATACTTAAACTTTAGGTGAAGAAACAGCTCCAAAATCACTATTGCCAATCCAACCAGACTCCATTTAAATAAACACTACTTCTAGCGTGTGTAGAGCCAACATATTTTCACATGTAAATGGGTAAATTAAGTTTTTAAATTAATAATATGTCTCTCTTAACCTCTGCCATACTACAACAATCAAAAAACAAAAAGCAAACTATACTACAATATCACAGTAGCAGCTCCCCTATGTCTTCTTTTACAAACTGGTCAAATGCCATCCAGATTCTCTCATACACCCCAATTTGCCTCTCAGTATATATCTCAGTCGAGAGACTGACATATGTATGGACATATACAGAACGAAAACGATTTAACAAAAAGGTCGACCTCTGTAGGGTTGCTTTCTATAATGTTGTCAGACACTTAGAACAATAATCGGAGCATGTCATTGGTAAAACAGCACTTTTTCTGGACGTATATTAAAGGTGCGCAATTGCCCAATATCTTATATTGAAGCTTGTTTTGCTGCTGCTGACTGCAGCAGTCTCGCTTAATAGGCGATATGCACAGGCGAGCATGACGTATTTCCGGTTAAATCTCAGTATGGATGTAAACTTCCGGTTATCGTAGAATGCTGTGCTACCGTATGCTACCATTGAATGCTTGTCGTCAAAACATCCAAAACTGTTAATTTTCGTCGTTGTTGTGTTGTTTATGTTAATGTTTTAACTTGTAATACTTTGTCTTGACTAATAACACGATGAATAAACGTACAAAAGTGTCCTTTCAAAGACGGGATGACAGCTCTTCCAGCCACCGCTGCTGTGTGCCGCAATGTAGTGTCTGAAAGATGCAATTCTTCAGTTAGTTTTTTTTACTTTTCCCAAAGACAATGAATTACATAAACAGTGGGTGATTAACATCCGACGAGACAACTTTCTTATAACGAACACACAAGTCTGCAGCCGACACTTTTTTTTAAAAACATGCGGTGTTAACATTGTCGCATGTAGCTACATGCTAATGGCAGTATATGTCATCATGGCTGCCAATGTTGTTAAATTCTCTCCAATTCAAATTACTCCTGAAACATTATCTGTTGATGTAGTATTTGGTTTAAAAGCCTTTATTTTGACTGTAGAAATTGTTGCTATATTTTATTAGTGTCCACTGCTAACTATAGTAGCTACATGTTAACTGCAGTAAACATGTCATCTTGGCTGCTAACGTTGTTAAGTTCTCCCCAATTCCGGGTCGCATTCCTGCTGAAACATGTCTGATTGGGTAGTGTTTGGTTCAGAAGCCTTTATCTGTGATTTTTGACGTTAGAAAGTGCTGCTTCGTTCCACTACAATCTAACGTTAGCATACTCCTAGCTAACTATTATGTAGCTGCATGCTAACGCAACATAGCTGTATCTTAGCTGTAATCTAGGCCAATGCTGGTAATTTCTCCCCAAATTCCGGTCACTTTACTGCTGGGACATGTCCGGTTGTGTAGTATTTGGTTTAGAAGCCTTTATTGGTGATTTTTCACGGTAGCAGCGGAGTATATAGCAGCGGAGTATATATAGCTATACACTGTATGTATATAGCAGGACTTTGTACCGTGAAAAATCACCAATAAAGGATTCTAAACCAAATACACAACCGGACATGTCCCAGCAGTAAAGTGACAGGAATTTGGGGAGAAATGACCAGCATTGGCCAAGATTACAGCTATGTCATGTTAGCATGCAGCTACATAATAGTTCACAGAGATCTCATTTGTAGCCCTGTTTTTACCTGATACTTTCATAAAAGTACAAACACATGAAGTGAGAGGTATATACACATGATTAAACTTTATTTAAAGCATGATTAACCTGAAGCAGGACGGAGTCATGACTTAATACACCAAAGCAAGGCTTCTAGCTCAGGCTAGCTAGCGTTAACAAATTACCTTCAAAGTTGCAAAGAAATTAAGAAACGTAAAATTTGAAGCATTTATCCAATTTGCTACGTGGTGTCGTACTGGATGCCCGGACGACCCTCCGTATATTATTAACAGATACTTTAGGCCAATTTGGACCAATTTGGAAGATTGTTGTTCAGTCACTTTGACACAAAAACATGGCAAAATAGGGTCCAGTTTGAATAAAAATTAAGTTACCCTTTAAGAACAAGTGTCAAAGCTTCCTTTAAATACTGAATTGATGTTTAAAATAAATGATTGATCAATGTGTATTCTATAGCCTGGTGCCAAGATACCAACACTAGAAACACCATCAGTACCACCATTAGAAGAACCATCAACAGCACCATCAGGAACAACAGCAGCCCCATCAGGAGCTGGACAACCATCAGGAACAGCAGCAGCCCCATCAGGAGCGGGACAACCATCAGGAACAACAGCAGCCCCATCAGGAGCGGGACAACCATCAGGAACAACAGCAGCCCCATTAGGAGCGGGACAACCATCAGGAACAACAGCAGCCCCATCAGGAGCGGGACAACCATCAGGAACAACAGCAGCCCCATTAGGAGCGGGACAACCATCAGGAACAACAGCAGCCCCCATCAGGAGCGGGACAACCATCAGGAACAACAGCAGCCCCATCAGGAGCGGGACAATCATCAGGAACAACAGCAGCCCCATCAGGAGCGGGACAACCATCAGGAACAACAGCAGCCCCATTAGGAGCGGGACAACCATCAGGAACAACAGCAGCCCCATCAGGAGCGGGACAACCATCAGGAACAACAGCACCATCGGGCCCTATATCAGAGAAGCCTTTTAGACCTGTGGCCTGCCAGGAATGTTACTGTGGCCCCAAAATGGATCCTATCACAGAGCTGAACATCATTACCTGCAAACCCATTGTCTGCAACACAAAGTGCTCTGAAGTAAGTTAGGGACACATTCACCCAGAGGCAACATTCTTTGGTACATCTACATCTATATATATACCTGAAAATATTATAGGTATAAACAGAAAATCCCAGTATCATGTTCCAGATTTTCAGAAAGTTTCTTTACATAAATGCTTCATCCATTGAAATGCTTAACACACAAATTGTAAGACACTCAAGTGCACAACCTCACACTTACACACATTATAGCTTTTTTTTTTTTACAAAGCAAAAGAGTTTTTTTCTCACTCTCTCTCACTCTGTCTCCAGGGTTATGAATATCAGACTGTACCCGACAAGTGCTGCGGGAAGTGTGTTCCAAAGAGCTGTAGTGTCACCACACCTGACAACACAATCGTTATTATTGAGGTCAGTACTGCAGATTTGTGAGTGTTTTGGTAATCACTAGGAATATGAACAAAAGAGATGTTCACTGTATTACTTATTTCAGAAAATGAAGTTGTTTACGTTTGAAATGAAACTAAATACTTTTGATGGTATAAGTTCTTGGTAGACTTTTTCTACTACAGAAATAAGTTGTGTTGCTATGTTAAAGAATAAAAAATGATCTCTTTGTTGACTTTGTTATAACTGTTGTTAACTTTTGCTCTTTCTGTCGGTACAGGTCGGCAACACTTTTGTACCCGCAAATGACAAGTGTGTGCAATATACCTGTGAGAAGATCAATGGACAGCCTGTTACCAAGGAAACCAAGAGCACTTGTCCACACTTTAACCCCTTGGACTGTGAACCTGTGAGTTTATCGAACCCTAACCAAATCCCCCCCTCCTCACACACACACACAACCGGCTAACTCACATGACGTTTGTTATGTTTATATCCTCCAGGGCACCGAGACAACTGACAAAAATGGATGCTGCAAAACATGTAAGTTAGTGGAATCACAGTATTTACTGTAGATAGTAGTGGTTTTAAGAATAGAAAGTTGGCTTTGGAGGACAAATCTGTCTAGCATGTGCCATTGTTCGAGTTTAACAGTTGCTGTGTGTTCCAGGCAAGCTGCGGAGCATCTGTGAGGTCCATAGTAAGCAGACAGTCATCGAGGTGAACAACTGTAAGAGCACGCAGCTGGTCACCATGACGTCATGCGGGGGACACTGTGGCAGCTCATCCATGTGAGTCTATTAAGTTCAACTTCATTGGCAAAACCACTATGATTAGAAGCTCAGTTCTCTCAAGTGGGATAAAAGAGTTTGTGTGAAAGGTGGCTGTCAGCAGTGGCTGCCTCACTATTTCCAATTTACATTTTTTTATATATTGTCTGAAATGGTCCTCACACCCCAACAGCAATAAATAACGTATGGGCTCTTTAAAATAGAGCAAAAAAGATCATGTCATCTGTAGCTGCTGTAATCCTGTAAAAACGCCAACATTACCAACCCTGCCTTTATCAATAGACAGTATTGGTGTTGCCTGTCAGAGGGCCCAGTACATTAATGATGGCACTTAGGCCTAATGATAAGTCAAAATATAATTTAACAAGAATACTGGGCTTTGTAGTGTTTTTTTCTTGGTTGCCATTTCACTCTAACTTTATTATTATTATTATTAATAATAACAATTAATTATATTAGCTTCAGCATGGCCTAATTAGTGGCATAGAAGATACTAGACATGTCAAAAGACCTTAATCATTGGTGTAATTGATCATATTAACGTGGAGTGAGTTTTAATAGTTTTATACAGATCATAATATGTCTATCTTAGCTTTACTTCAAAGAGAAAACTTCTTCGCTCATTAACAGGAAACATCTTACTAGGCTAGATTGCAAGGTTACATTTGTCTGATTTCTTGATTATAATTGATTATATGACAGACATTACAAGACAAAACAATATCTAATTAAATATTTAAAATAAGAGTTCCACAGCTTCTATAGGAATGCTAACCCAACTTTTGGCACATTTTACTGCCCTGATTTGAAAGTTCTGTCACTCCTGTTAGGAGAAAGTTGCTGTAGGAAACTCTAATTAGCAACAAGTATTATGTCAGCACAATACTAAATTAAAGAGGATGTTACAACTGAATTTTGACCCAAGACTCTCCTATAAGACAGGGTCACAGGATAAGAACCCTTTATGTTCAACTCACTGGCTATTGAAGGAGATATTGTAATCAGTGGAGAGGATAATAGCTGTCTCTTTGTCTGTCTGTGTGTGTGCAGATATTCTGCAGCAGCTAACAAGATGATGCACCACTGTGAGTGTTGCCAAGAGGCCACGACCAGTCAGAAGCAAGTGGAGCTGACCTGTGGCGACGGCTCCAAGGTCCAGCACAGCTACATCGTGGTGGAGACGTGCCGCTGCAGCAAAGCAGTGTGTGTGGCAGGAACAACGTCCAAACAACACCAGCGAAAGAGACACTGATCAACTACTTACTGCTTTACACTGGACTGAAACCTTACAAACACTATGGAAGACTTAATGTTAGACCTTCTAATTATTTTATTACTTATAGCTTAACATCTGCTCTTTTTCAGTGTCACAACATACTAATGTAAACTTTCTTAATTTTAGGAATTCTCAGATGATAATTAATAAAATATTTCTGCAATATGAACACTGGCATGGATATTCTTATTGATCCCTGAGGAATAATTAACATAATAAAGGCTTCTTTGAGGAAAACTGTTGCTTAAACTGACCTGAGATTTTGCTTTTGCATGTCCATGACTTTTAGCTGTTTCTGTGTGATGTTCTGCCCAGGTTATTCAAGTTCCTGTCCAGTCTGTACAGCCTTTAGATGGTCCAGACACACAGACATGTAGTTTGTTAAATAAAATCTTTTTTTTGCTCTCCATTTTTGAGTATGATGGAGAAGTGTGTCCCCAAACAATCTAAACAATACCAAATTATGAATTACACTGCCTGTGTTTACTGCAGGGCTAATCTATTATGTAATACCTTACTAATCCTGCCAAGTCACAACACTATGATTGGATCCAGTGAAACAAATCAAAAACTAAAAGGATGTTCTAAAGCCATAACCTACAGTGGGGAGAACAAGTATTTGAGACACTGCCGATTTTGCAGGTTTTCCTACTTACAAAGCATGTAGAGGTCTGTAATTTTTATCATAGGTACACTTCAACTGTGAGAGATGGAATCTAAAACAAAAATCCAGAAAATCACAATGTATGATTTTTAAATAATTAATTTGCATTTTATTGCATGACATAAGCATTTGATCACCTACCAACCAGTAAGAATTCCGGCTCTCACAGACCTGTTAGCTTTTCTTTAAGAAGCCCTCCTGTTCTCCATTCATTACCTTTATTAACTGCACCTGTTTGAACTCGTTACCTGTATAAAAGACACCTGTCCACACACTCAAACAGACTCCAACCTCTCCACAATGGCCAAGACCAGAGAGCTGTGTAAGGACATCAGGGATAAAATTGTAGACCTGCACAAGGCTGGGATGGGCTACAGGATAATAGGCAAGCAGCTTGGTGAGAAGGCAACAACTGTTGGCGCAATTATTAGAAAATAGAAGAAGTTCAAGATGACGGTCAATCTCCCTCGGTCTGGGGCTCCATGCAAGATCTCATCTCGTGGGGCATCAATGATCATGAGGAAGGTGAGGGATCAGCCCAGAACTACATGGAATGACCTGGTCAATGACCTGAAGAGAGCTGGGACCACAGTCTCAAAGAAAACCATTAGTAACACACTAAGCCGTCATGGATTAAAATCCTGCAGCGCACGTAAGGTCCCCCTGCTCAAGCCAGCGCATGTCCAGGCCCGTCTGAAGTTTGCCAATGACCATCTGGATGATCCAGAGGAGGAATGGGAGAAGGTCATGTGGTCTGATGAGACAAAAATAGAGCTTTTTGGTCTAAACTCCACTCGCCGTGTTTGGAGGAAGAAGAAGGATGAGTACAACCCAAAGAACACCATCCCAACCGTGAAGAATGGAGGTGGAAACATCATTCTTTGGGGATGCTTTTCTGCAAAGGGGACATGACGACTGCACCGTATTGAGGGGAGGATGGATGGGGCCATGTATCGTGAGATCTTGGCCAACAACCTCCTTCCCTCAGTAAGAGCATTGAAGATGGGTCGTGGCTGGGTCTTCCAGCATGACAACGACCCAAAACACACAGCCAGGGCAACTAAGGAGTGTCTCCGTAAGAAGCATCTCAAGGTCCTGGAGTGGCCTAGCCAGTCTTCAGACCTGAGCCCAATAGAACATTTTTGGAGGGAGCTGAAAGTCCGTATTGCCCAGCGATAGCCACGAAACCTGAAGGATCTGGAGAAGGTCTGTATGGAGGAGTGGGCCAAAATCCCTGCTGCAGTGTGTGCAAACCTGGTCAAGAACTACAGGAAACGTATGATCTCTGTAATTGCAAACAAAGGTTTCTGTAGCAAATATTAAGTTCTGCTTTTCTGATGTATCAAATACTTATGTCATGCAATAAAATGCAAATGAATTACTTAAAAATCATACAATGTGATTTTCTGGATTTTTGTTTTAGATTCCGTCACTCACAGTTGAAGAGTACCTATGATAAAAATTACAGACTTCTACATGCTTTGTAAGTGGGGAAACCTGCAAAATCGGCAGTGTCTCAAATACTTCTCCCCACTGTATGTATGATTCAATCTTTTTATATTCAATTGGGAATCCAAAAATGGAAAATTTTGAAATTATTCATTGTTTTGTTGTAAATACAACATTTAGAAAATCTAATAACGGCTTGTTTTTCATACTTAAAATGTTATGCTAATTAAAAAAATAGGAAATGAAAAAGTGGGCCACAGACTTTGCTTGCTTGCTGACCTATTCGTGTCTTGCACTTGACAAACTTGCAGCAAACACACTTGGGCAATGGTGCTACCGGATTTAATGAATATATATATATATATATATATATAGAAGAAAGTATTTAGGAAAATGAAAGACCAGATCAATTTGCAGCACAGTGTAACTTACTGTATGGGTTTACTGGGCATACTCTCTGCACTGGGACAGGAATGGGAATGCTGCAGAACTTATCTAAGAATCCTCTGTTTTTAAAACTTTCTTCAGTATCAAGGTAAATTACTGATAGTTGCCAGCACATCCAATGTACACAGCCAAATATTGGCTTTTAATATTTAATTTGGCGAACTTTATTTTCCAAAATGTGAAGAAATATACTCTCATTGCTGCTCACAGTCTAACTCACTGACGACTTATAGACGTCTCTTTCTCTGTTTCTGTAAGTCTACAGGAAAAAAGTTATTTTGGGCCTGAGGGCATCACGAGAAGGGCTGGAATTTGCAATTCCATAGTTTGGCCGCTTGTTATATTTGCTTCAAAGCCAGGAGCACTTCCTGGTTTAGATACGAGACACCCCAACTCAGAGTAATTTCCTGTATCTGTGTCATGTGGGTTTCGCCATGGCCAAGCCTCTTCAGGAGACCTGAGTGTATTGATTCCAATGAGAACTCAAAGTTCACACAGACAATGACCGATTCTTTCGCCTCATAGTCACCAAAGTAAATTTTAGACCCATTATTTTACAAGCCACTCATCTCCAGAACATACTGACACTAAAATGGTCTTTTTCAGATGGACACATCAGGAAAAAATTGACTTTGTTTAAGACCCATTTCTGTCTCAGGAACAAACTCTTGTGAGATCTGGCAACACAGATAACATTTTCAAACAAGGCCACGCCCATTTAGAAGACAGGAAGTGTGTACCGTTGTCTCTTTGCTTCCTTCCTTAGGAAGTTCTGCTAACAGTAGGCTACCTGCCCGCCTCCCCCCCCATTTGTAAGCCCCGACCCCTTTCAACATATGCACACATAAACACAAACATCGTATTAACTGGACAGCACTTAAATGTGTAACAAGTTCAAGAACGATGCTCATGCATTTCCTGTATTTTACCTTTATAAGACAAAAACAAAGTGGCTGGTAAAAGTTAACTTTAGGCCCTGATGTGCAGTAATGATGTTCTCGTCTAACCCTGGTTAAAACTTGTTGATTTGCTCCTCTACCAAGATAACTTGTGACTAGGGGTGCACCGATCCGATATTAAGATCGGATATCGGCCCTGATATTGACAAAATAGCTGGATCGGGGATCGGAAAAATTAACAGATCCACGGACCGATCCAGGTTTTTTTCTTTTTTTCCTCGCAGCACATCCTTCGTCATTCGTCAGCAGCATAATACTGGGCAGTATGCCGGGAGCCCTGTTAACTGTGTACCATTCTCACTCATGGTAGTAACTTTATAACACAACAATTAATAACCCACAACGTACTCTCTTTAACAGGATAAAATGCCGTAGCACACAACAATTTGTGACTTAAACAATTTCTAACACTAATCATTTTACATTTACAAATTTACACTGCCGGACGGCATGTTGGGTAACAGCTAGTAGCTGCTAGCTAGCCAGGTAGCATAACAGTCTGTTAAGCTGGGAGAGCCTCCGGTCGCTACCGCACATTCAAGAACAGAGAAGAAAGTTAGAGGATGAAGAAAGACCGGAGATACACCAGAACAACGTATGCTCAAGAGAGCTGTTGTTCTGAAGTTTTTTTGTTTCTAAAAAAATCGGACATAATTTAGCCACTTTTGTTGTCTGTCGCTGTAACATTACTTGGTTGCGCTAACGTTACTCGGCCGTACTAACGTTAAAGACATGTCACTTCAAGAATGCAGCGGAGCAACATTATGAACACAATAACAATCCACCTACGGTCCCGCTACAGACCGTTGAGAAAGACGGGTTCAGAGCAATGATTAAAACACTGGATTTAAGATGTCGTGCCTTGCTGAAAGACGTCCGCTAACCTGCTAACATTATTCAAACACAGCAGGAGGCTGACAGCGTAGCCACGTTCAGTCGCCCACTTTTCTACAACAACCTAACTTACCGGTGGCCAAGGTAGTATTTATACAACTATCTTACAACTATTTTCTTTTGAAAGGGAAACAATGTTAAAGTTGTTTGTATGTGTATTCATTCGATTTAAGTTTATTTTACTACTTTGCAGTTTGCACAATAAAAATATTTTAGATTCTGTAACTGTTTCATGGATTCTCCTTCATATAACCTTATTGTATAATGTTGTGGAGCCAAGCAAACCCTTTAGTAATCAAAGCTTTTAGTAAACATGATGACATTAAAATGTTTTTGTGATATTTTATGTACTCCTGACAGTAGAATAAGCCATTATAAACCTATATTTAAATTTATTTTAAGAAGTTTGATTACATGATATTTTCGACAATTGTTTTTTTAAATAACAAATAAATTCAACAAAGAATTCAATACATTACATCAATGTTATTTTGTCTTAGTTAGGAAAGTAATGTTCAGTTAGGAAAGTCTGGTGCCTTTAGTCTCTTCCACATGGTGGAATGAAGGTATAAGGTGGAAAAGGTATACAGTTTATTATTAATTCAACAACAGTATCGGATCGGTATCAGGTATCGACAGATACACAAAGCCCTGGCATCGGTATCAGGACTGAAAAAGTCGGATCGGTGCATCCCTACTTGTGACCCTGGTTCTTAGAATAGCAACTTATTAACAATATTAAATGACAATAATATAGCTTACATTTTAATATAAAAACATCACGATTGTTAGGTGTTGTTACATGTAGCGTGATGGTTGTGTATTGACAAATCAGCAGAGTAAAACAATTCCAATGAAACCCTGACACCTCACACATTGGAGTTTAGTACAGTCCAGTCTCAAATATAAATTATAAAAAGAATACATCATATTTCCCTTTGACACATAAAAACCAGTCAGGACTCATCAGTGGAGGCAGATCTGAGGTCCGCTGTTGGTCAGACTTCTGTTGATTTGCTGCGTTTCATTTCACTGAAATAAGAACAAAAGCGCACACATTATAGAATAAGAGTGTTGAGCCACACCGGTGTCACTGTGAGATTGTGATGATGTAAAAAAGTCAAGCTGTCAGCTGCGTTAAGGTGGAGATCCACAGAGATGTGAGAAAAATCAGTGACACTAATCCTCTCTGGAAACAATCGTGTTTGTAGACAGTTGTGGTTTACCGCATTTATTTGAATAAAGGCAAGCCATAACCAAAGTAAACAAGAGTTTTTAGATATGAACTATGTACAATAGTACGTAGTGGTTGTCTTGCTAACATGCTTACTGCCTTAATGCTAACATGCTGTTTAACATGTCCACCTCATCACAGCTACAGCAGTGGTTCCCAACCTTTTTGGTCTGAGGTCCCCCCCACAGTCCTGTCAGTTGAACACAAGTACCCCTTCATCCTTCACAATGTATGTTCTAAATGTATAACACTATTCACTTAATACAAATTTACATTTAATAAACAGTACATTTTTTCATACAATTGAACTGTCAATATTGAGGTTGGTTTGGTCAGCAATCAATCGCACTACCATACTACTACTTAGAGTGAAGCTGAATGTTTCAACCATATATCCATTAACGTTACTTTAAGCCATTACTTTTAGCAAACTATTTTAACCAATAGCTATCTTTTTTTTAACTTTCAAGTATTTTAACCATTTCTCCATTACTTTAGCTAATCATTCGAACTGCTTAGTCATTACTTTTAGATAGTTATTTCTACTACCTATTCATTACTTTTAGCTAAACGTTTGTGCTCGCCTGCTCACTAGTTTTCACACACTCTTACATAACGGCAAGATGTAGTGTCCATGTGTTACGGTTGACTTTGGGTTAATATGTGTGTATATATCCAATCAAATCATCATTTCTAGTTTTTCAAATTAGTTGAGCTGCTCTACTTCTTTCCACATAACCTCGGCAACTGTAGAAGCACTACCTGGGGTACACGTATCTCTGGTTGGTAATTACTGGCCTACAGTTTCTGTCAATTGCGGATAACGTTTTACAGCTTTAGAAGATGTTCTGACAGTGCTCCCACTGCATGATTTTGTATTTTCAGAGCTTTAGCTTCATCTCTTGACTGTAGTACTGCTGACTTACCGTATCTCCTCTTTTAGCCGAGCCAGTTTGTCGTGCATCCGATCATTCTTCACCTGAGTGGGATTGTTGGGGACGAACCAGGCAGCTATGAACTTACACACCACCACAACATGCTGCAGAAAAACACATAAGAAATACACAGAAACGTTTTAACTGTAGGTTCAGTTCAAATAGACAACACTGTCTAACCGAAAGAGTACAAACCTCAAACAAGATGACGAAGGCAAAGCGCACAGCTAAAACCAACCAGAACTGAGAAGTCAGAGCGTAGTCCTCATCACTCCTGTAGTCTCTGTAGCTGGATGTATACACATACACACACACAGTTTGTCCTGTTTATCAGATCTGACCCAGTACAGTACAGTACAGTAAGAGTAAGAGTAAGGTGTTCTTACCTGCACTGAGTGACGTTGAAGCCGTTTAAGACCATTTGTTGTAAACCAAAGTCCTTTTTAATTGCTTGGTGTGTCATAAAAGCCGTGGACAGAGTGTCATTAATGTAGCCCTGCATGCAGCTGCAACAAGAGCACAAAACAATCATGATGAGATACAACACAGGCTGCTGATATGTTATTAGGCGTTTCTACCAGCTGTAAATTGTAAATTGTAATTTCCCCACTGGGGATCAATAAAAAGTATAAATTAAAAACTGTAATTAAATTAAACATGACTGACTGTGTTTGAGTGCTTCCATTGGTACAGGGGCCATAAAGGTAACGGTAGACGAGGCGTGGAATAAAGTCTGATGTGATTCCAATAACCAGACCGTTAGCAATCACTGCTAACACACCGATGACCTCCAACACATTCGTCCACACACCTGCAGACAGGAGAGACAGAACTGTTACACACAGAACACAGTGATATCACACACACACACACTATCAGCACCCCAAAAGTAAATGCCATTACAATCTGTTAGTTGTTGAGCTGTCTTGCTGTCTAACAACACAAGACCTACTGTAAAAATCTTCATTATCTTCACACTGTCTGAAAAAGACTTTCCTTTTGTCATATTTGTATTTATTACTATTATATAATGTTTTCATTACATGTTTAGTATACGTGGATGTTATTGGAGCACTGTGTTCTTATATTAAAATGTTCTTCACTGAGTTTTGGTATATTCTTGGCTCAGACTTTTGAAAGCCACTGTTATCCAGTGCCTGAATTGGACCGTTAAAGGTGCCAGTAGTTTAATTCATGACATGATCATTGCATGTGTCTTGGATATATTTCTATTTTACACATATCTTGGTACTGCATCAAAGTGGGCCATCACAGTAGCCTCCACAGACCAGGGTTACAATAATATGTTTATCTAATACAATGATCCATGTTAACAAGGAGACTTTCAGCGCTGTTTTGTCAGTGTTAAGCTGATATGTGTTTACACAGAGACGCAGTTTCGCAGGTGTTTAGGGGTGCATACCTACTAACCACAGGACGTTGCGCTACGCTATAAGAAGTAAGGGTACTCATGTGGATAAAAAACTGAAGTTCCGGAACTCAGTGCTGGCCCATTTCAGGCACTGTTGTTATCATGTATTATTGAAATGATTCAGTAATGTAAATTTTATGCGGTAGCAGCTCACTCAACACAGAAACCGTTTGACACATATATCAACACAGACAACACACACTCACCGATGTCATTAGTCTTCCGAGGAACCAGCCGTCGTTCCAGGCGGACCATCTTGATGGCGTCCAGGCGGATCTCAAAGATGTTGTTGATGAGAGCCAGAAGGGGGGCGAGGGGGAACGCTGCCACAAATATGGTGGTGAAACTGAACTGGACCACTGGCGGGGATGGACCATAAGTTAGTAAAATTTCCGATCCGTTACTCGATACGTAATGTTAGCTCACAATGCCTTGCGTTTCTCACTCTGGTAACTTATTGTTCATCAGACCGTGACATGTCCCGTCACTGCCTTACCACTGAGAGTTAACTTTGAATAAAGAACATTCTGTTTATTCTCCTGGCTTCTAGTTCTGTAGTTTACCTCTTCAGGTGAGTAGACAGAGCTCTGAGTCTTTGTTTGGCAGTCTTCAATGCCTCTGGTATGGACAGTTTGTCCTTTTTCTTTCTTCATCACAACTTTTTGTAGCTGATAGCTGGCTGACTTTCCTCAGTGCTGCCTTGATCTCAGCTTCTAGCTGCCTTTTCAGTGCAGGTTGCTGAAGTGTATTTCAGCTTATATATATATATATATATATATATATAAAAAATATAATAATAATACATTTTATTTAAAGGCGCCTATATATATATATATATATACACACACACACATATACATATATATACATATACATATGTGTGTGTATATATATATATATATCACCACAGAGGCACAGGAAATTCTAAGGGGCTTATATGTAGAGCGCCAATTTGTAATGTAATAGAGACAACTAAGAAGCTAAGCAAAGCAATCAACATCCTGCAACAGCCTGCTCTTCTTCACAAACTCAACAAGCTACTCTGCCTGTGCTGGAGGGACGCTGCTGTCCTACAGGACGTGATAGATGCTACTTTCGTCACTCTGTAAAGAACAAGGAAGGAGGAGTGACTGTAACAACTACAGTGGCATCTGTCTACCCAGGATCACCGATAAACTCTTTGCTCAACTGAAAGCAAAGGTCAGACCACTTATCATCCTGGACATGCTGTTCGCTAATAATGCAGCAAGGACCGGTTCACCCAAGTATGCCAGGACTTGCGCCTAAACAAAACCAAGAGGATTGGACAGGGCACTGATTTTTTTAACCTCTTTTACTGAGATATTTTATGTTTTATCATGAGGAGTTTTACTTGAGCCTATGTACCATGGACTAAATTCTTGGAGTGTAGCCCAGCCCTCTCCAAACCTAACTCTAACCCCACACTACTAATAACAACTAACCCTAAAACTAGTGCTGACATGTCTTAGTCAGGGTACTGTTGGGACTTTGTGCAAGGATACTATCAACCTTCGAACTAGTAAGTCAGGTTTTAAGGTGTGAGGGTCATGGGGAGACTGTGGACCTACCCATCTCCAAGTACTCATTGAACAGACTGAAGGCATCCGTGTTTGCCAGGTGGTAATTACGCAGCCAGTCCCGAAGTTTGCAGATGTCACACGGTTCAACACGTCCCTGTTCATCACGGCAGGCCTTCCTGTAACAGTTACCACACTTCCTCTCCAGCTTCTTTGCATGGTTTCTGCTCAGACAGTTCTTCAACCAGCTGGAAAACACAACATTTTCACATGAATGCAAAGTCTGACATGTTTACATTTTGTTTTCCAAAGAGTTCTGGGTTGACACTATGTAGGACTGGACACTAACTTTTCACCACCTCCTGCCTTACAGGAGATGTTGAATGAAAACACAGCACTTTAAGAATGAAAACTCACGGCCCAGTAAACTCAAAGATGTTGTTGAGAGTCTGTTTGAGCAGCATGATCACAGCCATCTGGATGAAGAGGTCTGTCAAACAACCACTAGGATGGCACTATAACACACACAGATCACATATAAGGGTTAGTACTGTGGTGCGTGCATGCATGCTGTATAAATGACTAAAAGCTAAAAGGTGTCCTCAAATCTCCTCACCTCCTCCAGTCTCCATCCTGCGATACGCACATAGTTCCCTGGATGGCCGTTTATCCTGCGACAACAAAACATTAGCTTCACATCAACAATCAACATTTAACCCTCTAAACTTAAGGCTGGAGACAGATCCTCTAGTTTAACAACGATACAAGCAACTATATATAAAAAGGTGGAGCTTTAAATGGATGAGCTGTAGCTATCTCAACTTACATAGTAGACACAGTAAACACAGAAATCTGAGAAGAAACAAACCCGTTGCGTACTGCCATTCTACAGCCAGCATTTTGCATTTTGGCCATCGCCATATTCGGACAAAAGAGCGAAGCTTGGCGTAGATATACCGCATTGGCCGCTGCTGTTCATTTGAGCAAGGGAGGGAGAGAAACCAATTTTCAACTGGCTGACGCAAGTTATCCAGTGGAGTTAACACGGACCTCCGGCACTGGCACCGTTCATCGGCAGACTTTCCTTTAAGTTACCAGCTAATGCTAGTTCTAGCTAGCTAGCATGGTTGGCAAGGTGCTACCGAATGCTGAACAAGACATTTTTAGGCCAAAATCCTTGCCAAAAATCTCTTCTTCTTTGATGAAGTGAAAACAAACAGTAAGATAGTCAACGTTTAAGCCTAAAACACGCATAACACCTATAAAAAAAGTTCACAACTATTTGACTGTATACAGTGCCATGGAGACCCATTGCCAGCCTCTGTAATGATTGCCAGGTTGGCGTGTAGCCACACCTCTAAAGTAGGCCATGCTTTATTGTCTATTTTAAAATAAATAAAATAAACCTTAAAACAAAACAAATAACGTTAAAGAAGCAAGAAAGGTAAAAAAAAAGAAAAGGAAGAAAGGAAGGGAAAAAGGAAATAAGGAAGAAAAGAAGAATGGAAGGAAGGAAGGAATGGAAATAAAGAAAAAAAGGAAATAAGGAAAAAGGAAATAAGGAAGAAGGAAATAAGGAAGAATGGAAGGAAGGAAGGAATGGAAATAAAGAAAAAAAGGAAATAAGGAAGAAGGAAATAAGGAAGAATGGAAGGAAGGAAGGAATGGAAATAAAGAAAAAAAGGAAATAAGGAAGAAGGAAATAAGGAAGAATGGAAGGAAGGAAGGAATGGAAATAAAGAAAAAAAGGAAATAAGGAAGAAGGAAAGAAGGAAGACGGACGGACGGACGGACGGACGGACGGACGGACGGTACCTGCCCAGGAAGAAGGCCACATAGAAGAGTGAGGAGAAGAGAGTGAAGAACTGGAAGGTGAACATCTTGACTGTAAAGCTCCTCTCTGTGGCAGCAAATGAGTTTGTCTTCTCTGAATACAAACAAACACAAACAGAATATGAAAATGTCTTTGAACATTTGATTTTGTCTCAAATTCAAAGTTAGAATGTATTCAGATATTTTGAATAGACTTTGTTTAGACTTAGACTTCTCTTTATTGATCCTTTTGGGATGACTCCCACAAGGAAATTAGATTTCCAGCAGCAGATTTTAGCAGCATACAAAACACTCTTTAAATAAAGAGGTATAAAAAAATACAGTATAAGAATAACAATGACAAACTTTTAGCTAAATATTTTTTATAAAAAGTAAACAAACAGTAAACAACAATAAACTACAGATAAATATATAGATATTTAGGACTATGTATGGTATTGTGTTATTGTACAGTTAATAAATAAATGACATTTAGCATAAATTAGCAGTTAAGAGCAGTTAGAGTGTCCAGGTATGTATGTGAGTAGATTATTAATTTATTGCACAGTGAATGAAGTTTTTCACAGTTTTTAATCTATAGTGAAATCTATGGAAGCTGACAAAGGCTATGCTTGCTTTTTTTAATGCCGTTATCTCGAGATCACGATCATGATTTTGTATCTCAAGAAAATAAGATAATCAACCCATTATCAAGAGAAAACAAAATAATATCTCCTTTTATTAGGGCCTACTTAATGTTAATCAGAGATCAGGAGTGCCATTCCAGTCATGCACTGTGTCACTTGCCACCATATGGTCAAATCAGCCGACAGTAAATGCATTCAAACGGCCTAGATCGAGCTAACGGTGATGGACTTGGTGAAGTTAGCCTAAGGATACACGTGTAACTACGTTCCAGTTTTCAAAATAAGGTGTTAACTAAAAGTATAAACAAAATACGGAAATAAGAATAATTGCATTATATTCATAAGAACTATAAAACATGTGACCTGTGTCCCTTATAAATTAAAAAGAAAATACTACTAAATCGTGAGGAAAATGTCTTTATTCTTTGATTTTGGGGTTGGTGAAATAAAAATCCTATTAACGATACATTTGCGTTGACGACATTTCTGACTACATCCATACTGAAAATCAAGCATTCTCACTCTATCAATAAAGACATTTTCAAAAGTAAAAAAACACAGTCCTACTGTATATGGATACCTTGAAATAGGTACATGTGAGACTTTCATTTGTTTATTATTCCAGTAAATATGAATTAATCATGCTTTAATGCTCATGGTTTCCATACAATTAATTGAATTATTGAATAAAAGAAGACATTTGTATTTTAATGCACAATGCTAAAACGAACCAAATTATCATAACAGGTCGGCAACGACCCAGTGGGTCTAGATAACAAAGGTCTTTTTATTGAAATAACAAAATAATGATTGTGATAACCGCATTAAAAGAAATTGGTGCAAGCGTGGCACTTTTTGGCTTCCGTAGAAATCAATGCATTTATATATCTTTTATTGCATGTGTATACCTGCTACAACATAATCAATAAAGTATGCTACTTTGTTCTCACCTATGTCACACAGCTTGAGGGACACCCATCTGTTGACCTACACGTGACGTTGAAAGAGAGAGACAAAGAAAGACATGGCGATTTCATAGTTATTACATTGTCATCAGGTAGACCTTTATACAGGGTTCCAACACATTTTCAATATTTTTTCATGACTTTAAATGACCCATAATAAAATGTCAATGACCATCCACAACATATAACACGAAAATAACCCGTTCGACGGGCTCGAGTCCGACGACTCGACTCCCCCAGAAGATGGTTCTCTCTCCTGTTTTCCCTCTTCCCCCCCTGGGAAGACTGGACCTCCAGACGGGGATCGACGCCCTCCCACTGCGGCTCTCCCCATCCCCGGAACGGCCAGGGGCATCGCCTTGGCAATCTTCCCCTCTGCCACAGGCGGCTCCACTCTCCACCGCCAAGGCTCTCTTTTTGGACCTGCCGGACATCATCAAGAAAGCGGCGGACCTAAGAGCCGGTTGAACTCCCAGCCACGAAGATTGGCAAGGCTATGACCACCATCCACACTCTGACAACAGCATCCACGGTGGCGTTGTCTTGGATTATGGCGTGGCAGACTGTGGCCCAGCGCAACATCTGGCTCCACATGTCACAGCTACCCGCGGAGGTGAGACGTGAGCTCCTGGACAGCCCCATAGCTCCCGATGGGCTATTTGGGCCCCGCCTACAGACGGCCATGTCCCATATGAGCCAAGCAACTGAGGATGCAGAGAGACTACGGAGGCTCGGTTCATGGAGCGCGGCACCCCCACCACAGCCGGCACCACAACAACCGCCCTTAGAGGAGACGCCCCGCAGCCACTGCTCATGATCATTGATCATATTTCAGTTTACATTTCCAATAGAGAGGAATGTAAGTAAAATTTAATTCAAGTGAACTGGTGACACCAAACTCCTTTCAATATTGAGCCATGGAGTTGGAGTATTTCCCTTACTAACATTTAAATCAAACTCATTTAAATCTCTCTTTCACCTTTAAATGCCTCTGCACTTAGCACCTGTGGCTCGTAATACTTTGCCACATGGATAATTACAATCGGACGCAAAAAAAGGAAAATTGCACTTAGCTGCAAAACCTTATGGCCATGTTTGCTATGTAATATCATAAGCGCAATATCTTTTGTTAGTCAGACCTTAAGACGGGGCAGATAGTGGTTGCAAGTTATAAGCATTTCATGGTTCTGTCAGAAGCCACAATCCATTCTTTGTGAATTCATCTGTCAGTGTGTGAGACCTGATGAGTCAGCAGGTTTTCAGATAAAATAAAAAGTAACACAGTGGAAGTCAGTGTCATCTTAGCAAGCTATACTGTAGCTAACTAGCTTCCACTTTTTAGCCTCTGTGGGCAATGGCCAATATTTCAAGGGTTCCAGTGTACACAGCGGACACCCAGGCCAAGACTTCCTCTACTGTGCACCGGGTCAGATTAGCAACTTGAGGCGTGAGAATGGAATTGGAGTTGAGAGAGAGAGATGTCTCTATGAACAGATATCTGCATATGAATGCATATAAAAATAAAAACCTAAATAGTTGTCAGACGGTACTGTTTACCTGCATGCAACTAAAGCCCGATCAAACATATACTACTCGGGCTACAAATGTACCACGAACAGAAAACGGAACGCTTACGGCTGCTTATCTGGTGTGATATTGAAATAATGTGTTGACACTCCCAACTCGGAATTAGGTGTTTTATTTCTTCTTTCTTTTGTTTTCTAGCAACATTGTGTGAATGCATGAGCATTAGGATCAGGATACGAGTATACATACCCTGGTCATGATCTGAATGGTAAGATAGTGCAGCACAGCTCCAAGTATCACAGCCACAATGTTGGCATGGTCCTTGATAAAATCCCATTTGCCCTCAGACATCAAGGGGGCGGCGACCACTCGAAACACCACCAGGGCATGAGCGAGACCGATGATCAGCATCAGCTAGAACACAAACAATCACCAACATGTCGCTTTTTCTTCCTGCTGACACTGGTGTGTGTGTGTGTGTGTGTGTGTGTGTGTGTGTGTGTGTCTTACCATAAGAGTTACTAGAATGAGGACCAGAGTGCTGCGCAGGTAGGAGTGTCTGAACTGTTTGGGTTGACAGTTTGGATCATTGACTATTTCCAGAATCAGTTCCTCCTGTCAACACACACACACACTCAAGCTGAGATCCAACTCACACATTAACGTTATATTACAAGGATTTTTGTAACGATTTTGTAATATATCCAGGTCTGTCCTGGAATCAAGTGCTTTAACAAGAGCCGTAACACGCAGAGGAGAGGACTTTCTTTAGAAAACTCTATGCAATAATAAAGACCATGAGATGTGGCTAAAAGCTCCAGAAAAGCCAGTAAGTAGACCTGTTAAATTGAGCTCAGTGGAATTTAAACAAAGTTTTTTTTTTTTAGATTACTAAAAAAAATAGTAATCTAAAACTGGATATCGTGTATACACTTTATTGAATATTAAAGGTTAACTTGGGATTTTCAACATGGCTGCACCGAAACAAGCTACAATGTAAGTTATTGGGCAATTGCACATCTTCAATTTACGTCCACAAAATGCTTGTTTTACCACTGACAGGCTCAGATTAGTGTTCTAAATGTCTGACAACATTATACAAATTATCCTAACAGAGGTCCACCTTTTTATTAAAGGAAAAGATCCTTTTTGTTTCACACAAAAACACCCCTATTGCCAAAGCCACCGAACTCCATTTAAATAAATAGTACTTTTATCATCGCAAAATACACTTCATTCAAAGTTGACAAAAACTAAATAAAACAAAAGCATGACTGCAGCTTTGGTTGCAGCTTTCGCCAAGTTTCAGTTTTCTTGTTTTTAAATTATGGTTTTCAAATTTATTCTTTCTTCTTATGTTTTGGGGTTCATGATTCAAATACAATATAATACAGACATTTACTTTTAGGTTCCACTAAGTTAAATTTGACCCCATAAAGAATGGACTTTCTTTAACAATTTTCATACAGTTTTGGAACCTGCACATCACAATATTGTAGGGATGCAATTACTGCAACAGAACAATACAGATAACTACACAGGATCTAGACTCAGATTTGTCTGTCGTACCTCCTCCTCACACCAGTCATAGACCTTCCACTGAGAAACATGTCTGGCTCTGTGTCTCTTCCAGAGCTCCAGAAACAGAGTGGCTGAAAGCACATAGAGACAAGCACCAGAGTAGATGACATTAGATTAGTTAGATCAAGTCAGATTAGACACCAGAGTAGATAACTCTAGATTCGACACTAGGGATAACGATACACTCAACTCACGATTCGATACGATTCATGATTTTAAGTTCAGGATACGATTTTCTCACAATTTTTTAACAGAATGAGTTGCAGATAAATTACTGAAAATGTTCCTTTACATAAACTATGCAAAACAACAGATGTGTCCTCTTGTCAAAAGTGCATCTAAAATTGTATTTTACCTTAAATAAAAAGAAATTAATAAAAAAAGATTTTTAAGACAAATCCCACATTAAAATAACTAAATAAATGGAAAAATCTCTTCAGATAAATAAACTAAGAAGATGTAGTGACGTCGGAAGTCAAAGAGCTGTAATCAAAACTAGATTACGGCCTATGCCGTTTAAAAATAGCATCACGATTCATTTTTTATCTCAACCGGTTGTTATTGTTACACATTTATCGATTTTTAACCGATTCACGATCCATTGCTACATTCCTAGTAGAAACCAGAGTAGATCACATTAGATTACAATTCATAATACATCAGATTCATTTAAATCACACTCACCCCAGATTGCCATGAACATAGCAAAAGCCACAGTGCCCTCATTGTCAAACAGGTGGCTGACCTGTATGGATACAAACACATCATATGTCCCATCAAAAGGAAAGATTATAAATATAATACCACACAAACACAGATAAATAGCAGTACCCGCTTTTCATTGAACAAGGGATATGTTTGTGTCTAACGTCCTGACTAACCTCTTCATCACTCAAATACAGTATATGGACTGTGGTAGACGGTAAAGCCCTTGTTACTCACTTACTTAAAGTGTTCATATCATGCTTTTTGGCTTTTATTGTGTTATATCTTTTTTGAGCATGTAATAGGTTTACAAAGTAAAAAAAGCCCAAAGTCCACCCCAAAGGGACTTACCATCTCCAACAGAAAACACTGTTCACAAACTGCTCCAAGCAGCTCTATTGTAGTCCAGCCTTTACTTCCGTGACAAACGTGCGTCACTTTGTAACACACGTTATAATGCTCGCCTGGCTGCTAGCGTGGCACGCCCTCATACTCTGCTTCTGACTGGCTAGTAGTCCTTACCTAGCTATTGTCAGGGCACGCCATCATACTCTGCTTCTGACTAGTAGTCCTTACCTAGCTACTGCGCATGTGCGACTCCCAACAAAGATGGAACAGAAGTGCGATGCCTCACTCTGTAGCTAAAACAGAGAGCTCAACACACAGGGTGAAAAGAGGAGCTGCTGCAATTTGCAGTACAACAAAAATATGGTGTTTTTTTGAAAATGAAACCATGTAAACCTATTTTGGTAAAACCTATGAATACAATTATGAACCTGAAAATGAGCATAATATGGGCACTTTAAGACATATTTGCAGCATCCTGCTTGTGTCAGCTGGCTTGTGGTAAATTCAATAACCCTTATCCTGTTCCAACGTATATTAGTAGCTGTAACTTGGTACTGCAGGCCTGTCCGGCAGCACCCCCAGCCAACCTGTTACCTGAGATAGTGTTACATTTAACAATATTCTGTTTGAAATCTGAATCTGAAAAACATGAATAAAGCACAAATCCAACCTTTGTGACTTATCCCACTAGGTTTTTTTTTATTTTTTTTTTTACAGGGTTATGTTAGAACAAAATTACATTATTATTTTTCCTGTTTATACTGCACACTAATATTAAGGCTAACTAGCTACTCCACAATACAAGAAAAATGCTGTTCTTTCATTTCTGTTTTTTTCTGCACAGATTTTAGCTGATGAGCTGAATGGATTTGATGGATGATGAAGCATTATATTTAAAGCAGCACCTCAGGAAGAGCTACAGAGGAGGGACCCCTCACCCTGGACAGACAGACATGCAAAAGATGTCGTGTGTACAGAATAGACCAACATATTAAAATTACAGTATTGACAATTAGGATGACAAAATTGATAGATTGTAAACTATTTGCAGAATGCGTCCGGGAGGATGTTGAGCACTACTACTACACAGTCTGTCAAAACAGTCATATAATGTCCTCTTGGATGGTTCTGGCAACATGGCATCATGACTTTGCGTAAACATACACGCCACTTTCCTAAAGCCAAATGGCGTGTTATCTGTACGCATTTTGAGCTATCCACGTGTATGCCTACGCTGTATACAGCGGATGTAAACATACACACCATGTGGCATCGCCACGTGCTGGACAAAAAAAAAAAAGGTTGGGTTTAGAGAAAGAACATTGGAAAAGGCTTTAGTAACACTAAAAAATGACAAAAGCACGACGGTGACCAACGTCACACGCTTAGGGAAACAATAACAGGTTGGGTTTAGGAAAAGAACATTGGGGAAGGCTTTATTAAACCAAAAAAAAAAAAAAAGGTTGATAAACGACACACGCGGGACACGATCCGGGCTCTCCTGGGTAAAAGTCCTGTGCCTAAAATATCAAATTTCTATCATAAAGCCTGCATTACAAACATGGGTTTTATCAGGCGAGAAGGTTAAAAGTTGAAGTTGTGTTATCAGTAAAAATGGCAATATATCTGAATACCAACAGAGCTGTTGTCATTATCTTCCATTTGTGTTGATTTTCAGAACTAGTTTGTGTATTACAATCCATTTTAAGTGAGTAATGGATGAAGTTGTGAGTTATATTCACACTCCTAAAGTGACATCAGCTGGTTGAAGGGATCAAATCAACAGAATAAAGTGACATGAGATGAGTTTACCTTAGCATAGATGCAGGTTTCGGACAGCTGCCACACTGTACATCTCTTATCACAGCGAGGACACATAATTATGTCGGACTGACACACTTCCGTACTGAGGACACACACAGAGACAAAGGTTAAAGGTTCCTAGAAATAAAACGTTACTTGTGTTGTGCCAGTAATTCAGAAAAAGCATGCTTTTTTCAGAAAAAAAAACATGATTACAGTTTTTCTCAATCGATTTGGCACATTTACTGAAACAAACTTACAATTGTCAAAACTAAGCACAATCCTTACACTACTTGGTACATTCAGCACCCCACTCTATGTGACCTTCAAAAGGTGATTACTCATTAACTGAATTAACTCATGTTTCAAATGTAAATAAATCCATCAATGAATAAATCACAGTCATCAAAACAAAAGGTTATGTGGAGCCAAGGTTTATACGCAATTCTCCTAAATGGATATTTCAAATAAAATTGATGCAGGACAAAAACATTCTGCAAACAAATTGATATTAACTTTGAGTTACTCACATCCCAGACAACGGCCACAATTAGATATGAAGCCTTGAAGGCATTTATTCCTGCTACACAAGCAGGAAAACAAAAGAAGCACGGACAAAATGAAAAATTACGACTTCTTAGAACTCAATACAATGATATAACATACAATAAAGCTGCTGCGAACTTATTAAGGCTCAAGCTACATTTTTATGATCAGGGAGAAAAGCCGGGTAGACTTCTTGCATGGCAGGTAAACAAAAGGCAACCGAAAGGGCAATACATTTCATTGAGGATGCAAATGTAAATACTATTGTTGACCCGCTGGAAATTAATACAGCTTTTAAAAAATGTTATGAAAATCTCTACAAATCACAGTAGCCTACATTACTAATGCGGATGTCCAGAAGGAATTTTTAAACAAACTCTGAGGAAAAGTAAAAAAGGCCTGGATAAACAATTAAGCACGGTTGAGATATCAGAAGCTCCCAATTGACTTGTATAAATACTTTAAAGATAAATTGGCAACTCCGCTTTATGAGATGTATCTAGAATCCTACCAAAATGGCTACCTCTCGGCCTCAATAAGAGATGCCTTAATCATCCTGCTTCCAAAACCAGGAAAACCTAACACTTAATGTGAGAATATGCCATCTATAACTTTAATAAACACCGATACAAAAATTCTCAGTAAAATTGTTGGCGAAAAGGCTAGAGGGTGTATTGTGGGGGGATGACCAAAATGGATTTGTAAAGGGAAGGCAAGGATTTCATAATGTAAGGCGCGTTCTCAATGTACTGTACTGCCAAAATGAAGAAAAAGACACAGCTCTTCTCTCGCTTGACGCGGAGAAGGCGTTCGATAGGGTTGAGTGGACTTATATCTTTGACGTTATAGCTTGATTTGGTTTTGGAAATATTTTCCCTAACTGGATCGAACTATTACATCTCAACCCTATAGCTGTGGTACTGACAAATTAAGTGGTGTCTTAGCCCTTCAATATCACAAGAGGTTGCCCCCAAGGTTCACCTCTATCACCACTTCTGTTCATACTAGCTATTGAACTACTAGCAATAGCAATTACATTTAGTAGGCAAATACAGGGGATTACAATTGGCAACAGAGATTATAGAATAGCTCTTTTTGCTGACGGCGTAATTTATTATTCTTAAAACAATTAACAACATCCATCCCAGCACTGTTAGATCTAATCGGCCTGTTTGGTAGTGTCTTCGGATATGAATTAAATGCTTCAAAATATTCACTAATGCTGCTTAATGAAAATGAAAGACAATATATATATATATATAAACCAATACCCATTTGCTTTCAAGATCTCATCTAATTTTACATATTTGGGCATCAAAATAACACCTCATTTAGAAACTATAGCAACAAACTATGAAGTAGTAATAAACTCTACTAAAACTCGAAAGGTGGATGTCCTTAACTATATAAATGAGAAGGACTATATTAAAAAATGAACATATTGCCTAAATTCATGTATTTATTTCAAAATGTCCCTCTCGCGCCACCCGCAGGAATGTTTAAGAAAATCACAGCACTCTTCAGGAAATTTATATGGAATAAGAAATGTCCTTGAATCCGCTTATCTCTGCTGTATCTTCCACTTGATACTGGGGGGCTGAAATGTCCAAATCTTTATTGGTACTACTTAGCAACACAATTGAGAACTACAATGTTCTATTTTTCTTCTGGAGATTCTCATTCTTAGATGGACATAGAGCCATGCCCCTTTAAGGTACCATTGCATTTGTACCTGGATCCAGCCAAGCTGAAGTACTTAAGAATACATACTGCTCCTCCTATAGTTCTTAATATGGTGAATGTATGGTATGAGGTAAAAGAATATATGAACATATTGGACTCTCTGTCACAGTTCAGTCCAGTGTGGGGCAATGCGTCATTCAAACCAGGCAAGCTGGCTGCAGGATTCATGATATGGGCAAATAAAGGAATAAGTAAAGTAGGCAACCTCTTTAAAGAAGGAATTCTAATGACCTTTGAAGAAATCTCTCTAAAGTATGACATTCCAGGGAAATATTTTTTTTAAATATCTCTGAGTGAGGAGCTTTATTTAACAATTGCAATGAGAGGGGTTTGATTTCATCAATATACTGTATAACTGGCTTGCATCTGGCTCTAAAGAAACATTGATAGTTAGACGTGAGACATGGAGGGCTGACTTAGTAAATTTCAGAAAATGATTGGAAGAAAACTTGTGATGCATCACAGAAAAAAATATCAAACTCTAATTTAAAGCTACTCCATAATAATTGGCTGATGCAGACATACACAACTCCTGTTAAAATGAATAAATACAACAGTAATATACCTGACCGTTGTATGTCAATGGAGAGACGAATTGGGGGTGTATGAGAAAATCTGGACGCCATTTGACCGGTTTGTAAAAGAAGAAGACATAGGGGAGCTGCTACTGTGATACTGTCATATTATTTGCTTTTTGTTTTTTGATTGTTGTAGTACGGCACAGGAAAAAAATACAACAGCAAAATGATCAGGAACTACTGTACAATATGTGTAAAAACAAATGCTGCAAATGTATCAATCTCCTGGGTCATCCAATCTCTCCTCTCTGTCTGGCCACAATATTTCATCGACATCACACCTGATATCCTCCCTTGCAATGAAATGACAGAAATATCTTTTGGCATGATGCAGCCACCCCCTACAGCAATCTGCTGTGATATCCTTACAACCAGCATCCATTGCACCCAGTAAGGCCAACTGGTCGTGAGGACAGTCATCATATACCTTCCATCTTCATGCAGAAAGGAACTCCTCAGTGGGATTTAAGAATGGTAAACAAACAGCTTATATCGCATAACTATTATGTATCTAATATATGTGTGACAGGTTGCATGTAGGGATTTACACAATGAACATGTGCACAGTTGCATTTGCTATGATTCAATAGCAAATGAATGCAAACTATTTTGACCTGCAAGGCTCACTCAGTGAATTTTGTGCCAAATCAATTATAAATGACTATAGTCATGTGAACAACTGACCTAATGTTCATATAAATAGTCATATAGTTTGACAAAGTTTAATAGTAATTTGACGACTATACCAAAGCGATTGAGAGAAACTGTAAGGGGAAGAGCTGGCTTCGTAGGACTCTGTAGAATAAGAATGTAAGAAACAGCCGGTAAGAAATCCCATACTTATCGCATAAATACTTGTTGGAGAGGCAGGAGTCAAGAGATACTGGACCTCATGCAAGTTCCAGTCGCTCAAACAGATTTGTTCTTATGTGGCCCATAGGAGTATTGTAGGAGAATCTATGGCATTCACGCACACACGGAGGCATCATTCAATTTCATTTTGGCCACTATATTTTGGCAACCACGTTCACTATGGATTCTTCAGGACAAGTAATAAGTTCAAGAATAGGAACATGTCAATTTCTTTTTGTGACACTTGTGTTGCTTTTCGATTGGCAGTCCAGAATGCTCTTGTTACCCCAGAATAAAAAGACTCAACGTCTAAAATGTGAAGTTGCACTTCAGCTTTGTGTGACTGAAGGAAAATTGCTATAATTAAATTAAATAATATGACCTAATTTGATCTCCACTTGTTTTTTGATCATGACAAATAATAATGCCAAATGATCATTTCAGATATACAGTACAGACTAGATATACTGTCTCTTGCATCACATAAATTATGAACAGGTAAGTGGTCTTGAAAAGGATTTTTTTTCTGTCTCTGTCTCGATTGTCTCTCATTTGGACTCAATCTTGACTTGGACTTGAACCTCTCTGGACTCGATCTCGACTAGTCCTCGTCTTGGACTTGTCTTGCGACTCGACGAAGGTGGTCCTGACTACAGCACCTCCTGTAGGCTGTAATATCATCCTCTGTTATAACACCTGACAGTGTTGCATTACTTACTGGCTGTAATATCCCGTCTAATATCGTATTGACTGTCGTATAAATAATCATGTACAGCTTTGCTTCCGAAAAGACATTTTAACATCTTAACTTCATGTCAAACATTTCCCTGTTCATGTCTGTCACAGTAGAGCTCTGCTCTGATGACATGCTGTTTACACCAGTACTTTTAATATTATATGATATGATAAGATATCCGTTTTATATATATATTAATACGATAATTGTTTCAGCTCCGAAACAATCCTACTTGAAGCTCCGCAGAGTGAAATTATTCTTTTTACCCTTTGGTAACATTTTTGATTAAATGAAACTTTCCCACACACAGATCGGATCAGGAATACTTATATGGCAATGTTAGTGCCGTGGCTTTTGTTAACAATAACATTTAAAACGACTATGTCCAGTTAAGAGAGTTTGGTGAATCTGACTTCGAAAATCCGCACAAACAAACTTCTAAGAGAAAATCATTGAGGTTTAGAAGAAAAATCTGTTAATCAGTGTTTTCCACATTTTAGATAATTTACCACATATAACTTTAACAGCATCTGACTCACATGAGAGGGTTGGTGTTGAAAAAGGCGAGTCCATACAGGAACACTACAACACCCAGAACAGCAGCTGGAACCAGCAGTTTGGTATACAAGCCCAGCCACACGTAGTACAAAGCCACTTTCTCTCCAAAGTAACACCTGCAGGAAAGAAACACACAGGCAGACATGATGTAATCAATCACTAGATTACTTTGATAGTGAATACAATTTAAACATGATAATTCTCAGGCAAGTTCTGAAGCTATAAAGGAACAATTTTTTCCATAATTTCTAAGTGGATTTATAGAGATTTATTGACGATGGACATCAGCGATAACCCTCAGAAGTGTAAGTCATGCTGAAGTTAAAGAAATGTGTATATGTTATTATATATAATATAATAATATTATATTATACAGACTGACTTGACGTCGTTAAATGGTTGCTCTGTAAATAGACCCGACCATCGAGCCCACTTCTTCTTTAGATCTTTCTGCTTCTTTCTCTGAGAATCATGGAAAAAAAACAACATACAGACTATCATCCTATATGCTATTACACTCTTTCACATCAGCGTTACAACACCTGGGCAAAACGATAGCCTTGAGTTATACTTTTATTCATTTCAAATGAATTACTTAAACTGATATAACAACACCATAATCGTTTTGAATCAGTGTAATTGGAATAAGGTGTCAAAAAGGTTTTTCAGACACATATTTAATCAACATGTCATATCTTTGAATGTGTATTCAAAGCATGTTGGGCACAAACAATTCTTTCAGGAGGAATTAAGTGATATCTAATCTCATGTTCAGGTTGTAGTTGCGTGTACTGTGTGCAGCTGTGTAAGTATCAGATTGTATTGCATCAGCAGATAATCAATATTAAAAGGATCTTAGCCAAAAAACTTGATTGTGTAAAAGCTCCAGCAGTTTAATGAGATCAGTCAAAGGTTTACTCACCTCATGGAGGCAGAACATGGTTTCAAACACATGCTTCATCAACAGCTCCTCCAGGTTTTCTGATAGAAAAAACAGAACATATTGGCATTAGAGGTTGGTCTCATATCGCAACATGTTCGATACTCAATATTCATGGCTGTCTGTTCAAATTCTGAGTGGATAATACGTTGTTATGTCTGCTGTATGTTTGCTGAAGGTCTACAAAGCTGGGGATGATACTATTGAATTATATTAAACCAATTACACTCACCTCCTGTGTTGATGTAGGTGTGTTGAAGGATGAAATTGACCATTCGGATTCTGGAAAAATAATAAAAAGTTCAAGTAAAGAGAATAAACTGTATTGGCTGGATCAGAATGAGTAGGTTATGACGTGATGTATTTTGACTGCAAAGTTTTTATACACCATACACATACATCATGCAGCCTAAAATCAGTGAATCCATCTGTCTATGAAAACTACTCATCCGAGTGATCCGATCGCAAGTAGACAGCTCTAGTACGTGTATTTACACATGGCAACAGAATGTCTCCAAATGCGTCCTCAGTGACCACTTGTGATCGAATCTCACTTCCCCGCTCTATATGCAAATATATATTTACATATAATCGTTCACATATACAGTAAATCATTCATTAGAAACGTGCAAGAACTGATGAAAAAGCTCTGACCACAGTCTGTCTGTGTGCCGACATAAGGACATCTACAGATGGGAGCCGAACAGTCTCTGTTATCTCTGTGTTATCACTGTGGTTTGAAGTTTAGTTTCTATATCTGCTTTATTTAACTTTTCATGTTCACTTATAGGAGTCGCATTAAGTTGCTACTGATGAAGACCCAACATTTCTTAATTTTGCTGCTTCATAATAAAAGCTTTTAAATAACAAAATACCGGGGGACTTTTAATGTGAGAAATCATGGGAAATTAAACTGTTTAACAGCTGCTGATTTGACCACTCAGGCTCTCCAGCTTACTCCAGCGCTGTCAGCACTGTGGACAGGTCTGGCAATGCGAGATTAATAAAAAGCAAAAAGGAGAAGTTGTGACAGTAGTAATAGCCTACATATTCATGACTTCATGAATAAACGACAGCAGTTTTCTGGAACCACCTGTACAGGTTTTACCATTGTGTGGGTGTGTTTTTCCACTAGTGACAACAATGCCACAATAAGAGCCACTAGATGGCAGAAGGGTACAGTTTGAGTTTTTCAAAATTAACAAAGTGCAATTATAAACATTAGTTTACCGAGATGTACATGAGCGCACCATGGAATCTCATTTGTTTCTATAACTCACTCAAGGGGAAGACAAAATGTTGCCACACGGTGACTTTAGGTAAGCCGGAGGATTTTCCAGTTCTGTTGTTTCTCCGTTATCTCAGACTCTGGCAGTGGGCATGGTGTCTGGAAAAGAGCAGCTGCAGGGTACCGGTATGCAAACGTTACCCTGTGTCTGTAGCTGCATGCTACCAGCCGTTAAGCTATGCTGTGTCTGTTGTTGTTTTCATCAAACTTGCACAAGTAGGCAGGTGCCTGGTTGCCGTAAGGCTTTTGGTTGCCGAAATTGACAATACGGTTGCCATGTTTTAAACTGCCTATATTTGGAGCAATTCATTTCTTATGTAACTATACCACACATTTTAATAATGAAACAATGAGATAATGGCTTGCAATATAATTTCCCATCCCTCTCAAATAGGGATGCAACCAAGCACAAAGCACACGGATCGGATACATTTTTGGATTAGCACAAAAAAGGGGGGAATTTAAATGATTATTAAAAATGTAATAACAATAACTTTTAACAATAAGTAAGTACTTCTTTCACCAGTAAATTGCTGTTAAAAGAAGAAAAAAAGATGAGAAAAGGGTATTTTACAATAACTTTGAACGCACTATGAGGTTTACCAGTTTACCAGTAAACGCAACATTTTGTCCCATCTGTGTTGTCTTTCCGACAACAACAGTAACCAGTGCTAGTTTGTGTCTTTTAGCTTACAGCTTTAGCAGCAGACTGTTGCAGACACTTTTACACCATTTAGCTGTCAGCATGTTACCCGTGCTTAATCCAGTTACTACTGTAGCTAACGGCAGGTGCGTTTCTAGGACTTGAGTAGATTCTGGGCTTAGTCCGGACCCATTTAAATAAACTGAATGCAATGCAAAACAGCGATTGGCTTGCCCAGCTTGTTAATAACCAGTGTATGTTCATTTTAGCTGACCAGTTTGTAGATGTTATTTAGATGGGACCACTATTTGGCCTAATCATAACTGGCATGGCAACCCAAAGGCCAAGGTTTTGTTTCCAGATTTGTTTGTTGACTTATGATGCGGGGGGTCTGGGGGTCCACCCCCAGAATTTGCATTAAACACTTAATTTATTCTCCTGTAGATCGGCTTTTTAGTCTGCTGTGCATTACGTGATTGCTCTGCTGATAGAGTCATACACACACAGAGCCCCGTTTGAGACTCTGGTGTCTGAATGAGCAAAAGTTTAGGGAAGTGGCTGTACGCTGCTCTAAGTCGGGGGTGGAAAACCAAAACTACGGCAGAAATACACAGAGCTCAAACGCGACACATCTGCCACAGCATCTCCACAGCAGAGGGCATCCATTACAAACCCTGAAGCTGCACAGACCACGGAAGGCGCGCTGCTCATCTCTATTTTACAGGTCTGCTTCAGAGCTCCGTGTATTTGAGTCTGAACCATAGACTGTAAACGTCACGTAACGGGAACTTCAAACTAAATCATTTTTGCCCTCCTAAACTTTGTGTTGATGGCATCAATGTTTTAGAATTACACCTTTCCTCACTTGAGACGGTTGCTAGGTGATAGCAACAAATACGACATGATGGTCAGACCCTGCACGTAGCTGCCCGTTCTATTCGCCTCGGAAAAATAAACTGGACAAAGTTACAGTTCTACCATGAGTTCTATTGTCCAGTTTCACATTTGTCAGTCAACTTTTCAAAATACATTTGGGGCTACACTCAAAACATTCGGGGCTGAAGCCCCGGCAAAATCGGCTGACGGAAGGCTAACGTTACCTGCTGTGTAACGTTAACTTGTTATTAGCGTTTACTAGCGTGACATGCAACAATGTTTCTGTTGCCTCTAACGTGGGTTTCGGAGCATCAGAGAGCAGCGCAGACATTTAGCTGAGTGGCATCGTAATGAGGCACCGAAATCCGCGTTGCTATTTCGTCTGGTAGATACATGTGCCATATTAGCACCGGATTTTAACATGCGCCGGTAACATGAACAGAAAATTGCGTTGCCTGTATCTTTTCACTGCAAACGCATGTGTGGAAAGCGGTCGCACAAAAGCTGAAATGTTGTGTGTTTAAAATTTACGGAGACAATCAAATAAAATATTGACTTCTTTTGAAATAAATTTCCAGTTTTGATTTGTTTTTACAGTATATATTAAAACAAACACAAATATTGAACAGGTGGTTAGGAACATCCTGTCTCAAAACGATGCTGAAAAACTAGTCCATGCATTCGTTACTTCCAGGCTGGACTACTGTAATTCCTTACTATCAGGATGCTCAAATAAGTCCCTTAAGACTCTCCAGCTGATCCAGAATGCTGCAGCGCGTGTTCTGACAAGAACTAAGAAAAGAAATCATATTTCTCCTGTATTAGCTTCTCTGCATTGGCTTCCTGTAAAATCCAGGATTGAATTAAAAATCCTTATCCTGACCTACAAAGCTCTAAATGGTCTAGCAACATCATATCTAGAAGAGCTCTTAGTACCTTACTGTTCCACTACTGCACTATGCTCCCAGAATTCAGAGTTACTTGTGGTTCCTAGAGTCTCTAAAAGTAGAATGGGAGCCGGAGCCTTCAGCTACCAGGCTCCTCTCCTGTGGAACCAGCTCCCAGTCTGGGTTCGGGGGGCAGACACCGTCACCATATTTAAGAATAAATTGAAAACCCTCCTCTTTGATAAAGCTTATAGTTGGGAGTGAGGAGTTGCAGCGTCCGCCTGGCCCACCTGCTTCTCTTCGTAGTCGTCAGATTAATCTACCATATAATCAATAATATAATCAAAGTAGAGGGAGGCAGGCCAGTACAGCACGATCCGGTTGGGGAGAGTTCTAGCCCGACCAGGGTCCTCTCTTTAACCTCTCTCTTAGTTATGCTGTTATAGTTCTAGACTGCCAGGGGACTTCCTTCCTTCCTTTGACACACTGAGCCTCTCTCTCCTCTCTCTTTCCATTTGTTTCCATTTGTGTGCATCCTTGTCCCAGCAATGCTTGTTACTAACCTAGCTCTGGGGAGTTTACTTCCCCGAGACCTTATGTTTTTTTTTTGTTTTTTTTTCCATCCATCCATCTTCATCCGCTTATCCGGGGTCGGGTCGCTGGGGTAGCAGCTCCAGCAGGGGACCCCAAACTTCCCTTTCCCGGGCCACATTAACCAGCTCCGACTGGGGGATCCCGAGGCGTTCCCAGGCCAGGTTGGAGATATAATCCCTCCACCTAGTCCTGGGTCTCCCCCGAGGCCTCCTCCCAGCTGGACGTGCCTGGAACACCTCCCTAGGGAGGCGCCCAGGGGGCATCCTTACCAGATGCCCGAACCACCTCAACTGGCTCCTTTCGACGCAAAGGAGCAGCGGCTCTACTCCGAGCTCCTCACGGATAACTGAGCTTCTCACCCTATCTCTAAGGGAGACGCCAGCTACCCTCCTGAGGAAACCCATTTCGGCCGCTTGTACCCTGGATGTTGTTCTTTCGGTAATGACCCAGCCTTCATGACCATAGGTGAGGGTAGGAACAAAAACTGACCGGTAGATTGAGAGCTTTGCCTTCTGGCTCAGCTCTCTTTTCGTCACAATGGTGTGGTAAATAGAATGTAATATCGCACCTGCTGTGCCGATTCTCCGACCAATCTCCCGCTCCATTGTCCCCTCACTCGCGAACAAGACCCCAAGGTACTTGAACTCCTTCACTTGGGGTAAGGACTCATTCCCTACCTGGAGAAGGCACTCCATCAGTTTCCTGCTGAGAACCATGGCCTCCGATTTAGAGGTGCTGATCCTCATCCCAGCCACTTCACACTCGGCTGCGAACCGATCCAGTGAGTGCTGAAGGTCACAGGCCGATGATGCCATCAGGACCACATCATCTGCAAAAAGCAGCGTTGAGATCCCCAGCCCACCGAACTGCAACCCCTCTCCACCCCGACTACGCCTCGATATCCTGTCCATAAATACTACAAACAGGATTGGTGACGAAGCGCAGCCCTGGCAGAGGCCAACTCTCACCTGAAACGAGTCCGACTTACTGCCGAGAACCCGGACACAGCTCTCGCTTCGGTCATACAGAGATTGGATGGCCCTGAGAAGGGACCCCCTCACCCCGTACTCCCGCAGCACCTCCCACAGTATCTCCCGGGGCACCCGGTCATACGCCTTCTCCAGATCCACAAAACACATGTAGACTGGTTGGTCATACTCCCAGGCTCCCTCCAGGATCCTTGCGAGAGTAAAGATCTGGTCTGTTGTTCCACGACCAGGACGGAATCCGCATTGTTCCTCTTCAACCTGAGATTCGACTATCGACCGAACCCTCCTTTCCAGCACCTTGGAGTAGACTTTACCGGGGAGGCTGAGAAGTGTGATACCCCTGTAATTGGCACACACCCTCTGGTCCCCCTTTTTAAAAAGGGGAACCACCACCCCGGTCTGCCACTCCTTAGGCACCGTCCCAGACTTCCACGCAATGTTGAAGAGGCGTGTCAACCAAGACAACCCCTCCACACCCAGAGCTTTAAGCATTTCTGGACGGATCTCATCAATTCCTGGGGCTTTGCCACTGTGGAGTTGTTTAACTACCTCAGCAACCTCCACCAGGGAAATTGATGCCAATCCCCCCTCATCCTCCAGCTCTGCCTCTACCATAGAGGGCGTATTAGTCGGATTTAGGAGTTCCTCAAAGTGCTCCTTCCACCGCCCTATTACCTCCTCAGTTGAGGTCAACAGCGTCCCATCCTTACTGTACACAGCTTGGATGGTTCCCCTCTTCCCCCTCCTGAGGTGGCAAACGGTTTTCCAGAAGTACCTTGGTGCCGACCGAAAGTCCTTCTCCATGTCTTCTCCGAACTTCTCCCACACCCGCTGCTTTGCCTCTTTCACGGCAGAGGCTGCAGCCCTTCGGGCCCTTCGGTACCTTGCAACTGCCTCCAGAGTCCTCTGGGATAACATATCCCGGAAAGACTCCTTCTTCAGTCGGACGGCTTCCCTGACCACCGGTGTCCACCACGGTGTTCGTGGGTTACCGCCCCTTGAGGCACCTAAGACCCTAAGACCACAGCTCCTCACCGCAGCTTCAGCAATGGAAACTTTGAACATTGTCCACTCGGGTTCAATGCCCCCCAGCCTCCACAGGGATGCACGAAAAGCTCCGCCGGAGGTGTGAGTTGAAAGTCTGTCGGACAGGGGCCTCCTCCAGACGTTCCCAATTTACCCGCACTACCCGCTTTGTCCAGAGTCTGTCCAGAGTCTTCCCCCACCCCCTGACCCAACTCACCACCAGATGGTGATCGGTTGACAGCTCCGCCCCTCTCTTCACCCGAGTGTCCAAAACATACGGCCTCAGATCAGATGAAACGATTATAAAATCGATCATTGACCTTTTGGCCTAGGGTGCTCTGGTACCAAGTACACTTATGAGCATCCCTATGTTCGAACATGGTGTTCGTTATAGACAATCCATGACTAGCACAGAAGTCCAACAACAAACAACCACTCTGGTTTAGATCAGGAGGCCGTTCCTCCCAATCACGCCTCCATGTGTCTCCATCATTACCCACGTGCGCGTTGAAGTCCCCCCAGCAGAACTATGGAGTCCCCGACTGGAGCCCCCATGCAGGACTCCACTCAAGGTCTCCAAGAAGGCCGAATACTCTGAACTCTTGTTTGGTGCATATGCACAAACAACAGTCAGAGTTTTCCCCCCCACAACCCGCAGGCGTAGGGAGGCGACCCTCTCGTCCACCGGGTTAAACTCCAACGTAGCGGCGCTCAGCCGGGGGCTTGTGAGTATCCCCACACCCGCCTGGCGCCTCACACCCTGGGCAACTCCGGAGAAGAAAAGAGTCCAACCCCTATCCAGGAGTATGGTTCCAGAACCAAGACTGTGCGTAGAGGTAAGCCCCACCAGATCTAACCGGTAGCGCTCCACCTCCCGCACAAGTTCCGGCTCCTTCCCCCACAGAGAGGTGACATTCCACGTCCCCAGAGCCAGCCTCTGCTGCCCGGGTCTGGTCCGTCGAGGCCCCTGACCTTCACTGCCACCCATATCGCCCAGCATATTTCCTTGGATTAGGATGGCACCAAGATCTTGGTTGCAGCTGTCGCCGTGGTCCTGCTGCATTCCCTGCTACACCCTGCTACGCTCTGCGGTGCCCTGCAGTGTCCTGTTGCATCATGCGGGACCCTGCTGCGTCCCGCTACGTCCTGCTATGCTCTGCTGTTCCACGCTACATCTTGTAATGCCCTGCAGTGCCCTGCTATGACATGAACTACTACGACTACCATTTGTAGTCATCATGTTCCATTATCTTTATCGTGACTATTATTGCCACTGTTCATCACACCACCAACCGGCACAGTCAGACACCGCCTACCAAGAGCCTGGGTCTGTCCGAGGTTTCTTCCTAAAAGGGAGTTTTTCCTCGCCACTGTCGCACTGAATGCTTGCTCTTGGGGGAATTACTAGAATTGTTGGGGCTCTGTAAACTATAAAGTGTGGTCTAGACCTACTCTATCTGTAAAGTGTCTCGAGATAACTCCTGTTATGATTTGATACTATAAATAAAATTTAATTGAAATTTAATTGGTTGCCAAAAGGGGGGAAACAAGAGACCACAAAACGGTTGCCAATAGATTTAATCTGGTTGCCAAGGGCAACTGGGCGACCGTTACTGTCGAGCCCTGTGGTCGAAATTCGAAAGCTCATTCCAAAATCGTGACACCCCTAGTATATACAGCATGTGTGTACATACCTGGTAGCCTGTGTGACGGAGCCCCCTTCATCTCCACACCAGTTGCAGGAGTCTGAGACTTTGAGCAGGTACTGGTAGTCTTCAAACATCTCGCTGGGAGCACGGAGACCGAAAAACACTTTGTCATCATGGACGATCCGCTAACACACAAAAACACACACACATTCTGTGATATTCTGTCTAATTTGATTCATACAATCATTCCCCCTAATTTACGTAGGTGTTTTGAAGAAAGGTTGGTCAGTGAAGATAGAAAAGACTCACAGTGACAGAGATGTTTTTCTTTTCTAGCTGCTGGATAAAGGCTCTCTGTCTTTGAGCCTTCTGGTCCGTGTCATCGTTCACCACATTGGCCACCAGTACGTAGTCAAATGTCCTCAGGGTGGGCTGTTCAAAGACAACCTACACACACACACACACACACACACACACACGATACATAATTACATTGTTTACATTAAGCAGCTCAAAAGAGGTATTATACTCAGATTGTTCAACTAAAAGAAACAAAGCAGATATCTTTTACCCCCAGCCTTCTATGGTGACCAGAACTATTTAACAGAGCACTGTAGAAATTCAGTATGAGAAACTCACTGGTTTTGGTTACATCAGGGTTAAAAACTCTAGGTCTATTTGACCTGCTGCCTTGAGGAGTATTAAGTGCATAACGACCAGGTACAAAAACAGCTTTTTTCCCCACAGGCTTATCATCCCGTCTCATTGTACTGCTCTGTTGATTAAACAGACTAAGTTAAAGCATGTTGTTCACAGCTTTGACTTTGCCTAGGTTACATTGCAACCCGGCCCAATACACTGAAAGAGGTCAAACATACTGTCATACAGCTATACCAGTTGCTAAAACAAAACAACAAAAACAATCGTATTGGTTATTTATCGGCCGATATGGCTCATCAATAATCGACAATCAGTGGCAAAAAAACATGATGATGGGGATCTTTAGCTTGTATCCTACTCTGTTCATTAAATCCATTAAAAACGTAGTGAGTGAGAAACTTGTGAGGGACTGGCGAAAAGGTGACTCTTACTGCAATGAAGAAAACAAAGAAAGCTAGTCGCGCGCTGAAATCCAGATGGCCAGAGCTGGAGGAACAAGTCCACAGATGGTTGCTTGAACAACGTGCTGCTGGGAGAGGCTCGTTAACAGTGCAGTTACGTTACGTTAACATACCGGACACCTACCCTTGTTCTGTGTGCTATTGTGTAGTTTAACAACTTGCCTTTCCAGATTAAATGTCTGTTCTTGGTCTTGGATTTTGTGAAAAAATTTCTAAATAAATGCGACTTATAGTCCAGTGCGATTTATATGTGTTTTTTTCTTCTTCATGACGCATTTTTTGACTGATGCGACTTATACTCCGGAGCGACTTATAGTCCGGAAAATACGGTAGATACCTTCAAGTAAAGTGTTACCCACATTTCATTGTCTATATTTTTTCCGACTTCGTGACAACAGAAGGAAGACAGTTTCCAGCTCCATAAAGAAATCCTTTTTTTTTTTTTTTGGTGTGAAAGAACTTGACTGGGCTACACAGAGCCCTGACCTCAAGTAACTTTATTTATATAGTAAAAACGACATTACAGTTTAAAAAAAAAAAACTGTTCTGGTGCCACCGAAAGTTCCGCCAGATGTCCCTTATTCTCAGCCAGATGTCCCTCACTTTCTGCTTTCATTGTGTTGGCATTCTAAACTCAATGATTATGATTGATTTAAAGAAATGCCAATAAACCACAGCACGTTTTTCTCCTATCACGGAATGTTGTGTGGACTAGCCAGACCTTCTTCCACAGCGCTGTGGAAATAGGTCTGGCAATGCAAAACTAGATTTTACTTAACAAATAAAGCCCAGATCGTGTTACAGGAGTGAGCACACCTAACAGAGCTATTACACAAGATACTAGATGAAAATGAGAGAGCTGACATGAACAGGTTTACAGTTTCATCTTAAACGGTGACAGGACCTTTAAAATAAAACTCTGTGTCTGTTCATGTCGGACAGCACGCAGGTTTATCTGTCCAACACAGACACAGACTCTTTGTTTGCATGTTACTGATGAGGTATATCTACAGTTATCGTGTTTATATATGGAAAGTAGACGGGAGGAGAGAGATGTGCGTTCTTACCTTTGAAGGAAGTAAAGGATCAGTGCTGTAACTGTCCTTTTGTCCATCGCACAGCTCAATGCTTTCCTTTAACACACACACACACATACAAATGAGGTTAGCAATAAATCTACATACACAGTACAGTACAAGCACGTTGTTTTACCATACTGACTTGATAGTGTCATATTACAGATAATTGTAATTAAATCCAGACCCATTTTGCCCCCGACATATTCTGAACATTCAGTTAAAATGAGACTAACTTTTGAGAGAGAAATAACAATGTGTACAAGAAGTGCTCTGTAAGCTCAAGCAAGCGGAGAGAGAGAGAGAGAGAGAGAGAGATAAAGAGCGCACATGAGCTATGAATGAGAGAAATAAAACTTATTTTCTAAATTTTTCACAGCTGTTATGTTCTAAAACACAAATAAATAACCAACAGAGACAGACTCTTCTCCTCTGCATTTCATATTTGTAAATGAACTCAGTTTAACAACTTAATGTTTCATTCACACACTCTTGTCACACTGCCAGATGACTGACAACTTTGTTCGGCTCATTATCTATAACCAATGTCACATGAAGGCATGTTGGATGGAATTAGCAAACTAGCTAACAAACATTAACGTTGTGGGGGCTGCTCAGTCCCTCCACTTTTTTTGCCGAGATACAGCTTTGACAGCCCTGGAAATGGACAATCTGTTAAGCCTTCTCCCGCTGT
Source organism: Sander vitreus (assembly GCF_031162955.1). Taxonomy (NCBI): domain Eukaryota; kingdom Metazoa; phylum Chordata; class Actinopteri; order Perciformes; family Percidae; genus Sander; species Sander vitreus. The sequence goes on along the minus strand of NC_135855.1, from coordinate 6,875,509 downwards.
CTGATGCTGTCTCGGCGTGGAGTGAAACAGTTGGACTGTAGGCCCGCTGATTCGGACAACACCGTTTTGTTGTATTGTAGCAACCCACAGCACTGACCAATTATTTCTGGGTCAAAAACCACTGCATCGGTAGAGTGAGGAGGGACAGTTTTAACCTACGAAGCATGCAAAGATGCTTAACCCAACCTTACTCCGGTTAAGGTGTATACATGCACAAATAACCCGGTTGCTAAAGAATTTATTTAGGCCTGTTAACTGAGTTATAAGAACTCCCGATTTTAACCGGGGTAAGGTGTATACATGGAGTTTGAGAAACCGGGGTATCATTACCCGAATATAATCGTTTTTTTAACTGCATGTAAAATCACTGAGTGATTCATTGCAGGTTCAGCAGTAAACAAAGTACTGGTTACTCTAGTATCGATTTATGACCATTTAAGGATGAGGGGATAACATTTATTTTTGTTTAAAAGCATATAAAGTAAAGTTATTCTTTGCTGTCAGCTTTCCAACTCATTTTAAAGGCCTCATGAAACAGAAGTCAGAGCGCTATACGTTTCTGCATATTTACATACAGTATTTCCGGTAAAAACACGAAGCTAGGGAGGGACTCGGATACTGATTGACGCTTAAAGTAGCCAATAGCGCTAGGTGGGCCAGAGTGACAGCAGCTAAACATGGAGCCACAGGAAGAAAGCATGTTCTCTGTTGTGGAGGACTTATCGCCACTGTATGTTTTTCTGTCTTAGTGACTGATGGGAACAACAATCATTGACATTGGTCCAGTATTAAGCAAGACCGGTAAGTCAGAGAAACAAGCTACAATGTAAGTTATAGGGCAATTGTGCACCTTTGTTACGTTCACAAAAGTACTTGTTTTGCCATTGTTTTTGCTCAGATAATTTTAAGTGTCTGACAACATTATGGAAAAGGATTTTTACGGAGGTCAACCGTTCTGTTAAAGAGTAAGATCCTTTTTTCAAACATAAAAACATCTGCGAAAGACAGAAAGAAAGAGAGAGATTTGTGCAAGCCAACCGGCACATCGTTGATCCAGGGCTCTCAAGTTTTGAAGACAGGCAAGAGTGACATTCTTCCCTCCTATCTGGAGTTAAAATAGTGAGCTGGAGTTTACAAGAAACCTTTAAGATCTCTACAAATGGCATGATGAGCCCTCTGTTGCTCCTCGGTATATTTAAAGCTAGCTGTGTAAGTACTGAAATATCTCATTCCCTCAACTGAAAAGTTCAATTCATAAGCAATAAAATGTACTCTTGCTAAAATAAAGGGTTTTACTGCCTTGTTTGGTCTTGTATGACCAGTTAGCGTGTGTTGGCTAATATTAGCAAATATATACTGCAAACTTTTGAGTTATTGTCACACTATTTGTCAGTATTGTCCATTATATTACGTGTGGCTATTGTTAGAAAAGTTGGCTGCTCTTTATTAAATGAAGTGCTGGTTTACCCAAAATTATTTACAAATTAGCTTTTTTTCTGTTTTCTTTCTTGTATTTTATTGGGGGGGAAATAATATATCCTTGCTTGTACCAGCAAGACGGTCAGAGTGTTCAAACACTGTGAATTGTGTATGGGGAAATAGCTGCAGTTACTGTTGGTATGTGTGATAAGTGAAATAACATTATCCTCAATTAACATTCAACCAGTCTAACTGCAAAATCTTAAATAATCCTCTGGTTGTTCACAGCAAGTTAGAGCAGCTGTCAGAAGTGGTCCTCTCTAACAGACATGCAGCAGGCTGCAAGTCCAGACCTTCCCAACACACTCAGCTTCCCAGGCCCTGTCCACACGAACACAGGTATTTTCAAAACCGTAGCTTTTTCTATACGGTTAGGCTGTTCGTCAACACGCAAACGCAGTATCAGGTCACTGAATCCGAACCTTTTTGAAAACTCCTGCCAGGTTGAAGATTTTTAGAAACTCCAGTTGCATTGGTGTCGTGTAGCCAGTGAAAACGGAGATTTTGGCTTGCAACGTCGGAGTGCGCACTGTTGACTCCTTTGTTTGACATCAGATTGTGCGCCGCTATCACCTTTGTTTACGTGAGACGAATCTCTGCAATGGCGGACGTAGCTAAGATGTTGCTGCTAATAACTGTGCTAACAGGGCTTGTTGCATACAGATACATGCACACAGTTCTCCCATTATATTGCGAAACAGAGTTGTCAGAATGCAATACACAAGTCACTGCTTATGACTACACTCCCACAACACAGAACTCGCCGCCATCGTCACTGGTTTTGGACGAGACCCGGTCGGACCTCTACGGGAACTTCATGCTTCCGATTGGCCAACATGGCTTAATGGTTAGGGTTATATCGCCACCTGTTGGTTTGGCATACTCTTGACAACACGTTTTTATGTTTTCATGTGGACGGAGTTTTTTTTAAACCTTGCTTGTGTGGACGATTTTCTTTTTTTAATCGAAGGAGGAAAAACTCAGTTTATAAAAATACCCGTGTACGTGTGGACTAGGCCTCAGTCTGTTTTCTGCTGTTGTCTCCCACCCGCACCCTCTGATTTGTTCTGTTCAACACACGTGGGCGGCACACAGCTTTAACTGCCCCCATACCATTTACATGGTGCAGATAAGCAGACAGATAAATCTAGTTTCTATTCTGGAAGAGCAATGAGATACTGGTCCGGATATATTGCAGTGAGGGTGTGACCTTCACTGCTCCCAGTGATACAGGTTTTAAACAGGTTTCACTTCTGACACACACAATAGATTTGGGCCTAGGTAAAAGTTTTCAAACTAGTTTGATATCAAGCCAAACTGGGTGTCTGTGCCATTGGGTGACTTGACTCAACCGCTCCTGAGTGAGACTGATAGGAGAGCCCATAATTGACAGTGTAGCAACTCCAGATCACTTGGTGACGGTAATGCAACTCTCAGCCATGACTTCTTTTCATCAGTGAAACTCGTCTTTTTCAGCTTACCTCTTTTGTCCGCTTAAAATCCAAAAGGGTTTCCATATCCGCGGCCAGTGTTGGAGAAGTTACTTTTAAAAAGTAGTGTTTGCTCGTTATTTGTCACTTCTTAAAAAAGTAATCCGCTACTTTACTTAGTTACCCCCTATGGAAAGTTACTTTTTACTTTACTCGTTACTTTAAAGTTACTTTTAAAAGCAGGCGTCTGTGGCAGAGACTGAAGTTAATTATACCAAAACTATCTTTGACCATAAAGCCAATCTATGGTTTATCAGTGAAGTGTCTGAACTACAGTGCAGACTGGATTCGCTACTCACAGAGTGACAAAGTGATAGTCACAGGAAATCCTTGCATCCATCGCCGTCCAGCAAAAAGCCACGAAGCTTAAAACGCTCTCAAAAGTTAGCTTTGGCTGTTTCTCGCTTTCCATGATTACTCTGCTACCAGCCTCTGTCACATCCCGTGTGGAGCTTGTGAGCGCGCAGCTGAGAAGGTAGTGTCGCTGTCAAATGTCCCTGGGAAAAGTAACGTTGCGCCGAATTGAAAAAGGAATTACGTTTCCTTACCAAATTTTCAGTAGTAGTAGTTACACTACTTTTTACCCCGAAAAAGTAGTTACGTTACTTTAACGCGTTACTTTGCGTTACACCCAACACTGTCTGCGGCGCAGTTTTAGTTATATTTTTGGACCAATAACTCCAAGCCATATATTGTCTCATCACCCCAAAAACACAACATTTTTAGTTAACAAACGCGCGCCGTTCCCCGTCCCATCGCTATTGAAACGTGATGTCCTTCATAGCGCTGCTCAGCTTGGTAGTAAATTGCTGTCAGACACTAGCGGCTCCGTTAGTTGATTAGTTTTATTTATAAACACACATAATATAATGTTAATCATTCTTAACAAACATAACCCCCTGGAACCACCTTGGCCCCTTTGCCTGGAAGAACTGAACATGTTCTAACATTCACAATATTTGTATGTTTGTACCACTATGAAGAGTATGTGTATTTCAATTTGTGGGGTAAATTTGGAGTGGTTTGGATATTGAATTTATGGGAAAACTTTACTAATTTTCAACCAAGACACTATTTTCCCATGTTTATGTGTCTAAGTGTATAATGGGAGCAACACATTTTGAAATTGTCAGTACTAAGCAAGAGCACTTCAGCCTTAAAACGGGCTGCAATGTAACCCTATAGGGCAAAAGCGCACCCTCAATGTACACCCACTAAAAGGGCTTGTTTTGCTACTGACAGCCTCAGATTGTTATTATATGTGTCAGACTACATTATGAGAAGATGGAGAAGTCTAGTTCTGACATCTTGTAAGGTGGCTGTGTGACTGTATGAAACTATGGATATTTATAGTGTGGAATGCGAGTGGGAAGTTCCAGGGAGTTTTTTGTTTCAGAATGCAGGAAGCATAGCTTTGTGTTGTCTAAAAGACTTTTAATTGCGCATTTCTGATTTGTGCATACCAAATATTGAGCTACACTGCATGCAGTTTTGTGGACAATAAATAACGTCTATCTAGCCTGAAGAGCTAAAACAATTAGCTGGTTAATCAATTAGTTCATCAACAGAAAATGTATCCACAACCATTTTGATGGCAGGTTTATTGTGTTTACTGTGTTTTTACTCTTCTTGATATTAAACTCAATATTTTGGACTGTCTGGCAAATTAAGAAATTTAAAAATGTTACCTAGGGCTTTCAAAAAGTTGTGATAGTCAATTTTCACTATTTTATAACATGTTATAGACCAAAACAATCAGCAGGTTAATTGATTATGAAAGTATCCAAGCTGCAGCTTTATTCTACTTATATCAACACCAACTATATGATGATACAGAAATATGAATTATTATATGTGTGTTGCCAGGTCATTCCCAGATGTGAAGTAGAAACAGGACATTTGATGCAGATGTTCTGAAACTGCTTTAGGATTAAATGTTGATGAAAATTGACTGTCCTAATGAATGCAATGACAGAAGCCAATGAGTGTGCACTCTCTGTGTGCATGGGATTCAGTTCTCCTGTTCACTTTGAAAAAGGTAAGTATACTTAACTTTTGTAACCCTAACATTTAAGGAAAATCCCCACCTAATGTGTTTAATGTCTTGGACAAACCTGAGAGACTGTGCTGAAAAACCAACAGTGTTAATACCATTTTGGTTCTTTCTGTTTGATATGAATTAGTGTAAGTGGTTGGGTTATAACATAAAGAAAAATAGTAGAAAATAAAATGCCTAGGCCTGTGGAGTTTTCAAACTGTCTGAATTTGCTGTTTGATATTGATGTATTACTGTTAGATAATAAACAGTTTTCAGTATTTAGAGAGACAACTTCATTTTTCCAGAGAAATACATCCATATACATTAAAACAGTTTTTTTTTATATATATATATATATATATATATATATGTTTAAGCACACTTTATAACAAATCAGAATATGTTTTGTCTGTATCGGAGCCTGCAGAGTCACGGAAGTGACTGCAACTGTTCAAGAACCTACATGCAGTGGAGTAAAAGTATGAAGTAGATCCGTTGGCTAATACAGTAAATACTTAGGTCCAATATAATGAACTACCTAAGTTTGCATTGATGTCCGTGTAGGCTCCGTAGTTCATTTCAACACTTGCTAATGCAAAATTAAAGTTAATGTGGAGAACCAGTGTTTACCTCGACAGTCTTGAAGAACATGTTGGAAGTTGTTCCAGTATGGATGTGTCGTTCGGTTAGAGAAAAGTATCCTTCATCCAACAAGAAAAGTGTTCCCTGCTGCTGCTCTGTCTGACCGTATGACTCGTCACTCCATCATTAAAGTCAACCAATCACAAATCAACATTTAACATGTAGCCTACATCTCACATTATAGATCCATGCCAACTCTTCGATATCTGTGCTACTCGCTTCATTTCCGCATATCTACAGGTGACCGCTGCTGAGTGCGCGCGTGTACAGGTAAAGGTGTGGCGTTTCACCTTAAGCCGCTGACGTCACCTGGAGCCAAAACGTGACCATAAAAAGACTATGGATGAACTGTACATTCTGTGGGAATCAAAGAGAAACTCTTGTGCATTGATTTTGGTTATGCCCTCATACTAAATTCCTTTGGAGTAAACTGTCTCGATACTTAGCTGATCTTATTTACCCTAAATTCTCCTTGTGCTGGGAAAATGTACTTTTTGGTTTCATTAACTTTGACACAAATCTCACCTCTCAATTTTATTTAATCAACCTGATTTTAATTTTGATCAAATTTTACATCCATAAGTCCAAATTCCAAAACAAAACACCTAACTTCATAGAGCTGTCCATTCACATTAAACACTATATATCTACTATATCCTGTTGCAGTAATAAGAAGGCTGTTAGAATACACACACACACACACACACACACACACACACACACACACACACACACAATTTGTACTTTTCAAATGCTTTATGTAAATTGAGTTGTTTTCTTTCTTTTTATTTGTTTTAGTTTTGTATCTTCCCTGGCGTACCTGACCTGTTTGTATTGTATACACTTGTGGCTGTATACTTATGTGCTTAAAAATAAAAAGACTATCAGTGAAATCAACAAGGAAAAGCCTGGAAAGCCTGTCCACGCTTGATGTCTGTTTACAGAGACAGCAGACTTTTTCCTTATTCCATTTCTTCATTATTGTCTGGTTTGTGCGTTTGTGAGGAAAAAGTGAGTAGGCTATTTTTCATGTGGAGTATGTTATGTAACACATTGTAAGACAAATATATGTTTAACTATTTAAATCGTAGTTATTGCATGAAAGCTTCACATGCTACAAGTTCACTTTTACAATAATATTATATAGCCTATATATAATTTAGGAAATTATTGTGGATGGAATCTCCGTTTCTGTGCTCTGTAATGAGACAATATGGGGGAGTGTGCTGATGTCGATTCCAAATGATATCAGAGCAACAGGGATGAAAGAGCTGGATTTAGACACGGACCAACTTTCTATGAAAAGAGCTCTTGGACTGCAATGGTGTGCTCTGACTAGTTCAGGTTCAGGGCTTTGGTACAGGAACGGCCTCAGACCAAGAGATGTAATTTGTCACTGGTGAGCTCTCTGTATGATCCATTAGGATTTTTGGCCCCCTTTATTATGCCAGCCAAGTTAATGTTGCAGGAGCTCTGCAGAAGAAACCTGAAACCGGATTAACACATTTCCCTTTCTTCTTCAAACAGTGGTCTGATTGGCTGTGTAACCTCCAAAGAATAAGTGGATTCAAGGTGGAACGTTGCATTAAACCACAGAACTTTGGGACATCTATAACAGCACAAATTCATCATTTTGCTTATGCCAGTCAAGTTGGTCATGGTACGTTGGTTAACCTTGAGACTCGAAGATGGTGATAATGTGCATGTTTGATTTATTGTGGGAAAAGCCAGAGTTACGCCTCTAAAGCAAATCACCATTCTTCGTCTGGAGCTCACAGCCACAGTGCTCCCTGTTGGAATGGATTGAATGCTTAATAGGGAGATACTGTGGAAGCTGGAGAAGTCAGTGTTTTCGACCAATAGCACTACTGTCCTCAAGTAGCCTATATCTGCAACAAAACTAAACTTTTCAATACCTTTGTTGCTAACAGAGTCTCTGTCAGTGTTTCCCATGCATAGGTTATACTTATGCGACCCACCCAAGAAGATTGATACCAGCCCAGGTAGCTCAATCTGAATAAAAAAAAATTCCCCATTAACGATGTAATTTTATAGCACACAGACCAGCGGCCTCCAGCCCCTCCTCCTCATGAAGGAGATCTTAATGAATGTAACACAGACATGTATAGTACAAAACAGCGTGTTTAACGTTATTAGGATCCCCAAAACACGGATTAATGAACAATGATCAAGAACAACCAAAATGAACAAGAATTAACTGTGGATAGCCTGACTTCCGGTTATGGCGCGGGGCTTTGGAGCCCCTCCGGTGAATTTGCTGTAAGTGGTTAGCTAAGCAGTCTTAATCAACTCGTAAATTTGCCTCAAGTTTTATTAACACGACGACTGCTCCAATTGCACCAAAACCAAACAAGCAGACGCAAAAACTTTTGAAGTTTGACTCCACGATGAGCCCCTCGAAACAAGCTAACGTTGAAGCTGACAGCGCTAGCAAAGCAGCCTCGGGGAGTAACGTTGTGGCTGATTCCAACCAAATTCGGACTGCAATTCAGGCATTGAAGGATGACTTCGCGACGAGGTTTGATGGGCTTCTAAGTGCGATGCAAGGGCTTAAGGCTGACGTGAATGCGATTATAGTCCGTGTAACGGAGGCTGAGGACAGAATTGGCGCCAACCAAGATGACATTGTGTCGCTGCTAGCGGACAACACAGCCATGAAAGCTACTATTAAGGAGCTAGCGTTCAAGGTTGACGACCTGGAAAACCGCAGTCGACGGTCCAACCTGCGCCTGGTAGGCATTCCCGAAGCGATGGCTGCCGAAGGTGCTTGGTGCCGATACTTTCCCTGGACCCTTGTTAATCGAGCGAGCCCACAGGCTCGGTAAAGCTAACGAGGCTAGCATGGCTAACAGAGATGAACCGCAGCAATCGGCACGGCCCAGGGTGGTGATAATGAAACTACTGAACTACGCGGACAAGACACGAATCATAAGAGCAGCCAGGCTGAAGGGACCCATACTGCTGGACAACCAGAGAATAATGTTTTTTCCCGACGTCTCCACTGATCTTCTCAAACGCAGGAAAGCCTTCAACCCAGTGAAAAAAGACTTGGCTGCCCTCTCCATGAACAGGCTTTGGCAGCTTAAAGCCAAAATAATACTACAAGAGACTCATTTGACCTCAGAGGATGTGATAAGGGTGAGGAGAAGATGGCCTGGCCAGGTGTTTTCAGCCTCTTTTAGCTCTAACTCAAGAGGGGTAATAACTCTTATACACAAAACTGTGCCCTTTAAGCTTATACGTGTCACTGAAGACCGGCTTGGCAGATACCTTATTATTGAATGTGAATTTCTTTCAGTCAAAATAAATTTGGTTAATGTATACGGGACAAATATAGATAATCCAACCTTCTTTAGACAGCTTTTCTTGATGTTAGCTGCTTTGCCTGGCCAAATTATCATAGGTGTAGACTTAATTGTACACTTCCGGAATTGGACAGATCCACTGGTGTTGACACCTCTCACCCCTTGACTAGAAAATAACTGCTTCAGTGCATAAAAGATTTTAATCTGGTAGATGTATGGAGAAGTAAATTTTCTTGTTACTCCGGTACTTATCAGAACTTTTCTAGAATTTTTATCTGGTCTCAGCACAGTTGATTCCAAACATTTCAAAATGCTGGTATGATAGCATCCTAATCTAAGATCACGCTCCAACCTCGCTTCTTATTAAATTTTCAAATGTGGTCTACAAATAAGGCGACAAAAAGCTTGATGAGATTAAAACAATCGTATTATGAACAGGGAGAGAGAGCGGGTAAGTTACTTGCCTGGCGCATAAAGCAGATGCAAACCGAGAGGGCAATAAACTCCATTGTGACAGATAAAGGAGACACAACTTCAGACCCAAAAGAGATAAATTACACTTTTCAATGTTTCTACCAGAACTTATACGGCTCTGAATACTTTTTTGGATACACAGAATTTTGACCTAGTAGATAAAGAATTTTTAGACCCATTAGACCACAACCTTGAGACTGGGGAAATATCTGAGGCCATATCTGGCTTGGGGGGGAGGTAAATCACCAGGGCCAGATGCAATTTCAATTGAAATATATAACATTTTTAAATCCAAATTAATACCGCCCCTTCTTGATATGTACAAGGAGTCATTTGATGAGGGATCCCTCCCTCCTTCGCTAAACACAGCAATAATTTCATTATTACAGAAGCCTGGAAAGACGCCAACTCAGTGTGGTTCTTATAGACCGATCTCACTTCTAAATAATGACCTTAAGATTTTATGCAAAGTGCTGGCGAGGAGGTTGGAACCAACCTTACCTCAAATGGTCCATTTGGACCAGAGTGGATTTGTAAAGGCTAGACAGGGCTTCCACAATACAAGGAGGTTGCTTAATATTCTATTTAAAAAGTCTGGCCTCCCTGACCACTCTATCCTGTCATTGGACGCAGAGAAGGCCTTCAACAGGACAGAGTGGCAATACCCATTTGATGTCCTGCAAAGATTTAGTGTGGGTGGAAATTTTCTCAGATGGGTCCAGCTTTTGTGCTCCAACCCACGAGCTGAAATACTAACTAACGGACTGGTGTCAACGCCATTTAGGCTTAACCGAGGAACGAGACATGGCTGCCCCCTCTCTCCCTTACTTTTCGTCCTGGCTATTGAGCCACTTGCCATGGCAATTCGTAAGCATGCTGACATTACAGGAATTAAAGTCGGAGACATAGAACATCATATCTCGCTGTACGCGGATAACGTCATTTTATTTTGTTCCAGATTGGAAAAAACACTACCTAGACTGCTGAAGTTGATGAGAACATTTGGCACCTTTTCAGGCTATAAAGTAAACAATAGTAAATCAGTAATAATGTTTTTGACAGAAAATGAGAGAAATAGTCCCTCGATCCCTACACCATTTACTGTGTCAAAACAGGGTTTTACTTATTTAGGTGTCAAAATCACCCCTACTATTGACAAAATGATTTCAGTTAATTATGACCCCCTTGTGGAGAACGTCACACAATTGATAAATAGATGGACCAAATTACCCATATCCTTAATCGGACGCATGAATATCCTAAAAATGTCAATTTTAAGTAAATGTTTATACCTCTTCCAGTCAGTTCCACTCTCTCCAGCTCCTTCCTTCTTTAAATTGCTTAACAAAACATTCACAAACTTAATTTGGAATAACAAACGGCCTAGACTCAGACTTTCCTTGTTGTATTTACCATACAGGGGTGGACTGCAATTTCCGAATTTCTTATGGTACTTTTTGGCAGCACAGATTAGGGCCGGTATGTTTTACTTTGTCAATGACCACCCCCCAGTTTGGGTTGCGATGGAATCCCAGAATATCACAGTACCATTACATTTGTACATGTATTCGGCATTTTAATAAATTTTCAGGCACAAATTTATGGTGAAAACATATTATTTTATTTCAAGGAAAATAAAAAAATTCTGGTGGCAGGTAACAATTCAAAATTTTAAATATAATAGAATACAATGCAGTAAGGGAAGGGAGCTTTCGCATCTGACTACACTTTGACCACAAAGTCCGGTTCATTTCATCAGTATGAACAGGGCATAACCGTATCTTTTTTCCCAAGGAGCACATTTTGCTCCTTAGTTGAAAAATGTAGGAGTGACTTACAAAAGCTAACTGTTATTACTGTTGTAGCTAATTTGTACAATAATACAATAGTGTTATGAATACAAAACTTTATGAAGTGTTTTCTTTTGAAATATTGATAAAAAAATTGTCAGTGATGTTGAATAGCCTATAGGCCTACAGTAGGGTAACGGACCGCCCCTACGGTTCGGCATTAATTATAAATGTAGTAATCATAGTGTGATATACAGTTTAACTGCTGCTGTTACTTGAACGGGGCTCAGCAGAGAGGAGGAGCGAGACGGCGTCTCTGCAGCTTATTCAAGGAGTTAGGTCAATGCTTCTAAAGCACTTTGGTTTTCATGCATACTAACGTACGGCTCGCATCAAGGGTTAAAACAAACTGTACCAAAACATGTACAGCTCGCATCAAGGGTTAAAACAAACTGTACCAAAACACGGGAAAAAGTATTTAATGCTACTATGAGAAGCATCAAATTGTTTTCTTTTTAACTAAAGTATAAAAATAGAAAAAGGGGGTAGGACCAGAAAAGTAATTTTTTTATCTTCTTCCTACACTTTTTTGAACATGGGAATCCTTATTTGAATCATTTACTCGAACAGCCTCGAGTCACTGACCTCGCCAGACTGTCCAACGGCCGATAATCGGCCCGGTGTGTAACTGCTTTAAGGATTATTTTCCATTTTTGTTTAATATTTTCCATTTTTATTCTCCGCCTAAAACTCCCGCTACAGCTTGAACCGTACATTTTGGAGGGGTGCCATTTTCAGGATTGGTCCAGAACTCCGCAAGGACCTCAGGCGCAGGAATTGACCCACTTCCACCACTAGGTGGCACTATAGCAGAAAAAACACGTTTGGCCCTATAATTCCCACACCGTACACCAGACATTCAAAAACCATATATCCATGCATTCCCTGGATCCAACTGAATCGGCAGATATAGGCCACGCCCATTTCCACCTAGACTTTTATGTGTGAAAAATCGTGATTTATCAAAAACCTACTTTTTCGATCTCCTCCTAGACCGTGCGACCAATCTGCATGAAACTTGGCAGGTAGCATCTCCAGACCGACCTGACGAAAAGTTATCAAAATCATTTTTATAGGATAAAAATTGCGCATATACACATAAACAAATTTGTGTAGCTAACTATGAAAACACTAACTTTGCCATATCTCGGCCAAAATAAATGCTATCAACGTGAAACTTTAGATTCTTGTTTGCCGTGACCCTCTGGAGGGGCGCTACAATTACAAAAAGTTTATATCTCATTAATGGCGCATCCGATTGTTACAAAATTTGGAGGGTACCATCTAGGGCCACTCCTGAGGCCACCCCTATAGTGGGGTACTGACTGGTCAAAGTGGGCATGGCCTATGGGACCCACGTTTGGATTCATCACTTAAACTAATGTGAGCAACTTTAAATTTACAGGGTAGATGTACAATGGGTCATGGACCTCACCTAAATTACACATGTGGACATCTAGGTGGCGCTATAATGTTTTTTTGCCTTTAACTCCCACATTACACATCGCACATTAGAAAACCTTACATCCATGTGTTCCTTGAATTAAGCTGAATCGCATGATGGACCGTGCCCATTTCTGCTAAGAAGTTTTTTTCACAATATCGCGCAATGCGCAAAACAAACTTTTTCTAACTCTTCCTAGGCCGTGCGACCGATCTGGACGAAACCTTGTAGGTAGCACCTCCAGATGGACCTGACCAAAAGTTTAAAATAATTTTGCTACGTTAAAGTATGCGCATTTGACAACCAAACTAAATTTTATAGCTAGCTACCAAACACGAACTTTATCATATGTCGGCCAAATGAAATGCTATCAGCAACACACTTGTGATTATTGTTCAACATCCCACTACGATGCTCTGTACCAAATTTGGTGAAGATCGGCCTTTAGGGAGTGCTATGATCAGCGTTTATGTGTTTTGGCCAATAACTCAATACATGTAAATGGGACATTTGCGATTGCAATTTCTCTGCCACAGTAATTGCTATCAACATGAACTTGTGATGCTTGTTTAGCATGCCACTCTGATGCTCTGTACCAAATTTGGCAAAGAGCGGCCATTAGGGCGCTATAGGCTATGTTCAGACTGCAGACAAAAGTGGCCCAAATCAGATTTTTTTTGGGGTAAAGTGACCAGGGGTCTCATTTATAAATGTGGCGTACACATAAAACGGGGCTGAAAATGTAGGTACGCTACTTCCCACATAAAGGTTGTGATTTATAAAAAAAAAAAAAAAACTTGACGAGAGCATGTGCGGTCCTCCGCACTCTGACCCATGCGTACACACATTTTGGAGACAATGGGAATTGGCGACACAGATTGTGAGGTGGTGAACTGAAGTCAGACTGCAGAAAGTAAATGTGGGAATAACGATTACTCGTAATATGTTCAAGTATTGATGCCTCACGCACATTTTTTCACTCCATATCATCCACGTTACCATGAAGATTAAATCCAGCAGTGCTATTTGCGCTTGTACTAAGTGATACTTGTTCCATAAAAACCTGATCTAAAAATTTGTTGTTAATGTTTAATCGACGCTGTTTCACCGTCACATTGTCTGCTACAGAGCGCAGGGGGAGGAGTTGGCCCGACTGCATGGATTACAGGATAGCATCAAATACACTAGCATTAGATAACGGCAGAACACAGTGTAAATAACTAAATATGTCTTTAATACTGTGCATATATCATCAAATATCAAAGTCTGGAAATACAGCCTCTCGCGTAATCGTTACACTCTATGTCCTCATTATCAGTCGGAACTTATTGTTCGTGACAAAACCTGCATGAAGAAAAGTGTGTTTGCCTATTAGGCTTTTGTCTTCAGATTGTATCTCAGGGTAGGGGGTACCACGGAAGTTGATGCTGTGATTTTGGCAAGGTGTTAACAATCACAATATGTTGTAAACATATAAATACTGCGGTGAACGGTGTGTAATGCTGCATGTTGGCACTGCTGGCCCTGCAGGAGGACTGGACAGGAGAAAAAGAGGCTTCAGGGACAATGACGACGACTGGCTAATATGCTAAATATTTAAATTCCATAAAGCGCTCTTGGATCTCTGTACAGAATGGGGTCCAGTAGAGAGGGCAACGCGCCAGAACCGTGCCATCCAATACTGGTCCTCGCCACTCTGGGGACAACCAATCTGGTATATCAAAGCTGTCCCTGAGTGCCGTAATGCCTGCCGTTTGGAAGGTATTATTAATATAGGTAGTCTATAGATCAGGTTTTCCTACACTGTGCGAGAACAGGATGAATTTATAATTCAATTTGCAGCAATTCCTGAACGTCTGAGAAGTTTTTTGCTTTTTCCCCGCCAGTCGTCATGATTCGGCATGATTTGGCATGATTCAGCGCAACGAACAACTGACAGGGTCACTAACATGCTGATCAGCATTCATGAGGTGCTTTGCATTGACTATTTATGGTTAAAAATGGGCGTGTACAGGGCGGAATAAGAGGCTGATTCACGTACGCACACTTCCTCCATAACCTCCCTAATTTTAGTGCAACAGTGTGCTGGGTCTGATGTCAGGGGCGGATTGGCCATCTGGCAATTCTGGCAAATGCCAGAGGGGCCGGACCATTTTTTTTTTTGTGGTGTCGGCGGCAGTGTCAGTGGCATGCACAGTGAGGAGGAGACTCAGGATGAGAGAGACAGAGATGAGGGAGTGAGGGTACAACCTGCGGTAAGCAGAACTCCCCTTAAAACACTTAGCCCCTTGATAAAACTGAGCCAAAAACTGAGTGGTGGACAAACTGTTGATGATAACACTACACAAATAAAAGACATAGGCATGCTTTACTGTATGATTTTTATGTGTTTTATGTAACATTAGCTAGGCTTATGGTCAATTTAGCTTCAACAAAAAGTAAAACGTAAAGTTAAGTGACTGGACAGTAACTACATTAAACTAACGCTAGCTTGCCAAGTAAATTGTTTTTATTCAAGTAATCAATGTTAGTGATATAGGCTATCAGTAAGAAAATGATGGTAACAGGTGACGATGCCCATTGGGGTGTTTTGAAGGCTAACCTTAGCCAACGAAAACGTGCACCATCTAAAAACTGATGTTTTATGACCGTTGGCACTACGAACCCCGTTTTCAAAATCAGTTGTTAACCAGATTTAATGCTGAGTGTACTTTCTAGCTAAACTGTCCTAAAACTAATTTTACATAGTGTCATTTTGGTAATAAGCAGGGTAAAAATAAAACAATATAATCACAATGTAATAAGTACGAACGTTAGCCTGCCATTAGACGGCCCCTGAACCTCTTCACCTTTTTTAAATATGATTTAACGTTAGTTGGCAGATTAGCTAGCTAACTAGCTAACGCTACATGCCGAATTTACCTTTACATTTTGAGTCTATAAAAGCAGCTTTAAATGTTCCCAGTTGAGGTTCAGTTCCATTTAAGCAAAAAAAAAAATCAAATTAACCAATATGAGCAAAGTATGACTGAGGTGCGGCACTCAGTTACTGTTAGCTAGCTAGCTAGCTAAAATTAACGTTAAGGGATATTGGGTAACGTTCAATTAGCTAGCTATCTAGCAGCCTAACGTTAGCTAATGTTACTGGCCTGTACTGCAACTGACATAGCTAACGTTAACTTTACATTCAGATTCAGTCAGATTAGTACATATAACTAGCTAGAGCATGGATATTTTAATTTTAAATGAATGTGCGGGCCAGTGACTGTGGCTCTGTCTGCTGCATCAGCAAACGTCATACACAGTGGCGCGAAGAGTGTGAATGTTACTTCAGGTTATTTATAACGTGTTAAAATGTCAAAGAACTACGAGGCTAATCGAGAAAGAGGGCATTCCTAGTGCCATGGAAAACACAGTACACCTGGTTGGAGAAAGGCGATGAGGGCATGTACTGTTTCATTTGCCAGAAATTTCCAACAAAAGCCGACCGAGCTGGGACATTTTACAAGGGGACCCAGAACTACAGAAAACAGGCCTTAGATGCACACGAAAAAAGCCGCCAACATTTGCAGTGTGTGCTGGTGTAACCCACCCCAAATTGGCTGGTTGTGTTTAAAATTTCAAGCAGGGATGATATGATTATGTGATCAATATTTGTCATCATAATAGGACATTTTGTACATTCATCCAAGCTAATTTGAACTGAAGCTAAAATATTCCTTCAGATATAATACATGAAAAACACAAAGTATGAGTTTCCTATTTTCACTTAATCAGACACAAATAGCTCAGGTTACGCCATGTTGTTTTAATTGAGTCATTTTAATTCTCAACACTTTTCAGCAGTGGCAAACACTTTGCGGTAATGCCCACTAGGTGGCAGCTGCGCACGGACCAACAACGACACAATCCAGCGGATGGTGAAGTTAATCAACACTGCTTACCATATCGTGAAGAGTGAGCTCCCCTTTACTGCTTACGAGAGAACGGTCGCTCTTCTCACTAAGAATGGCGAAGATGTTGGCTCTCAGTACCTCACCGATGTAGCATGTCGAAGGTAAGTTACTCAGCTAGCTAGCTAATATATCACCGTAACTTTGCTCATAAATGGTAGATCCAAAGCCTGACTGCTTGACTTGTGTCATGAGTGAGTTTGGGTGTCATGTCACAACTAGCAACCAAGCCACATTAGCTAGCTATGTATAACATGTATATGTTTTCATGCTAGCTAATCGAATGTGTTTGTAGCTTGAAACAAGCTAGCGCAAACCGCTGATTAGCTAGCATATGAAGTAGCGGCCCAAGATGGCGACCACCCATTTACGTGAACAGTATAGTCTTTCTAAACAATCTTTTCTAACTTTTGTCTGTACACTTACAAAGTTCTCAATGCTTCGGTTAACATGTAGGGACCCTCATTATGCTACCGTTGACGTGTTGTACTATTTTTAGCCTTGTTAGTGGTGCAGAAATAGTGATTTGTTTTTACTTTCCAAGTGCCCCGGCCCCCGAATACAAACTTAAAAAAAAACAAAAACACAGAGATAATAGGTGAATAACTTAAATAACCCCAATATTGTAGTTGTCCTAACTTGTCTTTTGTCTTGTCTTCTCTTCATCATGCTGGTCCATGACGTCATAGAAGTCTTGAGTTGGCAAGTTTCTATTAAATATAATCTGTCTGATCAGTTTATTTTCAATTTAAGTTGCAGTGTAGTGTACCTGAGTTGAGTCATGTTTTCATTATTGTAGTCTGAGTCTCAAGCTGCAAGAGGATGGGCTTACCCTGCCAGTGGCACTCTATGCCTTTGAAACAGCAGTGTTGAGGCTGACAGCCATGGAGATAGAGGCAGGAAAGTGTGTGGAGGGCGTCCTAGCTGAAACCAAGAATGGAACCTATCAAAATGTGGAGCTGTTGAGGTTCAGGGACAGCAGAGAAGAGTTTTCCAAGTATATATTTAAACAAGAAGGATGACATAATTTATTTTTAAGGTGTTAAATTCTGAGACATTATAATAAATTGTATTTTTTTCTCCAATGTGAAGCGGACGCTCCTACACAGTCTGATTGCCAGGCTACAGTCCCGATTCAAGGGGGTTGAGTCTCATCAGGTGCTGCAGGCTGCAGCAAAACTGGTGGATCCTCGCGAGTGTGCTGCTGACCATCAAGAGCTAGCATGCTATGGCAGGGACCACCTTGCCACGGTCTGTGATCACTTTGCTAATGTCCTTGACCGGATAGGATGTGACTGGGACAAAGCACAGCGTGTGGAGTGGCCTGCTGCTAAGGTGCTGATCAAGTCCTTACCACAGAGCCTACAAAGGAATGCTTGGCAAGACTTTTTCTGGATAATGAGTGAAGGAGTAGCTTCCCCAACCTCCTTCTCATTGTGGAGCTCATCTTGGTCTTGCCTCTGTCCACGGCAACAGTCGAGAGGGGCTTCACTGCCATGAAGCGTACCAAGACTGACTGGAGGAACAGCTTGAGTGTTGAAATGCTGAAGAGCTTGCTCTTCATTAGCTTGGAGGGTCCCAACTTGGAGCACTTCAACCCTATGCCAATAGTGAAGAGGTGGCTCATGGAGGCAGACAGAAGGAGTTTCCAGTGAATAAAATGGACTGCTGAGGGAGAGAAAGGGATGGGCCAATGAAGATGTCAGACTGTGTTGGAGGTTAGGGTTAGGACCTGTCCTGGTTCCTGATGTGGGCATTCTTCTTTCACAGAGTTTGTCCTTGTTTGCTACAGTTTTTAAATAGTTTATATAAAAAGCTCACTTTTTCTGCTGCTTTTCTTTGTCATATATGACAATAACCTGCATATCATTGGATAAGACTGTTGGTTGGAAAAAAAAAACCGAATTGTTTGAGAAAATAATTTGCAGATTAATAATTTTTTTAAATAACATACTTCTTTTACGCTTACCTTATATGGGAGTTCACTTTTATTTCCTTTTATGTTGTTAACAATTTAAATGTTTGTCATTCACTGTTGGAAATTAATTATTTTAATTTCAGTAAGGCAACTGAGTTGAAAGAGTTGCATGTACAAAACCCTCTCCGGGAACCATCACCTTATCGTGGTGGAGAGGTTTGTGTGTCCCTATGAACCTGAGGGCTGTGTTGTCTGGAGCTTTGTGCTCCTGGTAGGGTATCCCAAGGCAAAGTGGTCTCAGGTGAGGGGCCAGACAACGAATGGTTCAAAAACCCTATGAGTGACCTATGAGGGCTCGTCAGCGAGCGTCTGGTGGCCGGGTTTGCCACGGAGCTCGGCCGGGCACAGCCCGAAAAAGCTACATGGCATACATCTCTCCATCCCATGGGCCCACCACCTGTGGGAGAAACCGCTGGGGTCGGGTGCACTGCCACACGGGTGGCAGTGAAGGTCAGGGGCCTCGATGGACCAGACCCGGGCAGCAGACGCTGGCTCTGGGGACGTGGAATGTCACCTCTCTGTGGGGGAAGGAGCCGGAATTTGTGCGGGAGGTGGAGCACTACCGGTTAGATCAGGTGGGGCTTACCTCTACGCACAGTCTCGGTTCTGGAACCATACTCCTGGATGTGGGTTGGACTCTTTTCTTCTCCGGAGTTGCCCAGGTTGTGAGGCGCCGGGCGGGTGTGGGGATACTCACAAGCCCCCGGCTGAGCGCCGCTACGTTGGAGTTTAACCCGGTGCACGAGAGGGTCGCCTCTCTACGCCTGCGGGTTGTGGGGGGAAAACTCTGACAGTATTCGGCCTTCTTGGAGACCTTGAGGGGAGTCCTGCATGGGGCTCCAGTGGGGGACTCCATAGTTCTGCTGGGGGACTTCAACGCGCACGTGGGCAATGATGGAGACACATGGTCTTATGGTCTGATCTAAACCAGAGTGGTTGTTTGTTGTTGGACTTCTGTGCTAGTCATGGATTGTCTATAACGAACACCATGTTCGAACATAGGGATGCTCATAAGTGTACTTGGTACCAGAGCACCCTAGGCCTAAGGTCAATGATCGATTTTATAATCGTTTCATCTGATCTGAGGCCGTATGTTTTGGACACTCGGGTGAAGAGAGGGGCGGAGCTGTCAACCGATCACCCTCTGGTCGTGAGTTGGGTCAGGGGGTGGGGGAAGACTCTGGACAGACCTGGTAAGCCCAAACGGGTAGGGCGGGTAAATTGGGAACGTCTGGAGGAGGCCCCTGTCCGACAGACTTTCAACTCACACCTCCGGCGGAGCTTTTCGTGCATTCCTGTGGAGACTGGGGGCATTGAACCCGAGTGGACAATGTTCAAAGTTTCCATTGCTGAAGCTGCGGCGAGGAGCTGTGGTCTTAGGTGCCTCAAGGGGCGGTAACCTACGAACACCGTGGTGGACACTGGTGGTCAGGGAAGCCGTCCGACTGAAGAAGGAGTCTTTCCAGGATATGTTATCCCAGAGGACTCCGGAGGCAGTTGCAAGGTACCGAAGGGCCCGAAGGGCTGCAGCCTCTGCCGTGAAAGAGGCAAAGCAGCGGGTGTGGGAGAAGTTCGGAGAAGACATGGAGAAGGACTTTCGGTCGGCACCAAGGTGCATCTGGAAAACCGTTCGCCACCTCAGGAGGGGGAAGCGGGGAACCATCCAAGCTGTGTACAGTAAGGATGGGACGCTGTTGACCTCAACTGAGGATGTAATAGGGTGGTGGAAGGAGCACTTTGAGGAACTCCTAAATCCGACTAATACGCCCTCTATGGTAGAGGCAGAGCTGGAGGATGATGGGGGATTGTCGTCAATTTCCCTGGTGGAAGTTGCTGAGGTAGTTAAACAACGCCACAGTGGCAAAGCCCCAGGGATTGATGAGATCCGTCCAGAAATGCTCCAAAGGGTGTGGAGGGGTTGTCTTGGTTGACACGCCTCTTCAACATTGCGTGGAAGTCTGGGACGGTGCCTAAGGAGTGGCAGACCGGTGTGGTGGTTCCCCTTTTTAAAAAGGGGGACCAGAGGGTGTGTGCCAATTACAGGGGTATCACACTTCTCAGCCTCCCCGGTAAAGTCTACTCCAAGGTGCTGGAAAGGAGGGTTCGGTCGATAGTTGAACCTTAGGTTGAAGAGGAACAATGCGGATTCCGTCCTGGTCGTGGAACAACGGACCAGATCTTTACTCTCGCAAGGATCCTGGAGGGAGCCTGAGAGTATGCCCAACCGGTCTACATGTGTTTTGTGGATCTGGAGAAGGCATATGACCGGGTGCCCCGGGAGATACTGTGGGAGGTGCTGCGGGAGTACGGGGTGAGGGGTCCCTTCTCAGGGCCATCCAATCTCTGTACGACCAAAGCGAGAGCTGTGTCCGGGTTCTCGGCAGTAAGTCAGACTCGTTTCAGGTGAGAGTTGGCCTCCGCCAGGGCTGCACTTTGTCACCAATCCTGTTTGTAGTATTTATAGACAGGATATCGAGGCATAGTCGGGGTGGAGAGGGGTTGCAGTTCAGTGGGCTGGGGATTTCATCGCTGCTTTTTGCAGATGACGTGGTCCTGATGGCATCATCGGCCTGTGACCTTCAGCACTCACTGGATCGGTTCGCAGCCGAGTGTGAAGCGGCAGGGATGAGGATCAGCACCTCTAAATCGGAGGCCATGGTTCTTAGCAGGAAACCTATGGAGTGCCTTCTCCAGGTAGGGAATGAGTACTTACCCCAAGTGAAGGAGTTCAAGTACCTTGGGGTCTTGTTCGCGAGTGAGGGGACAATGGAGCGGGAGATTGGTGGTGCGGTATTACATTCAATTTATCGCACCGTTGTGACGAAAAGAGAGCTGAGCCAGAAGGCAAAGCTCTCAATCTACCGGTCAGTTTTTGTTCCTACCCTCACCTATGGTCATGAAGGCTGGGTCATGACCGAAAGAACAAGATCCAGGGTACAAGCGGCCAAAATGGGTTTCCTCAGGAGGGTAGCTGGCGTCTCGCTTATAGATAGGGTGAGAAGCTCAGTTATCCATGAGGAGCTCGGAGTAGAGCCGCTGCTCCTTCGCGTCGAAAGGAGCCAGTTGAGGTGGTTCGGACATCTGGTAAGGATGCCCCATGGGCACCTCCCTAGGGAGGTGTTCCAGGCACGTCCAGCTGGGAGGAGGCCTCGGGGTTTAGACCCAGGACTAGGTGGAGGGATTATATCTCCAACCTGGCCTGGGAACACCTCGGGATCCCCCAGTCGGAGCTGGTTAATGTGGCTCGGGAAAGGGAAGTTTGGGGTCCCCTGCTGGAGTTGCTACCCCCACAACCCGATACCGGATAAGCGGACGAAGATGGATGGATGGATGGATGGATGGATGGTGGCTCATGGAGGCGGACAGAAGGAGTTTCCAGTGAATAAAATGGACCTCTGAGGGAGAGAAAGGGAGGGGCTAAGGGGAAGAAAGGAGGAAAAGTGGAATCTTTTAGTAAAATGGATCCCTGTGAAAACCTCATTCTCTCAGTGTTGGCGAGCCTATGTTCATTGCAGGAGCCAGTAAAAATGTAGAAGGGGCCAGCTACTGCGATGTTCTAACAGCTCTAAAGTTACCTTAAACCATGACATGGCGTTACTTACTAACACATCTTATTTGTCAGATGAACACCAACTTCCACGTGAGAAAACATCGAAATATTTGTATTAACGTTACATTAAGATGAAATAGTGCTTACCATAGGGTTTGACAGCAGCAACGAAGCAGTCTCCATCCTAACCCTTCTAGACTGGCAACTTTGTTTCCTTCCTTTATCGACTGTGGCGCGAATATGTTGCTGGGAAGAATTCAGATTCACTGTCCATCACATCAACAGTGTGTGTACAGTAAAGACACCCAGACGCTCAATAAACGATGCTTCCAAATGACCCGCGAACAACTGAGGAACTTGTAATAAATCTAACATACATAGTTAATACATTGCTGCGATGTATAGATTTCCATCATGGGATGAGCAGCCCGGGTTTAAATACTGCTGGGTTGAATCTGGATGATTAGCTGCAGCTGTGAAGGTTGAAATTTTACAGCAGAAGTATGGGACCCTTGCTTCCAAAAAAATCTCCAAAATTATACAGTAAAATTGTTTGATTTTCAGTATGAGTGTATTAAGTGATGCACTGTACTCAATTATGTCAATCATTGCCTGGAACAATGGACCACAGTATTTTTATGGCACCTCCAGTATAGGACTTTGGCAGGCAATTATTAAATAATAAAACAGTAAAGCAACATGAAAATCACCACAGTGGTAGTCTGTGAGATGAAAACCAATAATCTGGTGGAGTTTGCAGAAAACAATTTGATTTGAAAGTTTTTTGAATTTATTGAATATTGCTCTGGCAATTATTAAATAATAAAACTATTTTATTTCACTGTTGAAATGTGTGAATGTACTTTAAAAACTATCAAAACTTGTACAGTAAAAATGTTTAATTTTTACAACACACAGGTGTGTTGTCAGATATGTCCTTAACTCAAATATGTCAGTCTTTGCCTGGAACTATGGACCAACGTCTTTTTATGGCACCTCCAGATTCATATTTTTTGTCATTTTACAGCAGAAGTATGGGACTTTGCTTCCAAAAATCTCCAACATTATACAGTACAATTGTTTGATTTTCAGTATGACAGTATTAAGTGATGCCCTGTACTCAAATATGTCAGTCATTGCCTGGAGCTATGGACCAAAGTCTTTTTATGGCACCCCCAGTTTCATATTTTTACTCATTTTACAGCAGCTGAATGGGACTTTGCTTCCAAAAATCTCCAAAATGATACAGTAACATTGTTTGATTTTCAGTATGAGTGTATTAAGTGATGCACTGTACTCAAATATGTCAGTCAATGCCTGGAACTATGGACCAAAGTCTTGTTATGGCACCTCCAGTATAGGACTTTGGCAGGCAATTATTAAATAATAAAACAGTAAAGCAACATGAACAACACCACAGTGGTAGTCTGTGAGATGAAGAACAATAATCTGGTGGAGTTTGCAGAAAACAATTTGATTTGAAATTTCTATGAATTTATTGAATATTGCTGTGGCAATTATTAAATAATAAAACAGTAGAACAACATGTAAATCACCACAGTGGTAGTCTGTGAGATGTAGAACAATAATCTAGTGGATTTTGCAGAAAACAATTTGATTTTACATTTTTATGAATTTATTAATATTGCTTTATAGCCAGGTATACAGTATAGGACTTTGGCAGGAAATTATTAAATAATAAAACAGTAAAGCAACATGAAAATCACCACAGTGGTAGTCTGTGAGATGTAGAATCAGAATCTGGTGGAGTTTGCAGAAAACAATTTGATTTTATTTATTTTATTATGAATATTTTTTTAAAAGTCTGCCGACACCAAGCGCATACACCTTGAGCCTACCACCATATTTTTAAGCGTAGATGGCGTGACCGCGCTTCTCTGAAGCACAGATGGCATGACCGCAGTTCGGGCGAAGTTGTCTGCTGCGGGTAGACAGAGAGTCAGAGGGAGGCAGGGAGAGAGGGTAATAAAGAAATGTGACATTATGAAATAAAAGTCCCTCCAAGCATTATCAAGAGTATAGCTAGGTTTTCAAAGTGATTTTAGCCTGGGCTGAAAGCAACACTGACAGTGGTAGCCTACACTGGCGCTGTTGCATTGGAAATGACAACATCCGGTCTCTGAATATGAAAAAACAGGCCTTTTTTCTTTTCTATTTTTGAGTGATTTTATTTTTTGTTATAAGAAATAGAAAATGAAAATAAAAACATATTTTAAAGTGCCCATATTATGAAAAAAACACTTTTTCTGGGATTTGGGGTGTTCTTTTGTGTCTCTGGTGCTTCCACACGCATACAAACAAAAAAAATCCATGCAGTTTTGAGTGAGATACAGTTTCTGAATGTGTCCTGCCTTCAGTCTCCGGGTGAGCTGTTCAAAATTGGCACGGCTTGTGATGTCACAAGCCGAAACGAGCTGGCTAACCACAACTGTTAGCTCGTAGCATTAGCGTTAGCATGCTACCTCATTCTCAATAGCAAAGCACTGCTACAACACACACAAGTTCACCATAATCTACAAAAGAACTACTTACATGTGCGCCCTCATTTAGAAGTCTTTCAGCTAATCCTGCCTTGTAACTGACCGAAGTTGGAGAAACAGCCTTTCTTTTACTGTCTATGGAGCTAGCTAGCTGACATGATCTACATCTGAGCTACTGCGCATGTGCGAGTGCAATCAAAGATAGTACAGAAGAAGAAGAAGAAAAGAGGTCTCACTCTGTAGCTAAAACAGAGACCAGGTGAACAGAGGATCTGCAGCAGTGAGAGAGAGCTGTGCAGTACAACAAAAATATGGTGTTTTTTGAAAATTAAACCATGTAAACCTATTCTGGTACAACCTTAAAATACAATTATGAACCTGAAAATGAGCATAATATGGGCACTTTAAATTTCTCCCATCCGATTTTTGACCATGAAAAGGAAAATAAAACGCCTTGTATTTCAATTTCAAATTTTGTATTTTAAAACGAAAATCAAATAACCATTCGTTTTTTGTTTTTTAATGCCTGTTTATGAAATGAAAATCAAATGACCAAAACATACCCTGACCCAGCGCCCTATGCTTTGCACTCCATGCCAAGGAATGAGGAACGCAAAACAGCGTGGCTTGCAGCTTTTGAAACTGCTCTTTCCATTTCTTCAAAAAAAAGCCAACAGAACTGTACCCTGATCCGGAGCTTTAGCTGGGCTACGACCGACCACCTCCGAAGAAGAGGAGAAAGCTAGTCCGGCTAACTGTGTCGGAAACGGCTAGCAGCAGCAGAGTTAGCAGCAGCAATGAAGACATTGAAGGCAGACCTCGTAAGTTAAACTGTAACCTTACAGTTATTCCATGTTTTATGCAGCAAGATAGATATAAATACTGGTTATTTTGTGATATGGGAGAACCAGGACGGCTGAAACACTTTTCAGATTAACGCCATTTTAAAAAGAAAACGTTACAGACGTTAAAAAGAAAAGGTTACAGACGTTAGGGTTTTGCTTAAGTACTTCATACTGTACATGCTGATGTAACGTTAGTTTGGCATATCAGTGTTGTAGCTATGAGTTCAGAGAAAATTGGTGTTTCATTCGTCCCGTGTTTCATTCATACCGACTCATCCCTATACTTTCTTCTACTCCACTACATTTCAAAAGGCAAAATATTATAGCCTACTAAGATGACTCAGTGTGATGACATTGCCTACTTTCTGCTTCAAAGTAACGCGGATGCTTTGCTGTACACTGGTTTAGATCTAGAAACATTTGACATTCTTGTATCAACACTGGAAGGACATGCCAGTACTTCATTTACAATGCCGGTTCGAGACCAAGTTCTCATGACAAGTTCTACTTACATTTCATGTTATCAACTTTTCAAATATGACGTGAATGCTTTTCTTTTTATAGGAAAATATATGGTTGGAATCACATTGCATATCTTTACATAAAAACAATAAAGACTGGCAGCATGTTTTTGCTTAACGCTGTAAGAATGTTTACTTTACACAGTCTAAAGGTATCCCAATTTTCACTCAGATTCTCTTAATGTATGGCACACATTTATGGTCATGCCACATGTGTAGATGTTCACTGAACCTTGTCCATTACCTCAATGTATCTTTTATTTAGCTTAAACCGTCCTGCAGCATATTCATCTACAAGCCGAGGTAGCATACGTGAGAAATAAAAACCTCTCAATCACTTGACTTGCTCCCTCACAAATGCCTCATCATACTGCACTGTAAGGGAAACATGCTCTTTGGGTGTCCAGATCAAAAGTGTAGCAGATTTTAGACCTGTGCAAAACATTGTAAGCTGTATTTGCATGTAATATCCCCTACTGCCAGTTTTCTGCAACTGCAGCCCTCCATCTACTAGTTTGACATCACTGCATTTCTGAGTAAGCTGTTCAGTGAGTGAGCGCTGGGTTGGCACTGGACATTTTACTTCCAGTAGCACACATGAGTCAATGACCCCATCAGGACTGGCAGAGAGCCATGGTTACTGGACACTTACAACAGTGCCCCTGTGAGTAATGCTCATGCCCTCTTCTTTTAGCTCTTGGCAAGCTCTACATTCGTTTGCTTTACCGTAGTTAGTCGCGTAGTTACCACGAAATGAGGGGTATATGTGCTCACATAGAAATTTGTCACTGCTTGTGGTTGCATGGACGGGAACCTTTTTGGCAGAACTTGCTGTAAATCAGATTTTTCTACAATTGTGCCACAAATCAGAGACACTTTGCTCTATTGTTTCTAATTCTAATTGAGCTGCTTTGGGCATCACTAACTTTAACATATGCCTGGTAGAATGCCTTGCATGAGTTACAGCTAAGCTCATAATTGTGTTTCTGATGTGGCTGAAGAATCTTGTCATCAACTGCACTGTAACTAGTGCTAGGTTGTTCTGCTGATGGTGTAACACTTCTAGTAAAGTGTTCTTCAGGACAAAAAGTGTTTGGAAGGGGGCTTTGTCCACACTGTCTCTGAAGTCTTTGTGTGACACATGATGTGGTGTATTTGGGAGTGGTTGACTGGCTACAACCCTACAGTTAACACTGTATTGCTGTTCTGCCTTGTGGTGCCTGAAGTTAATCTGACGTTTAGGCTCAAGGTTCTTTGATGTCCCTGCATTCCATCTGCGCTGCTCATCTGTACATGTAGGCCCTGTCTTTCCACCAATCACTGCATTTTGCACCTGCAATAATGGCATCAATACTGTCTTTGTTATTTATCCGCTTACTATTACAGTTTTTTACAATCACTTTGGCACTAATTTCAGAACGTTGACGTCATTTTTCAAAACTCTAGACACAAAACTCACAACCAATGATCAAAATGAACATTTTTCAAAACTCTAACGATTTTTTCAATTGCTTGGATACAATACACATAAACCAAAGATCATTTGTTCATTTAACAAAGATCACCTGTTCAATATGACACAACTTAACATCAAAGTACTACTACTTCAAAAAGCACACATTACATTTCAGATGACTGTCTATTCATTTCATTACAATGATCTAACTATCAATCGATACAACTACTCAAAATGATAAGTAACTGTTGCATTACTCTTAATGCATAGTTGTATGGACTACATTATCTATGGATGTAATATTTCATCATCTTTCTTTACTGTAATGTTCTACTGTTTACCATACACTGTTTCTATGGTCCATGTACTACCTTTCAGACTATTTACAGTATTGACAGTACTGCACTGTATGGATGCAGGCCCTTGGAATTGCTTGTCCAATTCTGCCAACTCGTTACTGATACTTAATGATTGAGATATATCATTTATATATACTATATATAAAGTACTGTATATATATATATATACTGCTATATACTGCTCAGTGGCCAGCAGATCAGACTGTGGTTGTACTGGGCAGCTTCCAGGTATGAATGTGGAACTATGTGAATGTGACAGGTCGTCGTTGCAAATGAGAATTTGTTCTCAATCGACTTACCTGGATACTGTAAATAAAGGGTAAATACAGTAAATAACTATATATATATATATATATATATATATATATACATACTCGTACCACATTGGTCTGTAGTATTCTCTCTACTACTGCAGTACTTTTACAGGGATATATTTATATGTAGTACCATAATGAAACATGTATCACCTATTTTGTAGTACAATATTTAATGATTGTACAAACGATGACCCAGTGAAACTATGGGTAGCTTGTGTGTGGGTGATCTAAAGTAACGTTTCAGTGGTATTTCACAATTAGTTTTTTGAACCAATGATTGTGCAAGTGCAAGATTTATTTAAAGATATGAATGCACAATGCAATGTTTTGAACATTGGACAGCCTGTGTTACAAGTGATGACCGTTTGAGTTTTGTGTCTAGAGTTTTGAAAAATGACATCAAGGTTCTGAAATTAGTAGCAAAGTGATTGTAAAAAACTGTAACATTACTATTAAGCATGAACATAAGTATATCAAATTACAAGTGTAAAAGTACATTTAGTCAAATACTGTGCTTATGTACTTTTTTATTTTTACCTTCCACAGAATAGCTGCTGCATGGCTACATGACTTCCCTAACCCGGCAATGCAAGAGCAGCCGACTGTCTCAATGACTCCACTTTCCCTCAGCATTACCCATGCTGTATGTTTAGCTTCATTGACACTCTGACTAGGCTCTACTGCTGCCTTCAAAAATATAAAGCCGCTGTGTTTCTTCAACAATACTGTACCTATTTTGTTACTATGCAAGTAAGTATATGCTTCTGTGCTTTTGTAATTACGCAATTCTTTGCCATCAACACCTTCGGAAAATAAAAGGTAATTAACGACGTCGATGTAGCTAACATCGGGCCATTGCTTCATGTCATCTAGCCACTCAGTCAGAAGGGATGGATGAGGGACTGTTACGGTCTTGTCGTCACGACTTATTTAAACATCCATGGTGTGTATCCACCTCCGTTTTTTGTCCATTTGTGCTTCATCCATGGAGAAACACCGGCTTATACAGCGAACAAGCTACAAAGCTACAAGCTAACAAACGTACACAAGCTTCGAACCGGAAAAGGACAACCGACTTCCGATTCAAAACAACTATGAATCATGGGTAAATTCGCTAACCCGGAAAAAGGTGGATAGATTATTTTCTGAAATATAGTGACTTTATTCTTGTAATAGCTTATTATAACTTTATTTTTCTCAAAATATCACGACTCCTCCAAATCACAGATAACACAGATATACTGTATTTTGAATGTGCACACATTTTGGACATGAGCCTTGACTTGGTGTGTGTGTGTGTGTGTGTGTGTGTGTGTGTGTGTGTGTGTGTGTTCCTGTGTTTTTCCTATGAGGACCAAATGTTCTCACAAGAGAGCCTCTAATGTGAGGACGGTTTGCTTGGCCTCTCTTCTTTAAAGGGGTGATTGAATGATTATATAAGGTATTTTACACTGTTCCTTAAGGTCTCCTAATAGGGTATGTAACATTGGTTGGGCTGAAAATTGCCCGAATGCTATTTTATTAGGCCCTTAACTACCCTGTGAATATGGCTCTATTTGGAACAAGAGCTTTTCTGCCAAATATGGTATGCTCATGAATATTTAGATGAGCTGCGCGCTGATTGGTTTGAACGAACCACATAGAAACACATTGGAGACAAGACAGTAGGTCTCATATTTCAGACACTGCAAAGTTATACGTTGTTTGTCGGGCTATTTCGTTATGAAATTCACTTCTGAGACTTTTTTAAGCGAGAAATCAACTATATAAAGCTCAAATATGGGCCGTTTCACGAAAATTGATGGCTAATTGCAAATTTGGTAAGACGTGTCGGACTTTAGCTAGGAGCTCCACACAGTCTGACGAGAAAGCGGCAACCTCCATACCCAGTGAAAGTCACCGTTTCCCTGGGTACTGGATTACTGGAATAATCGCTGTCAGCTGCTGGCATAACTAGAGTAGCTATATTTCCAGTTTGAATTTCGTCACGCTACTTATATAACATCTACCCCAAGGTCTTATAAAGCTAACAATGGTGTCCGATTTCAATTTAATGCATTTTTGTGAACATTAGGGGTTTCGTTAGCTGCAACTGTCCCTTCAATCCTATGTGTACAGATCGCGGCTAGTTAGCTTCATTTTTGTCGTAATTCGAGTATATTTACAGTTTGAATTTCGTCACGCCACTTATATAACATCTACCTCAAGGTCTTATAAAGCTAACAATGGAGTCCGATTTCAATTTAATGCATTTTTGTGAATTTCAGAGGAATTCTAAGACGAGGCTAGCTAGCTCTCATTGATAGAGCTCCATCCAGCCGCAGGCTCTATCAATGAGACTCTAGGACAAGAGGCGTTTATTTCCCCGTTTGTTTAAATAACTCAACACATTATAATTACACACATTATAAGATTAACTGGAACCTGCGGTAAAAGATTGCTGGCGTAACAAGCTCGCTGACCGCGCTCTCACTCACACACACCGGCCATTTAGCAGGAAGAGGGGAGCTGCAGGCCCTGGAGCTCTTTCAGGGCAGCGGCGTTTGAAAAAACGGTGACTTTGCGCGTGTATGGAGTGCCGTGGGCTGCCTGCCGTGACGGAGCTCCATCTACCTCACAGCAGGCCGGGGTCTGTGAAGGAAGGCAGGCCGGGCGGCAGCAACACAGGCAGCACACGGCACACACTTGTAGGTGTGTGAATTATTGACAGTAAACAATAAGTTCTTCATGTTTTATGTGACAGAACAGTTTCATCCAACTAGTTTAAGTGTTGATTTTCTCATGAACAAAACAACATTAATGCAAGTGAAACAGTCACACTGGCGTTTTATAGTATAATAAACTAGCAGTGTGTAAAAATCTTTCCATCATCATTCAATCTTTTCTGATGACATATTTATCTGTTCCAATGGGTGTGGTTGTTTCTTTTTGATTGTAAGAACTAACCAATAAAACTAGCATTGGTTTTAGCTTGTGTGTTTTGATGTATCTTTACAGCAGGGTCAGGGTTTACTTTGTTACCCCACTGACTGCTAGCTGATGGTCTCTAATTAGTTCCCTCCCCCCAAACCCACGCACGCACGCACACGCGCACACACACACACACACACACACACACACACACACACTAGCTCCTGTGTTGAGAAGGGGACCACCTTGTCGTCCAGAGACTGTCAGCCCCCGGCTCTCAGATTAGCAGAGTTTTAGTCAGTATCACTACAAACAGTCTAAGCCGAGCCGTCTGTTGGACCGTGGCTCTCTGTGGATCTGTCTGTTCATGTTAAATAAATTCATCAGTCATTTTAGACT
Source organism: Sander vitreus (assembly GCF_031162955.1). NCBI lineage: Eukaryota > Metazoa > Chordata > Actinopteri > Perciformes > Percidae > Sander > Sander vitreus. The sequence goes on along the minus strand of NC_135855.1, from coordinate 6,843,977 downwards.
ACAGGCTTTTAGCTGATGCTCTTATCCAAAGTGATACAATGCTCTTGAACACTGAGTGCAACAACAGGATAATCTGATTTGTGAAACAATAGAAAGAGATTGCTATTTTTTTGTTCTGTATGACTGCAGTGAGTGACTTTAAATCAAAATATTTGTGTGCTTTTGGTTGATATACATAATATTTTGCGACTAAACATGCTGGTGAATTGGTTTGTCGTGGCATGTTTTGTTTTCTGTGCTTGGTTTCACATGCTTGGTGCAGCAGTGGAAAGTGAAAGTTCAGAGGCAAAGCAGACTGACGATTTTCCTGGGAATCAACAAAGATAATAAACAGCAGTGAGGTTCTTCGGAAAGACAGACATAATAATAAATAATGTGTTTGGCAGAATGGAGAGAAGATAATGGTTTAATTATGTGACCGAAAAAAGGGTGCAGTGTGTCACTGACAGTGGTGGAAGTACATTATCAAATACTGCACTTATGTTCAACTCTGACATACTTTACATTTTAGTATTTTATGCTACTTTGCACTTCTACTTCACTTCATTTCACTAAATAAATATTGTCCTTTTGGCAGCTAGAGTTCCAAGTTACTGTTCACATTTAGATTTTACATTAAAAAAAAAATGATGTAAATGGACTGCATTTAAATAGCGCTTTTTTGGTCTTAACGACCACTCAAAGCACTTTTAGATAGTACAGGAACCATTCACAAACATTCACACACTGAGGCTGAGGCTGCCGTACAAGGTGCCACCTGCTCATCAGATAAACATTCACACTCCGATGGCGCAGCATCATCAGGGGCAATTCGGGGTTCAGTGTCTTGCCCAAGGACACTTTGACATAGGACTGCAGGGCCAGAGATCAAACCACCAACCTTCTAATTGGTAGGCGACCGCTCTATTACCTGAGCCACAGCCACCCCATGATGCATTGTTATATATTAAAGAGGCTGTACTTGACATTCAGAACATTAATATATAGCAGCAAACTAATATTATCTTTGTAAAGATATAGTGGAGTAATTCCGTCCTGAGCAGAGAATATAGTCACACTCCGTCTAGAATAGTTTAAAAGAGTGTTAACCCTGGGCCCAAGGGAATTTGGCTTAAAAATAATAACATATGAGAAATAGAGGAAAAGGAAAATAAAGCAAAGGATTAAAGAAGTTAAAGAAATAAGAGGAAATAAGAGAAAATAAAAGGAATAAAGAAATAAGGATTAGGCCTACTTAGGACGCCGTAAATTAGGAATAAAAGCCCTTAAAGGAAAACCTGAGGCCATCTTAGATGGGCCGTAAATCCTGGGAAATTCACTAGGTGTGATTTCAGGGTCCGCTCTTGGAATATGTAGCTTCCAAGACGCTGGGAGTTTGTAGGATTATATTCAGTGTATGCACTCATTGGAATCTACATTTCAAAGGTAGCAAACATTTAGGAAAGATAAAGGAAAAAGGAATAAGGAACAACGAATACGGCGGAAAGCATTCTCTTTTTATGAATTGTAGATTGAATGATGTCGACTTTTTGTGTGTATGAGAGAGTGTGTGTGAACAGCAGTGTTTTTTGATGTCTGTGATAGGCTGTACATGCGTGATTTATGTCATGAGGATATCCTATATTAGATATATATATATATATATATATGTTTTGGTTGAAAACAGGAGTTTTAGTTATCTATAAGGAAAGATATTATGTTCATTACGGCTAAAACTATGAGTCTCATTTGAAGAGAACGTTTTCAAATTGTTAAAACGTATGAGCCTTTTAGGAAGGACTTTGTTTAATCAGGTAAAAAAAACATAAAATGATATGAGTCTCTAGGAGGACTTTAAAACGTTTTTAAAAAGAAATGGCTAAAAACTTATGAGATCCCTTTGGAGGACGTGAAAATAGATTAGGCTATAGTAAAATTAAGAAGCTTCAAGTTAGAATTTGTGTTTTATGTTTTTGTGTTGGTTTGTTCATTTTGATCCGTGTCACTGTTGTTTTATAAATGTGGTCCGTTGGGAAAAATGGAGAGGCAGCTGGTCTGTCTGCTGAGGATCATTAAGTTCTCTATGATTTCTTTGTGATCACTTAAACTGCTTTGTGATAGTGTATCGCTATTTGCAATATCTGCCGCTTTGAAACCGGTAAGACTAAGAAATTCTATGTTGAAGTGGGTTTGAGTTATCCTTCTTGGTTGGTTGTGTGCTTGGGAGCTCATCTCACTCTGAGATCACACTGGCGAATGGACTGCGCATGTCTATAATTCTAGGAATGCAAGTTTTCACAGACAGTGAAAGTCTGACTGACAGACAGTCTAGGCTACTCCTTGCCTGCACTTGGGTGCAGAGGCAGAGCAGCGAAAAAAGGAAGGGGGAGATTTTTTTGAGTGCAGCCCAGTAACATATTCAGTGACTGTTGCTTGACTGTGAATTAAGATCTGGTTACATTTTGGTTGATGATATAAATAATTAATCAATATGCAAGGTTGAATAAGTTTGTATGAAGCAACTGTGTTCAACAAGACATTGAATCTTTATTCTTTTATTTATATCCGTACGTGAGTACTAAAGAGGCAGTTGGAACTGAGTCTGTGTAGTTCCTGAGGAGAAATTGGTGTAATTGCATAATACAATCCTATAAGAGGTGATGAGAGTTTCCAAGCCTATGTTGATGTAAAAGCCAAATGAGGTGTTCAAACGTCCCAGGTTATGCCGAAACCATTAAAGTAAAAAAAAAAGATAAAAGAAGAATAAAATAGAAAAAAGAAAAGAGAACAATTGAAATAGGGACAATATATATATATATAAAAAGGATAACCAGAAATGTGGACTAAATATAAAAGAAGTAACTAAGAAAAGAATGCAAGGTAAATTCCACTAATGACTATGAGGGCATATGTGTGAAGGAAGTAAAAAAATATATATTGGTTATACTATAAGAGTGTGCTGCTGGGGGCAGTAGGTGTCCTAAAAACCACATGGCTGATCTGAAACGCCCAAAGGATTTGTGTGTATGATAAGATCAGACCATAACTGGTATGGAAGATCAGTGAGATTGAGAATGATGTGTCAATAATAAGACTATTGAAGTTAAAAGCAAACCAGTTCAAGTGAGTTTATGGTAGAAATAGGGATCAAATTGGAGATATTAAATTACTGACTTTATTCTCTTAAAGGTATTGCTGGAATTTCAGAATAAGGAAGAAACAATGTTGAATGAGGATGATTACATTTGGTATCATGTAACTAGTGTTGTCTACCATAGGCACACATAGACATATAGGGCCAGAAGAAGGGCTGAACCTCTCCATATGCTGTGTCCTATTACAAGAACCCCTCTAAGATAAACAATTCCAGGAAGATCATCTGTGCCTGATCTGTTCAATCTCTCTTTCTGAAGGCTACAACATTGACTGGGAAAAGGCAGAGAAAAACTAACTTTGCTTCTCCCAGGGAGTCTTTTGTCACTAGTAGATACTTATAATTATTGGCTAAGGGAGCCAAAGGACAATGGAGTGTGATGATGACATTTCCAGGCTGGTGTTTAGTGACTGTGTAGATATACATCTTGCACGTTTAAAGAAACAAAATGTGGATGTGGAACCAGATGAAGAAACAAAGAGAACAGGAGCGAGAGAGAGATGGTGGAAAGATTTCCTTGACTTCTCTTGTCCGATCTGGTGAGAAGGACAAGATCCAGAGGAGTTTTGGCCAGAGGCACCAACAAAAGGACCACAGAAACAATTATAGGAGACAGTTGGGTTCAGATTAGAGTATTAAATAAGTACACAGATATAGATACAGACACGCAAGGAAAAGATAAATGATGACAATGACGAGTCAGTAGTCACAGACTAATGATATTTACAGTTAGCACTAGATGCAGAGATAACTTGAGGTTAATTCTAAATATATGAAGAGATATAGTGAGATTCTTTGTAGAGTCCAAAACATCGCTTTCAGTAGTTTTTGATTGTTTGAGGACTTGTAGAAAGTTCTGATTTGGAGAAAAATAGAGTGCAACTCTACATTAGACTATGTAAAAGATATATCACCTTAGTCTTGAAGCAGTTGAAGATACTGTTCTTTGCTTCTCATAGATGAAGGAGCCATTTTTAAGGTAATCATAAAGAGATCATATAGGGAGTGAAGACATTTGAAGACTTTAGGGGGATAAAGTAAGAAAATTTGATTAAATGTTACAACACTAATGTCACAGGTTGCAGTAGGATCCTGGTGGTGTTGTAGGGAATTGCTTTAGTGAATGCGGATTTAGCATTCTGGTGAATCCTAACTCACAGTTTTTGTTTGTTTTTACTTGTAAGGGTGTAAGCTGTATGGATGACACATGAATTTATTCGCAGTGCCAAGATAGATTCAGACGTTATGAGAGAGATGATGAAGTAATACAAGGGTTCAAACATAGCCCTCACATTTTCAATAAAATATTGAAAGACGATTTAGCAGGGATATATCAGATATTACTAAGCATGGTAATTTAAAAAGGTAAATAACATCATCATTGGCTCACCAAATGAGGAAACATGTCATAAGGATTCAATTAAATTGCTAAAGATACTGCAGAAGGGGCATAAGATCTCACAGAGGAAGTTGCAATATTGCCAGGAGAAGGTTGTCTATTTAGGTCAGACAATAATGCATGAAGGTTATTCGTAAGGCTCCAAAGCTTAGAACTGTCAGAGAGATGATGATGCTTTTGAAAAGAAGCAGCTTGTTTTGCAATTAGTGCACTATAGCCATCTAATCTGGGAGTTTAAAAATTAGGTCGGGACCATATTCAGACAATTTAGATGGTTTAGAAAACCTGTATTGAAATTTAATGATATCATGAATTTGTGAAGATCTCCCAACCCTGTATGACATCATACATGGGGAAGACTTTTGATGAGACTGACTTGTTGACTTTGACTTCTGAGACAACAATAGCCTTTAATGACTTGTAGAAAGAAAGATAAACAGATAAATTAATAAAATAAAAGGGTGAGGAAGAGTTGAACTTAGATCCCTTTGGCTAGGATTCTTAGATCCTATTATGTCATCTAAAATGTATGTTCTGCATGCAATATATTTATAATTTTTATTTAAAGCCTGAAATTCAATTTTCAGATAGTGGAGGTTTAGTGAAGGATTTATGGGATTAGGAAGAAAACTTAACAGCATGCCGTAGATAAACAGTTATGGCTGGACAGAGGTGCCATCAAAGATTCTAGAAGTCATGTTGCAAAAGGGAAGTTAGGAGAAAAATCACAAAAGAGTGTGGCTTTTGGGTATTCTATTTGCTTGAGCAAATTGATTATGTTATAGGAAGGTGTACAATCTGTTTGAAGAATAATGTCGGGAGGAAAATGTTTCATCAGAGGTTCCAGAGAAACATGATGTTCTTCCAAAAGAACCTTAGAGGTTCAAGTAGACTGAGAAGTCCAAAACCAGTCTGAAAGTAGATCAGATCCAAGTGATGGTGGAGATTATAATTAGAGCAAAGTTAGGAGATTGGGTTCTGTTGCCACATCAATGTCCTAGGTGATAATAGTCCTCCTGTGTGGAAAAACATTCAGGATAGAAAATAGCCACGAAAGGATTTGAGGTGTCTTTCAATCAGAGGAAGTATTTTTTACTTAATAAAAGAAAGTGGGTAAATGTTTTAGAAAATTGTTTACTTTTTATGTGTAATGTTAGTCAAGAAGATTTAGGGAGTATACATATAGTTTTCTTGGTTCTTCTCTTCTCGAGTACTCGATGTAAATGTAATACGCAAAATAACACTTATAGAGATAAATTTGAATGAGATTCAAAAACAGGTGGCTGCTCAAAAGCAAATCGCCATAGCAACAACCCCTTGGGTGGAGAGTGAAAAGATAGCATCCATTATTCTAGTTTTGTGAGTGAATGGTAGTATTAGTGTATCAACTTCTGCTATGACTTCAGTTGGTTTGAAATGTATACTGACCATACGGATAATTTCTAAATATACAGCTGCTAGGAATCCTATAAGTGAGGTTGTGGAGGTGAGATCCTCTACATATAAGGTTTTAAGTAAAAAGGAAAGATTGATAGTGCAAAATAACGTTGAAAGTGTCATTGATAGAACAATGATAACATTTGAGCTATTTAGAGAAAGTATAGATATAACATAGAATTCAGTTACAATCTCTCTGAACCCCATAGGAATTGTAAATGTGATTCGGAAATCCATTATGGAAATACACAACAGTAGTAATAAGAAATTTGAAGAATACTATGATCTCATCTACTGAAGAACCACTAAGTGTGAAGACTATCAAGGATACATTTATTAAGACTCAGATGGATATCATGACCATTAACTATGATACTTTTTGATAATAGTTGAACATAAACTGAAAAGACTGAAGATTTGAAGGTGATTGCAGTCTTCAGGGCTCTCGAGTGTCACGCATTGAGCATGACAGCAACTCATTTGGGTCTTTTGTCACGCATTTCCGCCACACATTGTATTTCTCACGGGGAAAAACTATTTATAAGCTTATATAGCGCACAGACAGTTCTCTAAACGTTCGTTCATTTAAAGACCAGAGTCTCAAACAGGGCTCTGTGTCTGTCAGACGGTCTGAGATCTACCGTATCAGCAGACTATGGTGCAGGTAAATTATTTTCTGAAATATAGCAACTATTATAACTTTGTTTTTCTCAAAATATCACGACTCATCCAAATCTCAGAGAACACAGATATATTTTGAATGTGCACAAAGTGTTGAACATGAGCAGAAATCTTGCTTAAACTTAATAATATTGCAATCCAGGAGTTTATTAATAAATTAAAAATAAATTAATGTAGCATTGAGGTGAATAATTGTCATATGCACATTTAAGGAGGTTACTCCCTCAACAAAAGATGCAAAAGAGAAGGGAAGAGTAAAAATTATGCCTGGGCGACGTGTGTGTTGATTCAGATACAATTAGAAAAATCGATCTACAGGAGATAAACTACACAAAAAGATATTTCCAGCATAAAGTGACTCAGACAAAGGTAGAAATAAGCGCATACAAAATCACCAGAATGCAGGAAATGAAGTGTTTAATGCTCAAAATTTTCTGGGGGAGGACCCCCGTCATAAGTCACCATGTGGATAGAATGTCACTCTTGCCTGTCTTCAAAACTTGAGAGCCTGTTGATGTGTATAGTTCCCAGCGGGAAGATCTAGGGGAATACGTGTATATGTGTACATATACTACAGTTAGAGTTTAAATTTGTTCCGTTTAAGAATGATTGGATAGCAGGTCGCGTGACTCAAAGTGACGCTTATGATGGAAAATGTAAAGTCTGTTGAAATTTCTACAGTCACCAAAGGAATACAGAAACCATATACTACAGTAATCACTCCAAGAGTAAATAATACACAGAAGACGTTTGTCACTTTGCTCTCGGAAACAATTGAGAGTGTTAATACTTCAACTAAAGCAGTTAATTTGGTAACCCAGAAATCTGTGTTACAGATGGAGTTAGGTGCAAATAGCAGTTTTTGATATTGGAGAGCAGATGGTAGAAGAGAAGGATGTAGGTTCATCTGAAATAGTTCAGAATATTATCCCGGATGAACAAAACGAGTTCCTTAATTTTGGTGAAGCACTAGTAGATATGGTAGTAGATGGGTTGGAGTGGTAATGCCCGGAGATAGTACTCAGATGCCTTTGTTAAATGTGACGAAGATGAAGCGATACTAGATGGAGTATTGATGGAAGCATATCCTTTTTGAATATCTGATTGTGCTATGATTTTCACATTCTCGAGTGTTGTTGTGTTGTTTAATGTCTTCTTCTTAATCAGAGGGGGGAAATGGAATGTGATTCATATTATATTACTTTTGATATTTGATTCATATTATTTTTTGATATTATTCATTTATTATTCATTTTTATTTTCATTTGATGTTTTAATTTTCATGTGTTGTTTTGCAATCGATACTGGTCAGTGTTTTCTTTTCTTCCAGAGCATATGGGAGAATGTGCAGAGGGGATACTGATGCAAATATGGACAATATGAATGGACTGAGAACTCTGAACCAGGACAGTGTGGAAACGTTCAGATCTCATCACACCAATACTGCAGTGATAATCAACACTGCTGAGAAACTGCAGTGTTGTGGACTACATTCCTGTGTTTGTCTGATATATCTACATGTTTGCATGAGTATTATATACTTTGTCTCATATACTTTTTGCATTAATTGTTTGAAGAATGATGTTTTCTGTCATGAAGTGAATATATGGAGACCTCAGATGTTTTTCTTTTTTTTTGACGCTTAGGGATATGGGATCTAGGCAGGGACAGGTCCATTGGATGGTCCTAAGGGTTGACCTGCCTGAATTTGGACATTGTTTTGATTTTATTTCTTCTGAGGTTTTCGCATGTATTTGCTTAAACCATATCTCTACATAAATTGATGAAGATTTATTTTCTAATTGATCTGGAGTACTGAGGTGGTCGCCTAGGGCAGAGGGGCCGTGAGAGAGTTTTCCTATCTTGATTGATTGATGGTTATTTGGAAAGAAAGCTGCCAGATAGGTTTTTCGCTCTCGCACTCCATCAATTACATTTTGTTACACTCTATTAATTTGTTTATACTCCAAAGGTTATACTATAAGGAACCTGATGTGATGAGAAGTGTTATTTTGTTGTATTGCTACTCTTTTTGTGGGGGGGAAATGTGGTATCTGAAGATTTACAACTTTGACTTAAGGATTGCCATATAAGGGAATTCCTATGAACTCTATCCTACTGTTGCTGAAACATTTGGAAACTGTTAACATTAGAAGGGGCCCCCTAAGACAGAAGATATTTTGTTGGAGCTATACCATGTATGGGGCCTTAAATGGTCAGTTCCCTACTCCAAGCATATACTCACACCCCCACTAAATGCACAGAATGTATACAATGAGATATCCGCAGAACTTCAGAGCGACAATATTTGAAGATTGGGTTGGTCGCCTCTCCGAGCTCCTGCAGAAGCTTGTAAAATAACGCTGAATTATTTGATGTAATAAACCTTTTTATAATCAAGAAAAAGTGTCAACGAAGTTACTCTTCCACACATCGGCAACGCAGCACTGCAACTAAATATACAACAAGCGCATCCAAGCTTCTGTGTGAACGAGCTTTTCTTTGATGACTTCATTCAACACTTGTGAAACCAAAGGTTTTTGTGTGGCTGTGCGTGCGTGTGTGCGTGTGTGTGTGTGTGTGTGTGTGTGTGTGTGTGTGTGTGTGTGTGTGTGTGTGTGTGTGTTGTAGTGTGAATCCTGTGCAGATGTGTAGATATACCAAGGCTGGCAGTGAATTATTTTGTTGCATAACAGCAATCAGCTCTCACTGCAGCACACCTGTAGCACACAGCTTATTAAGCTGAAGCCTAGTGTGTGTGTGTGTGTGTGTGTGTGTGTGTGTGTGTGTGTGTGTGTGTGTGTGGGTGTGTGTGTGTGTGTGTGTGTTACGGAAAGGACCAAAAGTGCTGAGGCGTAGATTCACTGCCTGTGAACTGTTGAGAACAGATTACCTGCAGAACACATCTGCCCCCCCCCTCTCTCTCTCTCTCTCTCTCTCTCTCAAAACACTGTTGTAAAAAAACACTTTTTTTTTATGACTTAACAGAAATATGAAATTCATGAATGAGACTAAATCAGCAGAATTTCAGCCTGAGTTGAATGTTTACAGTTTTTATAGTAAATGATAACAGAGATAAGCAGACTTTTTTCAGTTTTATTGAATTAGTTGTTAGATGTTTCTATGCAGTTAATGTGGAGGAACCGGAGCACCCGGATGAAACTCTAAGAGCTTAAGTCCTGCCTCATGTCCAGGTAACCCCCTGCTCCACTGGCCCCTGTCCCTCCATCACGAAGGGCAGAGGCCTGTGGACGAGGTGGAGACGTGGATATGAGGCAGGACCGGAGCTCATTATGACATTAAGTTTGAAGGAAAAAAACACATTTTCCTTCAAGACGATTACTATGTCTAAGCTAATGTTTTTTTTTGGTTTTTTTTATATTTATATACTAAATGTGGGAGAAACACTCGGAGCGCCCGGAGAAAACCCTAACATAGTAGATGGATAACATTTTACGTACATATAACACCAACCCTATTTCTGCGTCTGCAGAAATTGGAGATGGCTTTACACACACGTGAGAAGAACCCCGTTTTCTGTGATTTCATCAGGTGATCTTTGAAACAGCAGGCAATAGAGTCTTCCAGAGCTGGTTCCCCTAAATTCAAGGAGACCAGCATTTCTTCTGCACAGCCCCACTTCTTACACACGTCTTGGAAAATGTCCTTGTCGAGGTTTTTGAATGTTTTTGTGGTGGTATCGAAATTGACACCCTCGACTTGGGCCCATGTTTTTTCCAACAGGCGGTCAATGAAGTCCTCAGTGTTTTTAAGGTCGCAGTCCACTTTTGCTTTCTTGAATGTGCGTGTAAGCAGCTTCTGCATGATCACCTTGATGGACATTTTGTTTCTTGATGTCTTTGCTGTTGCATCCTCACACGCCTCTGCTGACTGTGTTGGTGTGATGTGTGTTGGTGCCAGTGATTGATTTTCCAATCGGCCTAGAGCTTCTTGACTGTGGCCGCCGACCTTAGTGTTCAGCCACCACCTCAGCATTCCCAGGAAACTCCACATTTTGTTCTGTATGTCAGCATACATGTCAGGATGTGTCCTGTGAGATGCCTTCTCTCTAATTGCATCTGGGATAATATTTGGCGCCATCCCAGGTGAGATGTGTCTGGAGAGGAGATCACACAGTGCCTTTGTGAATACCAAGTCTTTACCACTGGAAATCTTCTTGAGGTCCCGGAATACAGCGACTTCGTTTCCACAGCGTGCTTTTCCACCATGCTGTGGCTGAAGCAGAGAGTCAATATCATCTAGGAGTGATGACACTGACTGCCCGCTTTCAACATTGGAGCCCTGGTGGAATTTAGCCTTCAGTTGCACCAGCATACGATGAATCCAAGTTTTGACAAAGCACTTTGCAAAAAAGGTTTTGATCATGTTTCCTATTTTTTTCATGCACAGTTTGCGCTTCGGCTTTTGTTCTGCAGCATCTGTCTTGTCCAAACTCTTGGCAATTGACCGAGCAACAGTTGAAATTTCCAGAGAGCTTTCAGATTGTAGTTGCTCATACTTTGCGTTTGGCACTTCGTCCAGAAGAGGTTCAGTGATCTTACTCATCTCCTCCCTAATTATATATTCGACCGCCTGAGCCGTTGTCATCTCAGAGCTGTCCTTTGGTGAAACATCTGGGGTTTCTGGTTCCATAGCTGTGGTTGCAAACGGTGACAGAGAGTGGACATCAGTGGCTGCCTTCTCTTCATCTTCCACAATTAGTTCTTCCTCGGAGGCGGTCGGACTTTGTCTCTGACTACGTGGTCGAGATGAGCAGAAGATTTTCGTCCTGGCTGTGAACGACTTCAACATTTTGCAGGCATGACGAACCATAGCATTTAGTCTTTTCGAGGGAGTGACATGCAATGTGTGTGACTCTGCAGTGTGCTCAATGGTGGAAGAGTTGCAAATATCTGCAACCTCTTTAGCAAGCAAGTTGGTTAATGATATTGAGCTGACACATGGGACTTGGCCGTCAACATTCAAAACCTTGCCAAAACTCTGAAAGAGTCTGTTGCCGATACTGGACAGAACATTCTCCTCAGAAAAGACTACATTTTGGGTCCTAGCCTTTAACAATGCTTGTGACAGTGTTCGTATTATGTCCAAAAGTAGTTCTGCCAACATCACGTTAGTGGCATGATCAGGGGTGCCTAAATTCATAAACCCCCCACTGTTCCTTTGTCATCCTTTTAGAAAAGGATTCGATCGCTGGGAGAATGACATTGATTTTAATCTCCGGCATTTCTTCAGTGTTAGGGGTTCCTGGTCTAGACTTGACGACTATTACTGTATTATTATTTTCAATCTCCGACATGTCTTCAGTCTCAGGAGTTACTGGTCTAGGCTTGACTATTACTGTATAATTATTATCAGCTTCCATGGTCGATTTCGATGGTCGATTTTGATGGTCGTTTACTTCGATGGTCGTTTATTTCAATGGTCGATTTCGATGGTCGTTTATTTCGATGGTCGTTTGTTTCGATGGTCGATTATTTTGATGGTCGATTATTTCGATGGTCAATTATTTTGATGGTCGTTTATTTCTATGGTTGATTATTTTCGATAAGCTCACAAACTGGTCCGTTAATAATTAAAGCTCTGCTCACGTCTCACTCACGTCTTGTTTCCAAGGGAAATTCAGTTAGAATGAACTGCGAGTCAAATCACCTTTATTTATTGTCTCTGTTCTCATCATAGGATCAAAGGATCAAAGACATCAAAGGAATCCTAGAGTCTGACTGACTGTTCCATAAGCCACGCCCACCCAACGATGACTGCTGCTTAGCAACCGTTGCTAGGCACTGGCAGAACCCTTTGGCAGGTTTCAGTAATATTTTTTTTTTTAGATTATAAACGTAAGAAAGTGGATAAAAATGTCCATTCCCTTCTCTCAGAGTTCAAGTAACAAATTGTTTTACTGGACCAACATTCAGTAGAAATATTCAGTTTACAATGCAGTTTTCTCTCCATTGTATACACACAAAAAATTGAACTATGCACACAATTCTAAAAACTATTAACCTCATGTATCAACAACAAGATGGGGGTGGGGGGTGAATGGAGCAGACCAGGACAAGGTAGGTGATGAAAAAAGATGAGTATTTATTGATGACAACAAATATTACTGGAAAGGTAATGCCAGATGTGTCGACAGGTGAGTCCGGGTGATGGAATGCTGATGGTGGTGACGAACATGTTGGGAGGTGAGTACTGGTGGACAGGTGTCTTGAAGGAGCGATGTAGTAGAAGGTTCAGGTTTCCAGGCAGGGGTGAAGGGAATTCCAGGGTGAAGTTATGCAGACAGAGGAACAGGAACCAGTTAAGCAAACACGCATAAACAACAAAGCAACAGAGACTGACTAGCAAACAATTTAGGCTGACACGCAAGCACAACATACCAGTATGGCTAACGATCAGGCAGGGACTGGTGCTGCGTTCCAGACACAATTTTTAGCCCGTAAGTTACGACTTCAAGTCACGACTCACGACTTGGTAGCGTTCCAGGCAAAGTCACGACAAACCCTTCTAGCTAGCGGCTACCTAAGGAGGTTAGCTAGCGCTAGCTGATACTAGCGATTTCTAGTCTGACACATATTTTGGGTTTCATTTAATAAACGTAACCTGTAGTAGTACACAATCGTATGTGCATTGTTTTGATTACAATGTGCGGAATTACTTTACGTAGCCTATTTATGTCTCCATCCATCCATCCATCTTCATCCGCTTATCCGGGTCGGGTCGCGGGGTAGCAGCTCCAGCAGGGGGACCCCAAACTTCCCTTTCCCGGGCCACATTAACCAGCTCCGACTGGGGGATCCCGAGGCGTTCCCAGGCCAGGCTAGAGATATAATCCCTCCACCTAGTCCTGGGTCTCCCCGAGGCCTCCTCCCAGCTGGACGTGCCTGGAACACCTCCCCTAGGGAGGCGCCCAGGGGGCATCCTTACCAGATGCCCGAACCACCTCAACTGGCTCCTTTCGACGCAAAGGAGCAGCGGCTCTACTCCGAGCTCCTCACGGATAACTGAGCTTCTCACCCTATCTCTAAGGGAGACGCCAGCTACCCTCCTGAGGAAACCCATTTCGGCCGCTTGTACCCTGGATCTTGTTCTTTCGGTCATGACCCAGCCTTCATGACCATAGGTGAGGGTAGGAACAAAAACTGACCGGGTAGATTGAGAGCTTTGCCTTCTGGCTCAGCTCTCTTTTCGTCACAACGGTGCGATAAATTGAATGTAATACCGCACCTGCTGTGCCGATTCTCCGACCAATCTCCCGCTCCATTGTCCCCTCACTCGCGAACAAGACCCCAAGGTACTTGAACTCCTTCACTTGGGGTAAGGACTCATTCCCTACCTGGAGAAGGCACTCCATCGGTTTCCTGCTGAGAACCATGGCCTCCGATTTAGAGGTGCTGATCCTCATCCCAGCCGCTTCACACTCGGCTGCGAACCGATCCAGTGAGTGCTGAAGGTCACAGGCCGATGATGCCATCAGGACCACATCATCTGCAAAAAGCAGCGATGAGATCCCCAGCCCACCGAACTGCAACCCCTCTCCACCCCCGACTACGCCGATATCCTGTCCATAAATACTACAAACAGGATTGGTGACAAAGCTTAGCCCTGGCGGAGGCCAACTCTCACCTGAAACGAGTCCGACTTACTGCCGAGAACCCGGACACAGCTCTCGCTTGGTCGTACAGAGATTGGATGGCCCTGAGAAGGGACCCCTCACCCCGTACTCCCGCAGCACCTCCCACAGTATCTCCCGGGGCACCCGGTCATACGCCTTCTCCAGATCCACAAAACACATGTAGACTGGTTGGGCATACTCCCAGGCTCCCTCCAGGATCCTTGCGAGAGTAAAGATCTGGTCCGTTGTTCCACGACCAGGACGGAATCCGCATTGTTCCTCTTCAACCTGAGATTCGACTATCGACCGAACCCTCCTTTCCAGCACCTTGGAGTAGACTTTACCGGGAGGCTGAGAAGTGTGATACCCCTGTAATTGGCACACACCCTCTGGTCCCCCTTTTTAAAAAAGGGGAACCACCACCCCGGTCTGCCACTCCTTAGGCACCGTCCCCAGACTTCCACGCAATGTTGAAGAGGCGTGTCAACCAAGACAACCCCTCCACACCCAGAGCTTTAAGCATTTCTGGACGGATCTCATCAATTCCTGGGGCTTTGCCACTGTGGAGTTGTTTAACTACCTCAGCAACCTCCACCAGGGAAATTGATGCCAATCCCCCCCTCATCCTCCAGCTCTGCCTCTACCATAGAGGGCGATTAGTCGGATTTAGGAGTTCCTCAAAGTGCTCCTTCCACCGCCTCTATTACCTCCTCAGTTGAGGTCAACAGCGTCCCCATCCTTACTGTACACAGCTTGGATGGTTCTCCCGCTTCCCCCTCCTGAGGTGGCGAACGGTTTTCCAGAAGTACCTTGGTGCCGACCGAAAGTCCTTCTCCATGTCTTCTCCGAACTTCTCCCACACACGCTGCTTTGCCTCTTTCACGGCAGAGGCTGCAGCCCTTCGGGCCCTTCGGTACCTTGCAACTGCCTCCGGAGTCGCCTGGGATAACATATCCCGGAAAGACTCTTCTTCAGTCGGACGGCTTCCCTGACCACCGGTGTCCACCACGGTGTTCGTGGGTTACCGCCCCTTGAGGCACCTAAGACCCTAAGACCACAGCTCCTCACCGCAGCTTCAGCAATGGAAACTTTGAACATTGTCCACTCGGGTTCAATGCCCCCAGCCTCCACAGGGATGCACGAAAAAGCTCCGCCGGAGGTGTGAGTTGAAAGTCTGTCGGACAGGGGCCTCCTCCAGACGTTCCCAATTTACCCGCACTACCCGCTTTGGGCTTACCAGGTCTGTCCAGAGTCTTCCCCCACCCCCTGACCCAACTCACCACCAGATGGTGATCGGTTGACAGCTCCGCCCCTCTCTTCACCCGAGTGTCCAAAACATATGGCCTCAGATCAGATGAAACGATTATAAAATCGATCATTGACCTTTGGCCTAGGGTGCTCTGGGTACCAAGTACACTTATGAGCATCCCTATGTTCGAACATGGTGTTCGTTATAGACAATCCATGACTAGCACAGAAGTCCAACAACAAACAACCACTCTGGTTTAGATCAGGGAGGCCGTTCCTCCCAATCACGCTCTCCATGTGTCTCCATCATTACCCACGTGCGCGTTGAAGTCCCCCCAGCAGAACTATGGAGTCCCCGACTGGAGCCCCATGCAGGACTCCACTCAAGGTCTCCAAGAAGGCCGAATACTCTGAACTCTTGTTTGGTGCATATGCACAAACAACAGTCAGAGTTTTCCCCCCCACAACCCGCAGGCGTAGGGAGGCGACCCTCTCGCCCACCGGGTTAAACTCCAACGTAGCGGCGCCAGCCGGGGCTTGTGAGTATCCCCACACCCGCCCGGCGCTCACACCCTGGGCAACTCCGGAGAAGAAAAGAGTCCAACCCCTATCCAGGAGTATGGTTCCAGAACCAAGACTGTGCGTAGAGGTAAGCCCCACCAGATCTAACCGGTAGCGCTCCACCTCCCGCACAAGTTCCGGCTCCTTCCCCCACAGAGAGGTGACATTCCACGTCCCCCAGAGCCAGCCTCTGCTGCCCGGGTCTGGTCCGTCGAGGCCCCCTGACCTTCACTGCCACCCATGTGGCAGCGCACCCGACCCCCAGCGGTTCCTCCCACAGGTGGTGGGCCCATGGGATGGAGGGATGTCCGCCACGTAGCTTTTTCGGGCTGTGCCCGACCGGGCTCTGTGGCAAACCCGGCCACCAGACGCCGCTGACGAGCCCTCCATCTGGGCCTGGCTCCAGACGGGGGGCCCCCGGGCTTCCTCCGGGCAGGGTCACTTCATCCCTTCCTCGATTTTTTCATAGGATTTTTTGAACCATTCTTTGTCTGGCCCCTCACCTGAGACCACTTTGCCTTGGGAGACCCCTACCAGGAGCACAAAGCTCCAGACAACACAGCCCTCAGGTTCATAGGGACACACAAACCTCTCCACCACGATAAGGTGATGGTTCCCGGAGAAGAACAACCAAAAAATGAAATACTGAATTCAAAATCATTACATTACAGTAGTATATTTTACAGTACAGTAAATTCAGTTAAATCAAAAATAAAACAAACAATACACTACTGTAAACACAGAAAAACACAATTGTGCGCAAGTGGGCTTATGGATCCTGCCATCTGTTGGGGTCTGGCCACAGGATCTCATCAACATCACAAGCAATGTCTTCTCTCGCTAAGCATCGGGGAAAATATCCCCTTGTGTGCCGAATCCATCCCTGGATTGACCTCACCTCAATGTCTCCGCAGGCCTGTTCCATTGCCTGCAGAAGAGGCATACGGGCATGTGGTTGGCGGTCATATACGCGCCATCTCCAAGCGGAAAAAAATTCCTCTATAGGATTTAGAAATGGCGAGTAAGGGGGCAAGTACACAACTTCAAATTGATCATGGTTGGTGAACCAGTTCTGGACCAGAGCAGCCCGATGGAAACTAACATTATCCCAGACAACAACAAACCTGGGCTGCTCTGGTCCAGCATCTAGTGCATCTAGAAATGTGATTATGTGTTGCGCATTATAGGGACCCAGTTTGGCATGATGGTGCAGTAGCCCTCGAAGACTTATGGCAGCACACAATGTGATATTTCCCTCGCGCTGCCCCGGGACGTGCACAATTGCCCTTTTGGCCAATTATATTACGTCCCTGTCGTCTGTCCTTGCTAAGGTTGAATCCAGCCTCGTCAATGTAAACACATTCATGCGGCTGGGCAGCTCCATCCATGTCCAAGATTCTATGTAACAAAAAATACATATTGTGGATGGCTTTACTCAAAGCACACACCTACACTACTACACATACAGAACCCCACCACACAGGTACCTGTGTAGCTTTCTGAATGTATCTATGTGGTACTAATCCAGTGGTACATATTCATCTGTTACTGGACTGCACCCATTCTTTATTCCCATTCTTTATTGTAAATGTAAAGGATTGAAACACTTACCGGTACATATTCATGTTGAAGTTCTTTGACCCTGACACTGTTCCTCTCAAATGGGACCCTGTACAATTTCTTCATGGTCATGTTGTGCTTTACCAAGATGCGTCTGATAGTGGTAACGCTTACTTGATTTATGTTGTTGAATACTTGCCTATCTGCAAGTATTTGTTGCTGTAGCTGGTGGAGACGGATTGCATTGTTTGCGCTGACTAGGTTCACTATGGCAAGTTCCTGCTGTTGGGTGAACAGGCGTTGGCGTCCACCCCCAGTAGGTCTTCTAGCCATTCTGTAGAAAAAAGCAACCACAAATTGTTCTCGTTTGCTTCTTTTTTACAGTACTGTGTATACTGAACTTTACTGTATTTACCATACGCAGTACTGAAACATCTCAACACGTTATCACGGTATGTTTCACAAAACTACCACTTTTGTTGGAAAAGGAGCATTAGCCACCCTGGAATACAATACATGTGATACAGTAACGTCATATGGTACAGTACTGTAAATACTCTAGATACAGTCTGAGTAGAGTAGAGAGTTGAAGACATACCTGTTTTCCAGTCGGAATGTCCTTATTGTTGATGAAACTGTGAAACAGCTTAGATTAGGATGGACTCTCTGCCCAGCTTCCCTCATAGTCAGGCCATGGTTTATGACATGGTCCACCAAAGTTGCTCTTATGTCATCCGAAATAATGGTCCTTGCGTGGCCTCTTCGACCACATCCTCCTCTCTCTCTCTGTCTTCCTCTTCCTCTGCCTCTTGCTCTCCCTGCCTCCATGCTTGCAAAGTTCTCAAAATGGCTTAACTGAGGCCTTTTTGTAGCTGGCTGATTGGTGTTCAGTTTTGTAAGTAAGTATTTTCAGGTGTGTGTCTACGTCTTTTCAATTATCCAATGTGTGTTGTATTTTGAATAGATGTGTTTTCCCAATGGTACCCTGAGATTTCATTTTTGAACTAAGTGTCTTATGTATGAAATAGTGTGTAGTGTCTAGGAGCAAGTGTGTTACAGAAAGGAGCAAGTGTGTTACAGAATTGCAACTAAAGTACAAAGCAGCGCTTTTGTTTAAGGTATGGTTACACTTTGTTTAAGGTATAGTAACAACAACTTCAAGTTATGTTACTTTGGTTTAAGCATGCGTCTATAGTGTTCAAGCAACGGGCAAAAACTATAAGCTGAAGCCTAGTGTGTGTGAATGTGTGTGTGAGTGTGTGTGTGAGTGTGAGTGTGAGTGTGTGTGTGTTACGGAAAGGACCAAAAGTGCTGAGGCGTAGATTCACTGCCTGTGAACTGTTGAGAACAGATTACCTGCAGAACACATCTGCCCCCCCCCTCTCTCTCTCTCTCTCTCTCTCTCAAAACACTGTTGTAAAAAAACACTTTTTTTTAATGACTTAACTGAAATATGAAATTCATGAATGAGACTAAATCAGCAGAATTTCAGCCTGAGTTGAATGTTTACAGTTTTTATAGTAAATGATAACAGAGATAAGCAGACTTTTTTCAGTTTTATTGAATTAGTTGTTAGATGTTTCTATGCAGTTAATGTGGAGGAACCGGAGCACCCGGATGAAACTCTAAGAGCTTAAGTCCTGCCTCATGTCCAGGTAACCCCCTGCTCCACTGGCCCCTGTCCCTCCATCACGAAGGGCAGAGGCCTGTGGACGAGGTGGAGACGTGGATATGAGGAAGGACCGGAGCTCATTATGACATTAAGTTTGAAGGAAAAAAACACATTTTCCTTCAAGACGATTACTATGTCTAAGCTAATGTTTTTTTTTGGTTTTTTTATATTTATATACTAAATGTGGGAGAAACACTCGGAGCGCCCGGAGAAAACCCTAACATAGTAGATGGATAACATTTTACGTACATATAACACCAACCCTATTTCTGCGTCTGCAGAAATTGGAGATGGCTTTACACACACGTAAGAAGAACCCCCATTTTCTGTGATTTCATCAGGTGATCTTTGAAACAGCAGGCAATAGAGTCTTCCAGAGCTGGTTCCCCTAAATTCAAGGAGACCAGCATTTCTTCTGCACAGCCCCACTTCTTACACACGTCTTGGAAAATGTCCTTGTCGAGGTTTTTGAATGTTTTTGTGGTGGTATCGAAATTGACACCCTCGACTTGTGCCCATGTTTTTTTCCAACAGGCGGTCAATGAAGTCCTCAGTGTTTTTAAGGTCGCAGTCCACTTTTGCTTTCTTGAATGTGCGTGTAAGCAGCTTCTGCATGATCACCTTGATGGACATTTTGTTTCTTGATGTCTTTGCTGTTGCATCCTCACACGCCTCTGCTGACTGTGTTGGTGTGATGTGTGTTGGTGCCAGTGATTGATTTTCCAATCGGCCTAGAGCTTCTTGACTGTGGCCGCCGACCTTAGTGTTCAGCCACCACCTCAGCATTCCCAGGAAACTCCACATTTTGTTCTGTATGTCAGCATACATGTCAGGATGTGTCCTGTGAGATGCCTTCTCTCTAATTGCATCTGGGATAATATTTGGCGCCATCCCAGGTGAGATGTGTCTGGAGAGGAGATCACACAGTGCCTTTGTGAATACCAAGTCTTTACCACTGGAAATCTTCTTGAGGTCCCGGAATACAGCGACTTCGTTTCCACAGCGTGCTTTTCCACCATGCTGTGGCTGAAGCAGAGAGTCAATATCATCTAGGAGTGATGACACTGACTGCCCGCTTTCAACATTGGAGCCCTGGTGGAATTTAGCCTTCAGTTGCACCAGCATACGATGAATCCAAGTTTTGACAAAGCACTTTGCAAAAAAGGTTTTGATCATGTTTCCTATTTTTTTCATGCACAGTTTGCGCTTCGGCTTTTGTTCTGCAGCATCTGTCTTGTCCAAACTCTTGGCAATTGACCGAGCAACAGTTGAAATTTCCAGAGAGCTTTCAGATTGTAGTTGCTCATACTTTGCGTTTGGCACTTCGTCCAGAAGAGGTTCAGTGATCTTACTCATCTCCTCCCTAATTATATATTCGACCGCCTGAGCCGTTGTCATCTCAGAGCTGTCCTTTGGTGAAACATCCGGGGTTTCTGGTTCCATAGCTGTGGTTGCAAACGGTGACAGAGAGTGGACATCAGTGGCTGCCTTCTCTTCATCTTCCACAATTAGTTCTTCCTCGGAGGCGGTCGGACTTTGTCTCTGACTACGTGGTCGAGATGAGCAGAAGATTTTCATCCTGGCTGTGAACGACTTCAACATTTTGCAGGCATGACGAACCATAGCATTTAGTCTTTTCGAGGGAGTGACATGCAATGTGTGTGACTCTGCAGTGTGCTCAATGGTGGAAGAGTTGCAAATATCTGCAACCTCTTTAGCAAGCAAGTTGGTTAATGATATTGAGCTGACACATGGGACTTGGCCGTCAACATTCAAAACCTTGCCAAAACTCTGAAAGAGTCTGTTGCCGATACTGGACAGAACATTCTCCTCAGAAAAGACTACATTTTGGGTCCTAGCCTTTAACAATGCTTGTGACAGTGTTCGTATTATGTCCAAAAGTAGTTCTGCCAACATCACGTTAGTGGCATGATCAGGGGTGCCTAAATTCATCAACCCCCACTGTTCCTTTGTCATCCTTTTAGAAAAGGATTCGATCGCTGGGAGAATGACATTGATTTTAATCTCCGGCATTTCTTCAGTGTTAGGGGTTCCTGGTCTAGACTTGACGACTATTACTGTATTATTATTTTCAATCTCCGACATGTCTTCAGTCTCAGGAGTTACTGGTCTAGGCTTGACTATTACTGTATAATTATTATCAGCTTCCATGGTCGATTTCGATGGTCGATTTTGATGGTCGATTATTTCGATGGTCGATTATTTTGATGGTCGATTTCGATGGTCAATTATTTTGATGGTCGATTATTTCGATGGTCGATTATTTTGATGGTCGATTATTTCGATGGTCAATTATTTTGATGGTCGTTTATTTCTATGGTTGATTATTTTCGATAAGCTCACAAACTGGTCCGTTAATAATTAAAGCTCTGCTCACGTCTCACTCACGTCTTGTTTCCAAGGGAAATTCAGTTAGAATGAACTGCGAGTCAAATCACCTTTATTTATTGTCTCTGTTCTCATCATAGGATCAAAGGATCAAAGACATCAAAGGAATCCTAGAGTCTGACTGACTGTTCCATAAGCCACGCCCACCCAACGATGACTGCTGCTTAGCAACCGTTGCTAGGCACCGGCAGAACCCTTTGGCAGGTTTCAGTAATATTTTTTTTTTTAGATTATAAACGTAAGAAAGTGGATAAAAATGTCCATTCCCTTCTCTCAGAGTTCAAGTAACAAATTGTTTTACTGGACCAACATTCAGTAGAAATATTCAGTTTACAATGCAGTTTTCTCTCCATTGTATACACACAAAAAATTGAACTATGCACACAATTCTAAAAACTATTAACCTCATGTATCAACAACAAGATGGGGGTGGGGGGTGAATGGAGCAGACCAGGACAAGGTAGGTGGTGAAAAAGATGAGTATTTATTGATGACAAAAATATTACTGGAAAGGTAATGCCAGATGTGTCGACAGGTGAGTCCGGGTGATGGAATGCTGATGGTGGTGATGAACATGTTGGGAGGTGAGTACTGGTGGACAGGTGTCTTGAAGGAACGATGTAGTAGAAGGTTCAGGTTTCCAGGCAGGGGTGAAGGGAATTCCAGGGTGAAGGTACTGCAGACAGAGGAACAGGAACCAGTTAAGCAAACACGCATAAACAACAAAGCAACAGAGACTGACTAGCAAACAATTTAGGCTGACACGCAAGCACAACATACCAGTATGGCTAACGATCCGGCAGGGACTGGTGCTGCGTTCCAGACACAATTTTTAGCCCGTAAGTTACGACTTCAAGTCACGACTCACGACTTGGTAGCGTTCCAGGCAAAGTCACGACAAACCCTTCTAGCTAGCGGCTACCTAAGGAGGTTAGCTAGCGCTAGCTGATACTAGCGATTTCTAGTCTGACACATATTTTGGGTTTCATTTAATAAACGTAACCTGTAGTAGTACACAATCGTATGTGTATTGTTTTGATTACAATGTGCGGAATTACTTTACGTAGCCTATTTATGTCTATTTATTTCTATTTCTCACCGTTAATCACCGGTGTCTGTACAGCATCAACAGGGGTCGCCATTGTTGTTTATGTGTGTGTGACGTCAAAAACTGTAACTGGGAGTACAACTATCTAGTACGAGTTCAGGGGTAGTAATGCTGCATTCCAGATACAATTTTTAGCGCGCAAATTACGACTTCAAGTCACGACTCACAACTTGGTAGCGTTCCAGGCAAAGTCACGCATGTCATCATCCAGATAAACTGTGATTGAGTGAAAGTCAGTTTAGTTACGTTTATGTACAGCAGATTTCTGCGTCTGATGATAAAAATAATGACATTTGGCACACCGTCAAAGCTGGCTAGCTAAACATTGTGCCGTTGGCAGGGTTCAGGTTAGGCTACCTAAGGTTAGCTAGCGGCTACCTAACGTTGACGTTAGCTAGCGCTAGCTGATACTAGCGATTTCTAGTCTGACACATATTTTGGGTTTCATTTAATAAACGTAACCTGTAGTAGTACACAATCGTATGTGCATTGTTTTGATTACAATGTGCGGAATTACTTTACGTAGCCTATTTATGTCTATTTATTTCTATTTCTCACCGTTAATCACCGGTGTCTGTACAGCATCAACAGGGGTCGCCATTGTTCTTTATGTGTGTGTGAGACGTCAAAAACTGTAACTGGGAGTACAATGATCTGGTACGAGTTCACGGGTAGTAAGTTACGGGGTTTGACTGCCGTTCCAAGGCACTTTCACGGGTAGAAGGTTGCAAAAACACGGGTTACAGGTTGCCTGGACCACAGCATGGATGTCTGGTCACAGCTTAAATAGTGTAGTGATGATGATCAGGACCAGGTGTGTATATTGCTGATGAGGAACAGGTGAGAGCAGGTTCAGGTGATCTTGGAATTCCCGCCTTGCACTCTTTGCCCGGCAACTGGAACAGGGTACGTTCAGGAACGTAACACAAAACAAAAAAACAAACCAGACAGACAGGGAAAACATCAGTGATGGTCAAATGAAGCTTTTGCGAACCACTGTCTTTATTTTCTGAGCTCACTAGATGGCGCTCTCTGTTCAACAAAGAGTTACAAAAACACTGAATTTCCATTCCTTTAAAGTTTTTCTTTGAACAGAGAGTGCCATCTAGTCTTTGCTTTGATAGCCGGTGTGGCCGTCATAAAATGTCTGTATTTCGTGCCTTTTGAAAGGCAAACCAAGTCCACTGTTTATGATTGTTAGATGAAGATAAGAATTTCTGTTTTTCTTTCATTGAGTGTTAAACTGCTGCCTCACCTAAACCCAGTACAGCAAATGTTTTAGGAAATAAACTGGTGGCAAAAGGTGTGGATCTAGTGTCACATCAACCAAATCTTCACTAGAAGCGCATCCAAGCTTCTGTGAACGAGCTTTTCTTTGATGACTGCATTCAACACGTGTGAAACCAAAGGTTTTTTGTGTGGCTGTGCGTGCGTGCGTGCGTGCGTGCGTGCGTGTGCGTGCGTGGGTGTGTGTGTGTGTGTTGTAGTGTGAATCCTGTGCAGATGTGTAGATATACCAAGGCTGGCAGTGAATTATTTTGTTGCATAACAGCAATCAGCTCTCACTGCAGCACACCTGTAGCACACAGCTTATTAAGCTGAAGCCTAGTGTGTGTGTGTGTGTGTGTGTGTGTGTGTGTGTGTGTGTGTGTGTGTGTGTGTATGTACGTGTGCATGTACGTGTGGAGGGGGGTTGTAATGTTGTGTGAGTGTGTGGTAATCATGTTGGTTTCTAGGTTGACATGGTTTAATGGATAAATATTGATAGACAAATAGTTGAATGGATATTTATAGGTAGATAGTTTGATGGATGAATGAATGGTTTTAAGTGGATGGATAAGAGATTGGTATGCACTGTGATAAATTTGAAAAATAATATATAGGCCAACGATTTATTTACAAATGTCAAATATAAAATTACATTCAGATCATTTCTGTTTCATTTGAATGATAGTTAAAATGTTTAAACTATCATTAACTTTTTTATTATCTGAGTGTTGTATATGAATATTTCACAATATCTTGCAAATATGTCAGAAAATAAACTGTGGGCTATGGCAGATAGTTTGTTTTATTAATAACAATAATAATAATAAAAAAAAACATATAAGGGAGCAACACACTCAGATACACAAACTGTCCAAAGGAGGAGATAAAAATAGGCAACTTTCAAAACTGATCCTAAAATATTCTGACCCTCCATCTGGTAGTAGTGACTAGCCTACTTACAGCCTACACATGCCCTATTAGCCCTAGCATAGGCTACTAGTCGTCACTAAACCCGGCTACCATAATAACCGACTAGAGAAAAAACCCTGCACGTGATGGCGTCGTGGTCAACAGGGGTCATAGCAAGTCTGACACATGAAAATCTGATTTTGCTATCTGCCACATCACTTTTAAAAACAAAATATGCAGTTGTGTTTTTAATTGTGTCACCAAATTAATGTTAAGGGGCCGACGCGATGCGATTAATTTTTTTTTAATCGCATTAATCGCATGCCGGCATTTATTAATTTATTTTACACTTCACTCGGCTTCGTGTCGTGCCTAACAGGCTACTATTTTGACCCTTTCCAGCACCGTTACTCATTTTCAAGCTGCCACTTCCTCGTAACACATCCTGCTGCTGCAGGCTGCAGGCATGATGGAGAAAGTCGGCAGCAATGAAATCCTGAATGGCGCTTTTTATTTTCCAAAACTCCCGGACGGCTCGTAGACAAGTCGAAAGCCATATGCACATTGTGTAAAGCCGAATTAAAATATCACCGAAGCACGTCAAGCTTGAGCTACCATCTACGGAGCTAAGCATAGTAGTACAGTTAACGTGATGCTAACCGCTAGCATGCTACCCACTCAGGCAAAGCACTATTTTGGAGAGTGCTCCTTGCCGACCTGTGGATGAAACCAAATCCCAAAAAAATTACTACAGCTCTTGCGAAACGGGTGGCAACTAACTGCAGACCTGTCAGCATCGTAGAGGACTCGGGTCTTAAAGACGTACTACGGTTGGCATGTTCTGACCTGTCTCGTTGCCGTCGAGGGGGACAGTAGTTTTCACGGATACACAGCCTGTACGACACGGAGAAAGAAGCCACAGTGGAATAGCTGCAAAGTGCTGCAAACGCTGTCTCACTAACCGGTGATCACTGGACGTCAGTGAGTACATCATCATACATCAACATTATTTAGGAGTTACTAAACACTATATTGACTCTAGTAAGGATAGGGATTTTTAGTTTTTTAGTTAGGTACAGATTCACACATTTTTCTTTTGTTTACAGTAAATAAATAATTACAAATCTTAAAATCAAGTTTTCCTTGCATTCATTTCATTCCCAATCAAGATACACTGGTAAAAATTGCTTTGCAATTGTGGAATTGAAATTGAAATTGCAGCAATTTTCGATGGAATCCAAACTTTTAAAGTAGGCTATCATGAGACGTCTTTCCCCAGAATAAAATCAGTGCTCACGCTGGGTCACAATCCAGGCAGATGGAGCTTGCTCCTTATTGGCTAGTGAATCAGCATCCATCCCATCTTTGCTTTAATTTGTATAACGGTATTGGACATGCTGAGGCTGAATGATCAAAGACCTTGAGAAGTTCTGGTGGAGCTTCAGGTAGAGATGCTACTAAGCATGCGTAAATGCGCTTAGAGGCATGAGGGTTAATCAGACGTTTCAAGTTGTGTCAGTGTCCCAAAGACGCGATGCTGTTATAACTTTTCAGAACATTGATCTAATGGCACTTAATTTGCAACATTTCAAAGTTGTCCATGTTTTTAATATGCAAAACAGAAGAAACTGTCAAACACAGGACTAGTTAAACAGTTATATGTTTGCTATTCCTAAGATTATCACAAATTTCGATTTGGGGCGTGTTTCAACCAAACCAGGAAAGAAAATGCCTGTGCACTCAATTGGATAAACCTACAACCAATAAGATCAACGGAACTTAACTCAACTGTCAACGGAACCAAGGGGGTAAGCTTCTCCTCGGACCGCGTAGCTCCTATGGTGCCATTTTGATGCTACCAAGCCATCACCTCCCGTTAGCATTCCACTGAATGCCATTCATTTGGGCGCCACTTTGACAGCGAATAACTTTACATCTGTTAAAGACTTTATTTGTCCATTGTTTATTTCTAAAGAAACACGACAATGTATAAAAGGCTCCATTACCTTGTACCTCACGTTATGGCTCCGTAGCAGGCGTTTTTGGCTAAAAATAGGCTAACGATTGTGTCATAACCACGCGACTTACTGTCGCATAGTAGAGAAATTACCGTACAGTACAGGAGAAGCGTGTAGGCAGTTTCGTCTCACATTAGCTGTTTAAGTGTAATTACTAATGTTAACTAGCATTTTAGTTAGCAATAATTACCCTGTGCCTATGTTATCTCCTTACATACGCTCTCCGTCTCTGCAAGATTGGTAATGATTGAGATTTCTCTTGGCACAGCTACCAGAAGACTTACAACTTTCAGACAGGTTACTCATGGCACATTTACGTCGTGTCTCTCATTTGAAGGCTGCGCAGTAACGCTCAGGGGCCGCATTTTTTCAAATACACCGCACTTTCGCCGCATAAATTGCAGATTTCCGCGCAAAATATGCAGGGCTTGCATGATTTCATAATCCCCGCATTTTCGTTGCAAAAAAAGTCACATATATCTTAGCAGAAAGTTGAAAAATGTTGCGTTTACTTCACACAAGAGCAGCCATTTTCCCTGTTGTTATGGGAACGTTATGAAGTGACGTAAAAGCTGCAAACCACAGGTTTTGCAAGTTCCCGCAATTTTTGCAAGTTCCCGCAATTTCATTGCATAAAATTGCATAAATTGCAATTCCAAATGCATATTCCATCACATTTTTTAAGAAAACGTGCCGCATAATCAAGGATTTTTGCCCGCAACAATCACAAAAAAACTCTGTCTGGAAGGACTGTATAACAGATACGATGATGGAATCTACACATTTCAATTCTTCGAATGCAATCCAAGCGCTCTTTGATGAAGTGGTTGATTCCGTTACTGTTGATCATCTGTCCATCATTGTATAAACCCCGCCCTAACAATTTGATTGGTCTGAACAGCTCTGCTTGGAGCACAGTTGCTCCACAACAGATCAAGTCCAGACCGGACTTCCCGACCTCAAATGGTGTGGGTGGGTCTAAGTTCAGCTGGCATCCAGGCTACCTGTTCCATTGACCATTATACAAATACCATGCCTCATTTTGAGTAGGCTACAGAGTGTTAAATAATAATGATTTTTTTAGTTAAATTCGAAGTTGACCCCCTTTGTCCAATACATTTTCTTAGGGAGAATTTCCCCTTCCCAAAAACATGTCTGATCCTTTTGACATCATTTATGAGGGAAGTGGCATCAACAAAGTTTTCAGAACAGCATGGTTTGAGAAGTTTTGTTTTTTATGCACATGTGGACTTGGCCAATCACATTCACAGGGTTAAAGAAAAAAGAAATTACTGGCCTAACAAATTACCGTTATTTTACTGGGTAATCAACCTGCTTTGGGCTATACCTTTACATTTAACTAAACTCCAAGCATGCATTAAAGATATAAACGCATGGATGACCTACAATTTTCTGATGTTAAAGTCAGACAAAACTGAAGTGATTGTGCTGGGCCCTGAAGACCTCCGAACCTCATTATCCAAAGATATAGCTACTCTGGATGGTATTGCCCTGGCCTCCAGCACTACTGTCAGAAATTTAGGAGTTATTTTTGATCAGGATATATCCTTCAACGTCCACTTAAAACAAACCTCAAGAACAGCCTTATTTCACCTTCGTAACATTGCCAAAATTAGTTTGTATTGGTAAATTTGGAACTACACCTAATGTTACAGGCACTCTTTCACATCACAGAGAACCGTTAAGTCATTGTCTTTGTAGCGGCTGTTGCAGTTATGTCGGTGGCAGTTTAAGACGCTGATGAAGCGAGAGAAAAAGGAGGTGGTGTGTGAGCGATCAAAGCAGATGAGATAACGCTTAGTGGTGAAGAGTGATAGTGAATGTACAGCAGCTGGCTAGAGTCTGCAGTTTGGGCTCCTCTGTTCTTGTTTCGTGGCTGCTGAGTGAGTTTTTGCCAAAAAAAAAACACAACGTGATCGGTTGATGTGCGGTGCGAAAGCTCAGATTAAGGTGACCAGATTTCTAAGACAAAATCCGGGGACATTTTCAGCTCAGACGTGTAAATACCTCCAAAACAGGTAATGTTTTAAGTTTACAAAGATAAAAAAATGTACCAACGTTACTTCCTCAATAAAACCCCTAGACCTACAACCTACAGTGTTTTCCAGAAGGGATTAAATTCTCTAAAATAAAAACTCAATAAAACATCTTACAGTATTTAAGTGTTAGCTTTTCATGCTTCAAGCGTAACTCTCGCCAAAATGCAACCTAGGGTCTTTTTGTGAATGTACCCGAGTCGTTTAACCCTTGTGTTGTCCTTGGGGTCACGGGGACCGGTTCAGTGTATTGGATTAGATTAGATTAGATTAGATTAGATTAGATTTTGACCGAGCCCTGTCCTCGCGCTTCGGGTCTGCTTGCTCACGGCGTTCGGTTTCTACTACACAAGCCTAGTCCCGTCGGGTCCCGGAGACCCCGTTGCTCACGGCGTTCGGTTTCTCCTACACAAGCCTAGGCCCGTCGGGCCCCGGAAACCCCGTTGCTCGTGGCGTCCGGTTTCTACTACACAAGCCTAGTCCTTTTGGGTCCTGGAGACCCTCCCTTGCTCATCGCGCTACGTTTCAACACAAGCCCTAGTCCTTTAGGGTCCTAGAGACCCCACTTGCTCACGGCATTCGGTTTCTACTACACAAGCCTAGTCCTGTTCGGGTCCTGGAGACCCCACTTGCTCACGGCGTTCGGGTTCTACTACACAAGCCTAGTCCCCTCGGGCCCCAGAGACCCCGGTGCTCATTGCATTCCGTTTCTACTACACAAGCCTAGTCCGTTCGGGTCCCAGAGAAGACAAACAACACATAAAAGAAAGGGGCAAGGGAAAGGGAAAGGGAATGTCCTAAACATTTTTATTATACACACATACTGTACACATTTGTTGTCTTCTTTGTTGTTGTAGGCATTTGGTCCTTGATTTAGCAGCCAGGTGCAAAGCCAGCACGGCCCGTTGTGTGACTCTAGATGTGAACCTGCAGCGGCTACTCACCAGCACCGCACGCAATGTCCAAGAAGAAGAAGAAGAAGAAGAAAAACAAGAACAACTTGACTCTGACGAGGACCAAGAATATGAATCTGACGGGTGTGCGTCAGACGACGAGAAAAGCCAAGACGAGGACATTGAACAAGGACAAGAAGAAGGAAACCTGGCCAAAGAGGGTGGCCAAGACAAAGAAGAAGAAGAAGAAGACAACGGGGGAGTAGTAGCAGTAGTAGTAGAAGAAGAACAAGAAGAGGAATCGTTTGTGTCAAAAGACGGTAAAATCGAAAACGTATCATCCCAGCGGCCCTCGACCTCATCACTGTGGCACGGAAACTGAAAATGAAGACCAACAACAACAACAACAACAACAACAACACGAGCACAGGCGGTCTGCTGCTGCTGCTGCTGCTGCCGCTGCTGCCCAGAGCCTGTACACGACATAGTCTCCGCGTTCGAGCTGTTTGGACATAGAGGAGATCGTAGTGGCCGCCACGAACCTGGAAGGTCTGAGGAAATGTGGCCACAACTGGAAAACGATGGACGCCACGGACCTGCGCGGCTACCTCGGGCTGCTGATCCTCTCGGGCGTGTACAGGTCCCGCAACGAGGCCGCGGAGAGCCTGTGGCACGAGGAGAGCGGCAGGCCCATATTCCGCGCCACGATGCCGGTCAAACGGTTCCACGCGTACTTGAGACTGCTGCGATTCGACGACCGCGAGTCGAGAGCCGCCAGACGAGCCTCGGACAAACTGGCGGCCATACGGGACGTGTGTGACGCGTGGGCGCGGCGGCTTCCTGGCCTCTACAACTCGGGCCCCGACGTGACCGTGGACGAGCAGCTGGTCCCCTTTCGCGGTTGTTATCATCATCTTCTTCTTCTCACGGAAGCGTCCGCCGCGCTCGATCAGGGCCACCGAAGGCCAACGAGAGGGCGAGGAGGAACCGCCCACGCCGAGAGGTGTCAACTCTGTCCCAGGAGCAATGACCGCAAAACGCACACCATCTGCGCCGGCTGCCGGAGATACGTCTGCGGGAGCTGCGCGCGGGCCTATTGTCCGGAATGTGTGAACCCATAGCCTTCTTGGCAGCGTCGTCGTCGAACTGCGGGGTGCACTAGTCGTAAAAAACAAAACAACAGAAAACCCCCCCCCCCCCAAAAACAAAACAAAAAAAACAACACTAAGCATTACTCAGCAATACTCTGCACGCTGCACTACCGACAGTCACGTGAGCTAAACGGTTCACCTCACGAGCGACAAAAGTCTTCACACGCGTCCCTTCCGCTACTACCCATGCCTCGATCTTTCGGGTCTCTGCGACCCTTCCTTCATTTCATTTCATTTCACCTGGACTGCCTCGTCCTAGGGGTCATGGAGACCCCTGTGTATGTGATTGTGTTACGCACTTAACTCGCACAAGGGTGAAGGACCACACAAAGGTTGAAAAAATGATTTGTTTTGCCAGCAAAAACATGCTTTACAGATTCAACTGTATTATGATGATTTCGAGACTGCAAATCCCTTAGGATCGAAGAAGGGGATACACAAACTTGGTTGTATTTACTTTATATTGCAGAACCTGCCCCCAAAATGCAATTATGTGTTGATGAATATTCATATTGTGGCACTTTTTCACTCACAAGACCTGAAAAAGTATGGATTTAATAAAATTCTGAAGCCTCTCGATGATGTTAAAAAACTAGAAAATGAAGGAATACAAGTGCCTTTCTCTGACTCACCATTGCTAGGGTCTGTTATTCAAGTAACTGGTGATAACCTTGGTTTACACGGGCTGTTATGTTGAGTCTTTTGCTGCAACATGTTGTAGATTTTGTTTAATGGAGAATTCCGGCCAATTTTTACGTTAATCTTGATCGCTATAAATATGCAAGTACAGTCGATAGAAAAAATACGGAGAACATAGACATTTTAATTGCATTTTGTGTCTGTTAAGAGGCACAAAGGCACTCTAAAACTTGCCCCGACAACTGCCGTTTTAGTTAAGTGGAAGCTCGTAGACGTAGCTGCAGCTACTCCGTGTTGACCGCACCGATTCGGGTCTTTTTTTTTTCTATCGACTGTACTCACATATTTATAGCGATCAAGATTATCGTAAAAATTGGCTGGAATTCTCCTTTAAGTTTCTGATCAGTTGCTGCTGCTCAACCTTGATAAAATGTGTAAGAGCAAAGCTGAAAACTAGAGGACTGGGTTTGGAGCATACACTATAGGGCAAAGTTGTCATGCCTGTGTTTTTTTCTGCATTGCCAAGGGCTTGGTTTATAATAAAAATTTAATAAAAGTATATTAAAAAAATTAGTTTGTAATATGTTTTTTTGAAGTATAATTAAATAACAATATGAGTAATGTTTTAGATTATTATATAATTAAAATATATATTATCACAATTTGTAATAAAAAGCGGTAATATATTAATGCTGCAGATATTACAGTACAAACTGCGTTTTATTTGACTGATAACCGCTAAAGTTAATTAACGAAAAAGTGTGCTACTTTGGCAAGTTCTGCAAGTCTGTGTCTATCCATCTGCTCCACTTCACTTCCTGCTGGAACTGTTTTCTATCTAAGATTCCATGTAACATCGTTTTCAGATAATAGACTTTTGTTTTGATCAAAGACATAATGTCACATCATTTTTTGCCTTTCATCTGCACCGTTATATTCAAGTTGTAAGAATCTGATTTACTAGCTCAACTCAAGGCACACACTTAAACGGTGTTAAGCAGATACATCTGTCTGCAGTAGGGCTGCAGCTATCGATTATTTAAGTAATCGAGTACCGCTTTGTCGATCAATTAATCGCGTTATCGGATAAGAAACACTAATGCTTTATAGTAAGTAGCAGCTCTGTGTCTATCCATCTGCTCCACTTCACTCGCCACTGAGTCTGACTTAATTTCCCACCGACAAAATACCATCTGATTGGCTAGATGTTATAGGAGTAATAGCCAATCATTTTATAGTAATATTCAGTTGAATAGCCCAATTTAAGCAATAAAAGCTGTAAAGGTAGAGTGGTACATTAGTTAAACCGAGCTTCAAGGCAAAGAATTTTGCATCAAGGATTTTTAATAATGTAATTATTTCAGTTATTCAAGGAATTGTTTCAGCTCTAGTTTGCAAGGAGATTTTCTTTTACTTACAAAACAAAAGAACATGGATGTTGCGCGCCCCATAGATACGTTGGAAGAAGAAAAAGCTGAACAACCAGAGCTTACAGGAGACAAACAGGCCTATGAGAATGATCTTTCCACACGGCAGCAGAAATTTCCCTGAGATCCAAAAGGTCAGGCAGAAAAGATGAAAACAAGTGTGAATCAGATGATGAGTTGGGGACTAGCAGTGGCGTTAAACCCCAACCAGGTTGGTCTGACATGGACGTAACCATGAAGGGACCCCAAGAAAAAAACCTGCTCCCAAAGAATAGCAACTTGCTCCAAGAAAATAAGTTCAAAAATCAAAGAAAGGGAGAAAGACCTTTCCACGCAGCCAGAAGTCTGCTCTGGACAAATCCTCAAAAAGAAATGTTTTAAAGAGAATTAAGGGTTTCTTCACCCTTGAATCCAAAAAGAAATCTGAAAGCACTCAAGAGTCAGACAGCAAAAGCATCAAGGAAGGAACAAAGTCATCAAGCAGGGGAAGTCATATAAAAATTCTTTGACTACCAGTGAAAACGAACCACAGCCAGGTTGTTCCCACATGAATCTTAATGGATGGGCAGCCCGCAGGATATACAAAACCTCTGACGATAAAAATGAGTTGTCGACTTCCAGTGACAATGAACTCCAATCGCATAGTTCTCATATGAATGGGTCAGATGAAGGGTCGTCGACTTCCAGTGACAATGAACCCCAATCGGATAGTTCTCATATGAATGGGTCAGATAAAGAGTTGTCGATTTCCAGTGACAATGACAATGAATGAGGATTCAAACAGTAAAGTCGTCTTCAAGGGATCAGAAAATGACTCCAAAAACAAAGGTGATTCTGACAGGGACATCATCGAGAACAAGCAGGGGGAGTCAGATGATGAGTCAAACAGTAAAGTCGTCGCCAATGGATCAGAAAATGAATCTGAAAACAAAGGTGATTCTTACAGGGACATCATTGAGAACAAGCAGGGGGAGTCAGATAAGTCAAACAGTAAAGTCGAAATAAGGGTTACAAAAACATTGTATTGCACATGTGCAATGAAAATCCTGTCCTCAAGGCAGAAAATTAGGTTCTTAAAAAAGAGATAGAAGACCTGAAGGAAATTTTTGAGAATGAACGTAAGGCGAACTCTGGCAGAAAACAAGGACCTGAAAGAGCAACATCTGTTAAAAAACCTTGACACGAAGGAACCCAGAAAAAAAAGCCTTGGCAAGACTGCTTCTCCCTCTACCCACAGCGTTTTGCAGTACCTCCAAGGACATTGGACAGTGTGTATTTATGGGTAAATGGCTCCATCTGGTGTCCATGATCAAACTGGCAGTGTGTGGTCAGTTAAAAACAGTAGTTCCCAACCTTTTTGGTCTGAGGTACTTTATTTTCTCTAAAATTCTCTTGATGAAGGTCCAGAAGGGCCGAAACTTTAGTTTCTTCAATAAATGGTGATGCTGTAGCAAAAGCAGTGCGGGATCTTCCTTTTTCAAGTCTGACTGATGGACACTATGACTGTAAGACACCAATTTATTTTGGTATGTTGATAATTGATATATACCTCATATAATTCGAACAGTGTATGCTTATTTTGTATTTCATCACAATTAATATCTTTTATTTTATTAATTTATTTTTCATTGCATCCTTTCCTTTTCCTTCTTTATCTGTTCTTGGAAGACACGATGCAACCAGCCATGTCAACACTGTCAATAAGAAACAAAACACAATATTTAGTGGACCCCCAGTCAGAGATATATATATATATATATATATATATATTAGGGCTGTCAGCGTTAACGCGTTAATCGCGATGCGATTAAGGGTCGATGCAATGTGATTCATTTATTTTAATCGCATTAATCGCATGCCGGCATGCGATTATTTTACACTTCACTCGGCTTTGCGTCGTGCCTAACGGCTACTATTTTGACCCTTTGGCGCTGCCGTACTTCTTCATAACACATCTTCTGCTGCAGAATGCAGGCAGGCTGCTGGCATGGAGAAAGACAGCAGCAACACACTTCTTAATGGCGCTTTTCTTTTAAAAAAACTCCCGGACGGCTCAGTAAACAAGTCGAAAGCCATATGCACATTGTGTAAAGCCGAATTAAAATCTCACCGAAGCACGTCAAGCTTGAGCTACCACCTACGAGCTAAGCATATTAACGTGACGCAGTTTGATGCTAGCGGGCTAAGGCAAAGCAGTATTTTGGAGAGTGCTACTTGCCGACCTGTGGATGAAACCAAATCCCAAAAAATTACTACAGCTCTTGCAAAATGGGTGGCAACTAACTGCAGACCTGTCAGCATCGTAGAGGAAGTACTACGGTTGGCATGTTCTGACCCGTCTTATACACTGGCATCGAGGGGGACACTAGTTTCACCATACACAGCCTGTATGACACGGAGAAAGCAGCTAAACTGGAACTGCTGCCAAGTGCAAACGCTGTCTCATTAACCGGTGATCACTGGACGTCAGTGAGTAATCACAATTATTTAGGAGTTACTAAACACTATATTGACTCTGGCTGGACTTTGCACTCGTTTGCCTTAACGGTGGTTGTTAGTGTTACATCTCAGTCAATTGTTCTCAATCCTTGTTAAAAATGTAAAGGTTAAATGTCCTGCTGTGTTTTGACAGCCCTAATATATATATATATATATATATATATATATATATATATATATATATATATATATATATATAAAGTTCTTTCGGTGTTTGTCATGTCCATTCCACTGTTCATTTTAGGTTTAAACTGTTTCTGACAGATTTCTGACAAATTTGTCTCTGTCATGCCAGCAATATAAACTTGCTCTCCCCCCAAATGCATACCAGCCTCATATGATTAAAACTTGATATATCGATATAGTGCAGTGATTGCTGTGTATTTTTAATTTTCTGTAAGTAAATCTGAAAGATAAATAACGTTAATCATGCTATTTCCTTGATTGATTGATAACAAATATTGTCACCCTAGATGACAGTGGACTGTGATAATGCCAGCCTCAAAGCATAGTATAGCAACTCTGATAAAGTTAAGCTTACAAGAGAGAAACATATCTTCATGTAAAGAAGCTGCTCTGTGATGTGATGTTGAATATTCACATTGCTTATGGTTTTTTTCTGTTGTCTGTTCACTAACTGAGGATTGCAAAAAGAAATGGAAGAGCTTGAGGGACATGTTCAGGAAGGAAAGAAAGAAGGAAAAAGATAGGCGAAGGAGTGGCACGGGTGCAAGCAGTGCCCGGCCATGCCGGTACAGTGCGGTCATGGGCTTCCTCAACCCTTTCATGGAGGACGACCAATGTCCAGTCATATGGGGGGAGGGGAAGCCCTAGATAACAGTGGACAATGACCAGAGGACAGCGATAATGCCATGGCTGGGCACAGTCGGGCACAGTCAGGCATCAGAGCAGTCACCAAGAGCTTCAGACACAAGAGCAGTCACCAGAGCTTCAGCACAACACACCAGTGCAGAGAGCAAGCCAGCCCGCCCCGAGAAAGAATAGGCCCCACACCTCTGACTTTGAGGAGAGACTGCTCACAGCATTGGAGGCTGTGAGCAACTGACCGGGACCTGTCCCCAGCCCTTCTCCTCCTCCGCCTCCTCCTGAGGATAGTGATAGCTATTTTTTTTAAAAGCCTGCAGGAAGACTTCAGAACCCTGTCTTTAAGAACAAGGCAGGATCTCAAGTTCGAGATGCACCGCCTGGTGTATGAGGCAAAGTGTCGTGAGGTTGACCCTTGGGCTGAGAGGAACGGGGTGCAGCTGACAACACTGTGAGGGGTGTTAGTAAGCTTGTTACCCTGGCAGTGCTGTCAGCTGCCTGCCCCCTGTTCTCTCTCCCTCACATGCACGCGCACACACACAGGAAGTGCAGTGAAAACTTGTAAATAAATAATAACTATATGATCTGTCTATTATTACTGTACCCTCTGTAATATTGTCCTCTATATATATATATATATATATATATATATATATAAGTACATAAGGCAGTGCGCGATTTGAGACAACACTCCCCCGTCAAATTTTATGCACTATGCAAGTAAGTACGTAGTGCACTTCCCAAAGTGCGCGGTTTGAGACACACTAATAGACAGTTAAAGGTCCGGACTCAAGATAAGTTTAGACTGCTAGCTAAAGCTACGCCGATGTTTTGCTAACGTTAGCGCAACAGCGTTAGCCTAGCCTGCTAGGTAAATATTACAACTGCCTTCGGAGTTTCTTATATCTGCGTCCACATTGTCAACATAAGACCTGTGGCGTTAGTGCTCCTTTTGTACCATCATTTTATTGAATGAAATCTTAAGCTTCGCTCCTACGAGATGGGTGGGTTTTTATTACGTTACACACAAAGCTAACTGGCTATAGTTAGCCTGTACGTATGCTAGCGGACATTAGCTAACGTTGCCGAGACAGCCGCAGTAGCGTTTCGGCAAGCTAACCACGACAGTGTTGGCGCCCCCTCGCCCACAATCAACCTCTGCTGCTAAAAACAGTCAACCTGCAGTGATGTTTTGAAATGGAGACACATATCGTAGCTTTTCCCGGAAATCCTGGCCATTATTTTAAGGCATAAACCAACCATAGGGGTAACCCTGCTGCTAACATTGGCTGTTACATTAGCCTAAAACGATAATTATAGCCATACATATATATCACAGTAACACTGCAAAACTAAAGACAGACAAACAGATCCAAATAAAATCACGTTTTATTGAGTCAGCAGTTATATACAAACAATAAGGAAAGCTTCAATACTTAAGGTTGTTGCAGTAGTGAACCAGCTCACCAATCACACACACACACACACACACTTTTCTCCTCAGCAGAAGCTTTCTTCACACTGTCCGTTAACGTTCCAAAGACAACGTTACAGACATGTCCAGGCATGCCCGCTATGCCGCTAGCTTCAAACTTGATTTCTGCCCGGCTGACACTCAAACTCATCAACTAATCTTACTGTACAAAGCACCAGATACAGAGTTTCGTTACAGTCTATTCATCCTCCTGTGTGTCGCGCACGCACACACACCAATGCTTTCGACACCGTTCTCTGAGGATCGATGTTGGAAAAAAAAAAGTGAACAAACCGTGAACCGCCGCCGGCAGGCAGCTCCGACGCACCGCCCATTGCGGTCCACTGCGCCACTGATTTAAATCCACATGTCCCGCTCAAATGTGCGCTTTTCTCTGGGCCAGTATTCCGTATCTCCTGAGAGAGCTCCAGCAAGTGTGCAGCAGGGTCTGACAGTCCAGGCAGAAAGCCATCGATCCGGGCAAACACTGCGGCGCTGTCACGGCATACTGTGGAGCTGCTGAACTCCGAAACATACTAAATTAGCCATACATTTTTGTAAAACGGCCCATATTTGAGCTTTATATAGGCGATTTCTCCTATAAAAAAGGATCAGAAGTGAATTTAGTAATGCAAGAGCAGGCGAACAATGTAAAAAGTGTCTGAGATTTGCGCGACTTAGATTTAGAAGACTAACTGACCTCAGATCAGTTAGTGGCCTATGTAAATTTTGGAGCATTACAAAGATAGAAGGTAGAGCCAAATGGGGAGGAATTGAGAAGTTGACGTCAACTTTTAGCTTTGTTCAGATTCACCCGTTTTCAGCAGCAGTTTCAAATTGTGAGATTTGCAGAGGGAAGAGGTGTCAATGGGATTTTGAGGTTCTATGTATCCAAACTGTCGTTTTTCAACTACGACAAGGTAAAATTGGTTTTGCATTCTATCACCCCTTTAATGTCTTTATCGTACCGGGATGTTACGTTACTCACTAACACTACATGTGTTTTGGAACATTATGCTAGCTACCTAGCGACTAAGCTGAGCATCAAGCAAGGTGACATAAATTGTGGAAGACGAGGTATGTAGTTCACTGAGCGGATTCACACAAAACTAAGGGGTCATACGAAAAACTTTAGTTAGAAAATGTTCTTATAAAAAATTGACGAACATCATATTTGTAATCCATGACTCAATTCAAACGGGATAAAAAAATGATTTGCCTCTCCCCTTTCACTACCATGCATATTTTGAGACCGGAAGGGGAGGGACTTCGCCTCTCTATAGAGCTCAACAGTTCCGCCCCTCCTCTGAGAGACCTTGGGTTCCGGAAGTAAATTTCCCATTCATTTCTCCCATTGTCGTCTGGAAAAATCCGTATATAAAAGAACTCAGTTGGCTCGTTTATTAGCCACAAAGCACAAGCTACAGGCATTGGAACACAGAGAGCCGAGTCTCGGCCGGAACTCAAAAGAGGCAGAACTTCCAGGATTGTGGGTAATGAAGACATTGCGAATAAAAGACATTTATCTCAAAACAAGAATGACAGGAGTAACTCCGGTACAGTAAGTGGCGCTCTGCCAACACACAACGCATTTTCTTCCGGTTGACCTATGTCAACATTTCACAGACCAATCACTAAATTAACTTAACAACTTAATGTTTAATTTACACATTATTATTTATTACACATTGTTATTATTATTATTATTATTTTTGACTGACCACTTGTTCGGCTCATTA
This sequence comes from Sander vitreus, assembly GCF_031162955.1. Taxonomy (NCBI): domain Eukaryota; kingdom Metazoa; phylum Chordata; class Actinopteri; order Perciformes; family Percidae; genus Sander; species Sander vitreus. The sequence goes on along the minus strand of NC_135855.1, from coordinate 6,804,233 downwards.
TAATGTTATCTGTAACCAGTGTCGGGTGGAATTAGCAGCTAACTAACATTAACGTACACTTTTTTGCCCAGACACAGCGTTGACCCGGAGATGGACAGTCGGTTTAGCCATCTCCAGATGTGCGCTGCTGCCTCGACAGGGGCGTAAAACAGACAGACTGGCAGGCTTTTTGCTGCCCGCCGCTGATGCAGTTTTTTTGTATGGTGTCACAGCAACGACTACGTCTAACAGCGCGCTGACGAAGTATGTCCAGTTCAAAATCAACTCCCCCAGAGTTGGGAGGGCGGTTGAAGCATGTGCAGATGCTTAAACCGATCATAGCCCAGTTAAAGTGTATACATGCAGACATACTCTGGTTACTAAAGGAGTTCTCTACCTCTGTTATCCGGGTTATTCGAACTCCGATTATAACAGGTAGGGTGTTTACATGACGTTTGAGAAATCGGGGTATGGCCTTAACCCGAATATAATTATTTTTTTTTTAAAACTGCATGTAAACGCACTGACTTGTTGCATTACCTCCAAGCATCACTTGCGGAGTGTTTGGCCCCAGTGAATAAGTGGTCGTTTCTTCCCTCATTTTAATAATTTGAGCAGTATGCTCCTTGCTCCCTAAAACAAAACAACAAATTCAGTTTTGTTTTCGCACGACTAAAGCAAACAAAAAGCAGTTTAGCAAAATAACATGTTCAAGTTAGCCATGTAACATTTAAATTAAATCCACTGTTTAGTTTTAACCGTTAACGTTTATTTTTGGATGTGGGCAGCCAAGCTGAAGTAACGTTAGCAGTTAAGTTTTAAAATAAAATGTCACATTTCAAGCACCTTTGTTTTTAACATTTGTATCGTTAGCTGTTCGAATTAGTTAAAACCCAATACTTACCTTTAAACGTGTATTCCTCCTCTGGTACAGACGGGCTGGGGGAAGCCATTATGTGAACTGTCACTGTGTATTTAAGAAACCGATAAATAAATTAACATTTATAAGCTTTTGTCTCCAATAACGTTATCACTTTATGTAACGTTACAACTGTTTATTTATCTGCCATACAGAAACTCTAAAATATGTATTTTTTAACGGTAAGGAGAAGCAAATAACGTTAACGTTATGTTAACACAAGTTACTGTTACAAACAATACATATAAACTGGAATATTAAATCTAATTCAAATACATGTAATACTTTCTTTACAAGTCTCTCAAAGTGAGAGGAAATAAATAAAGATACCGTCATGTGCATGTGAACATCTACGAGACCGGAAGAGCTCCTGTCAGCTTTCAGCGGGTCTTAGAGCAGGATAGCTAACGTTACCCCTGCAGAGCTAGCTTGTGTCAAGCCAGTTTATGGAGCTCCTCAATTCCGAAGCAAATTTTCAATTTTCATAACAGTTTCATCATTTAATGATGAAATATTATGAATGCCGAAATGAATGCTGGGAATCCTGGGACTGAGAACAACTGGGACAACAGTTGGATCCTCCGAATTCTGTAAAAGGAGGCCTGGATTTGTGGACTGCATTTAAAGAAGCCTTCGTAATGAAATGGGAAAGCCTTTGTTGGGCCAGTGTGATGCAATCGGACTACCAACGCAGCCTCCGACAGCTGCAGCCCCTGAATTGGGACATAGCTAACAGAAGTGGTCGCTATGGCAATGCACGTAAAATAATCTCTCAGAGAATCTCACTCAATTGATCACCAAAGACCAACCAACAAGTGATGATTTTAAAATATGATTAGCTCACCAAACAGATGTTGAAAACCTGAAAAGAATCCTTGTGGATAAACGCTCAACCTGATCTCACAGAATTCCGTGAAATGAACACAGCCCCTTAACTCAAAATCTGTGGCAGTTTCACGGACTCGCAAAACATTCCGTGATTGACCCACGGAAGAATTCCGTGAAATGAACACGGATCGCCGAAAATTCCTTGATGGGCCCACAGAAGAATTCCGTTAAATAAATACAGCCCCTTAAGTTAAGGAAAAGGTCTAGGGTGGCCTTACGGTTCCGTGACACGTGGGAAGAACGGGATGATTGGGTTCAGGAAAAGGTCGTGGGTGTGCTTACGGTTCCGTGACACGCGAGAAGAACAGGACGGTTGGGTTCAGGAAAAGGTCGTGGGTGTGCTTACGGTTCCATGACACACGAGAAGAACAGGACGGTTGGGTTTAGGAAAAGAAGAAATTGACTTTAGGAAATGTGACATGCGGGACACGAACCCCGGTCTCCTGGGTGAAAGTCCTGTGTTTGACTCATCCACTACCCCAACCAACCTCCTTACGCGGAATTTCAGCCTTACATACTACTCGCTAACATCTTCTCATTGACTTTACATTGGCATTGTTTTCCGTGGCCACACGGAATTTTCACACATTCCGTGCCACCACCACGTAATGTGCTGTTAACAGTTTGTGATCATTTCACGGAATTCTGTGAGACCATGCTGTTATAGGTGCTCTTGATTTTGAGGATATGTGCAATTAAAAATGCTGTCCTCAAGGCAGAAATGTATATAGAAATAAAAAAATGAGTTAAATATTATATTTTTATACTGTATTATGATTATTAAACTGCTGTAATGTTTTTTTATTTGTAAATAGTTAATCAAGATTTTGTGTTGTAAATACTGTAGATAAAATGTGGAGTCAGATGATAATTCTTCAACTACCAGTGACAATGAACCACAGCCAGGTTGTTCTTACATTAATCTTAATGGTTGGGCAGAAATACAAAACCTCTGAGACCTTTCGCAGTAATGGAATCTACAAGAAACATCGGGTCGTTAATGTGGCACCCCAGGCTCAGCAGCACCACCAGGGACTCCCTGCTTAACTAAAATATGTATATAGAAATAAATAAATTAGTTTAAGATTATATTTTTATACTGTATTTATTAAACTGCTCTAATATTTTTATTTGTAAATAGTTAATCAAGATTGTGTTGTAGATAAAATGTGTATGTTGTAAATAGAAAATTATTGATCATTGTTGCTTGAAATGAAAAATAAATAAATACATAACAATCAATTTTTCTATAAGTGAAAACAGTCGGTCTATCCTCTCTCTGCTCTCCCTTTCTCTTCTCTCCTCAGCCTCCCTCTGGAATCTCATTTCCTCCTTCATCAATCTGATCAACTTATCTTCTTTCTCTTTGTCTTACCTGACTCTGGCTGGCTTTATTGCAGCGCTTCCACATCCTCCTCCTCCTGGTCCCCCCACTGATGTACCTGCCCCTGGTGTGTCCTCAGGGATGGTGGCAATTAGGGCAGGGGGGATTACACCTCATCAAGCTCGATGGTCTTTAAGCCCCAAACGTCTCCTTCCAGGCAGCGCTGCGACCGTTGACTTCAAGGCACCTAACCCTAACCATAACCATTGCCTAATCCTAGTGCCTTCCAGGCAGCGCTGCCTGGAAGGAGACGTTGGGGCCTTAAAACACTGAAAAACCCTCATCAAACCAGTGGGTTTCCCGCTCACACCCTCTCCTGTCCCTGGTTACTTAATTAATCGTGGCAGTTAACAACAGCAGCAGCAAAACATATTTCAGCATAACTGTGTTTATTAACTTTAAAACACATATGGTGTGTCTCAAATCGCGCACTTCTGTACTTACACTAGCTATTTGAGTACATAGTGCGCTCACATTGTCGAAGTGTGGTCAATGCAGTGCACTACGAGTACCCGGATGGTGCACTTATAACGGTCAAAATGTTGAGTGTGGAACGATGGACACTTTCCACCCTCAATGGTCACCATCGTGGCTACGTAGCGGAAGGGGCGGAGCTACCAAAAGTTTTAATAATAATAATAAAGTTTTAGAAAAACTTTCAATAATGGCGGCCGAGGACATGATATTGGCAAGACCCGCAATGGAGCAATACAAATGTAAGTTGAACATGAGTCTTTTTGCTATACTTGTATAACATATAAGCAACATTTGGTTAATTTTGCAGTTGGTAATGATTTTGGTACGTATTATTGGTACCATACTGTAATGTGCTAGCAAGCTAACTTTAGCTAACAGCGGCACAGTACTACCAAATAAGTTATAACTTAATGTTACATGTGTTGTGGTATACTGTTGTTTATTGTGTTAAACTATCGTCCTCACTGTAGAAGACTTTAGTGTTAGATGTGTGATCTTGTAAATATACATTAAGCTGCGAGCGTTAGCAGTAATGTTACAGTACGTTAATGTATGTAATGTTATAACGTATTAACAGTGCTGTTTCTGTCCTGATCTGACTTGACTTGATCTGACTGTATAATCGTTAGGGACGGACAAGGACACAAGGTCCCTGATTCAGTGGCGGATGCTGAACGCCTCCAGCTTTACCGGCAAGCGGAATGCTGCCCTGAATGGATACGAGTAAGTAAATGTATATCATAGCTTGCTATCGTTATTTATTGTACTGTGGACCTATATTTTACATTGCTAGCTACATAAAAACTGCATTTTCATTAGGGCGTACATTGAAAGTCAAGGGCTGCAGGCAAGAGTTACCCCCATTTTCTTAAAAAAGGAATGGGAAAATCTAAAGCAGAAATACTGTTATGGTTTTGGTGTTTTGTCTTGTCATATTTTAGTCTGTTTTCATATTTTGGTAGCCTAGTTTTCTGTCATGTCTTGTCTCCTTCTGATTGTGTGATTTTCAGTCTTGTCTTGTTTTATGTTCTGTTTCCTGTTTTATTTTGATAGTCTGTTTTCTGTCTTGTCTTGTCTAGTTTTACTCCCTGTGTTTTCCCACTCTTGTGATTGCCTGACGTTTTCCACCTGTTTTCCAGCCCTTGTGTCACCTGCCTCTTGTTACCTCGTTACCCTCTGTATTTAGTTTTTGTGTTCCCCTTGTCCTGTATCAGATCATTGTGTGTTTTTGTGTTAGCTCGTGCCTGTCGTGTATCCCAGTATCAGTTTGTGTCTGGTTCTTTGCTTCCCTGGATTTCCTTTGTTCTCAAGTTTCTAGTTTGTTTCTGCTCTTGTTTTTTGGATTCCCTGTTTTAGTTGAGCCTGGTCATCACTGGCAGTACCTTGTCCCACTCGCCACAGCACAGACATTCTATTTCAGTCGGCATAGGTTGGCATATGTCCCCACACTCACACCACCAGTTTGTGTCGGCTGTCATCCTCACTTTCCTCAGGCTGTTGAGCGATTGCAATCTCCTCCTCCTGTAGTTCAATTTCCAAAGCACGCAGCTCCTCTTCTGAAAACTCTGGTTCGTAGAGGTATGGTTCTGGATCTTGACTGATTGTCTGAGAAGTCATCCTCTGCGTCTCTCGCAAAATCTGCCATGTTCATCGCCCTTCACTGTCTACTGTAAGAAAAATAGCCAGCTAATATTCACGCCGGTATGTTGATGGAAGTTGGGGGTTTTCAGATACTGCATGATTTCAGGTGCTGCGTGATATCTCTGCGCCCAAGTAGCAGTGCTTCGCCTGTGCTTCCACCCAATATAGTACCAAATCAATATCTGCCTAGGAAATCGTCTAGTCTTAATCTGCATTACTATTTGTACTCGTTGTGAATACGCAGGCCACAAGAAGTAACTAGAACTGCAAACAGTTATGACGGAGTCCAGGCCTACTGGCGTGAGTCACCCCTGACACGAGTCGCCCCCAACGACCCAGGGAGCGAGTGAAAGCGGGACCCAAAGCAGGACCCAAAACGGGACCCAAAGCGGGACGGTGGGGAGGCAAACGTCAGGAAATATCGAGAGGTGTGAGGTCTGCGGTACATTGACCGTCCCCTAATGGCTGATCTTCGCCAAATTTGGTACAGAGCCTCAGAGCGGCATGCCGAATGAGCATCACAAGTTTTGTGTCGATAGTAATTACTACGGCAGAGAAACTGCAATCACAAATGTCCCTTTTGCGTGCAGTGAGTTATCAGCCAAAACACATAATCGTTGATTATAGCGCCCCCTAACAGCCGATCTTTGCCAAATTCTCAAGTTTTTTGTTGATAGCATTTCATTTGGCCGAGATATGATAAAGTTTGTTTTGTAGCTAATTATGAAATTTGTTTGGTGGTAAATTGTGCATAGTTTTATCTGGAGATGATACATGCCAGGTTTTGTGCAGATCGATCGCACGGCCTAGGAGGAGTTTGAAAAAGTTGGTTTTGCACATTGGGCGATATTGCGAAAAAACAGCTTAGCGGAAATGGGCATGGCCTATATCATCAGATTCAGCTCGATTCAAAGAACACGTGGATGTAAGGTTTTCTAATGTGCGATGTGTAATGTGGGAGTTATAGGCAAAAACACGTTTGATGTCATTACAGCGCAACCTAGTGGTCCATATGAGTAATTTATGGTATGTAAGGTCCATGAACCATTGTACAGCTACACTGTAAATTTGAAGTTGCTCACATTAGTGTAAGTGGTGAATCCAAACCTGGGTCCCATAGGCCACGCCCACTTTGAAGAAGCAGTACCCCACCGTAGGGGTGGCCTCAGGAGGGGCCCTACATGGTACCCTCAAAATTTTGTGAAGATCGGATGAGCCGTTCATGAGATATAAATGTTTTGTATTTGTAGTGCCCCCTAGTGGCCAATTTTCGGAGATAGCATTTATTTTGGCCGAGATATGGCAAAGTTCGTGTTTTCGTAGCTAGCTACACAAATTTGTTTGTGCGTAATTTGCAGACCCCCAGGAAGAGCGCCATGTCTAAAAGCCACCATGGGCTTAGCGGATAACGGTGGTACTGCACCCCATGGCCCAGAAAGACTTTTCACATAGACTTTGCATGGCGAAAGAAACCTCTATATTTCAGCAGATAATTTTTTTGGGGGTACATCAACTTACCAGCCCGAACACTTAAAGGGTCCTTGTTTAAAACGTCATGTTTTTAACATTTTTAACATTCACTAGTAGCCAAATCCAACATTATAAAACTAGGTATGACGAACGCGCATAATGGAGCGAGCAGACCCTCGGGACTGCGCCTGCCCGCGTCACCTGCACTGCGCATGCTCATATGACTGTTCTGAGTCATGTAGCTGTGATAATCTAATGGATGTAGCTCCAGCAGCTAATGGCTGTAATTCACCATGTGTTCTATTAATACATCCATGGTATACATCCTTACATCCGAGGGATGTATGTATGTATGTATGTATGCTGTAAAGCCTGTTACGTGGATGTAACGTCATTAGCGTTTCCCAAAACTGCCAGGGCTATCGGCTAGTAGCTAACATCAGCGGTAGCTAGCATGGGAGAACGGTAACACTGTACATAGATAACGTTACAGACATAGTGATTACATCGCCTTGGTTTTCTCAAAACATCCATCGTTTATTTTGATAAGCATTACTAATTAATACATGCCAAAGTGAAGTATTATAATGAACATTGTCATTGACTGTTGATGTCAATGACTGGCTATATACAATATATATACTGTATGTCCTGTTGTCTGTAATAAAGTTAAACGTTATGTATGGTGGCACTCATTTTCACCTCCTGGTGATAATAATAAAAGCATTTAATTTCCTTTCATATCGTAATATGAGACAGACGGTACAACATCAACAATGATAGAAGGGTTTATTAAGAAATAGCAAAATGTTTAAGGTTACATATAAGTAGCAAATGTTTATATATTACATACAGTAGGCTATATGAAAGTGTGTAATATTTTATATACCAGAAAACTGATCAAAAAACAAATGTAATTGTTGCACAGTTACAATTTTAAAGTAGTTGTTTTTAATCATCTTTGGATCAAATAAAGAATCAGGCAAGTAATATGAACTCTGGACAGGACAAGGAGATCGCTGTCTGAGTGGGAGAAGTCATCTAGCAGATAATGGACCGTGGCATGCCAGCAGCTGAAACTGGAAAACATGTTGCAAAAGACAAAATCGTGAACTCATAAATTCACCATTTTAACCGGATTCATTCTACAATTGCAGGGTAGTTAGCATGAGGTTGGTTGAACAGCTTAGGTAACATATTTAAAATAAAAAAGGCCTGTCTTAGTTTAAAGCCCACTCACCACGTCAAGGTGCAGGCCTCGAGTGGGGACACAAGACCAATCACTTACAGTACATACTCAGACAATACATTTATACATAGAACAATACTAAATACATGAGAAATCATGAATTAATTAATTTAATAGTAAATGAACTATCAGTAATGTACAATAACTAATATCATGCATGAGTTAATGCAAAAAAACAATATATTAATAAATGCAACAACTAAGGTGTTATTAATTCATTCTGAGTTAGTGTTTTATAGATAAGTCTGCAGTTAAAGGGACAGGCCAAAATACTGACCAGTCACAGCAGTGCTTATATGTATTGAATTTCAAATGTTTATCAACTTTTTATGACTTTTTCATGTATGGCCCTTCAATTAAAGTGGTCCTAACACTGAAATAGATACTATTTGTTGTTGTACATTCCTGATAGTTCATGTAGTACCACATTCATTATTCTTGTTCTTATTTAGGCATTAAGTCATACATTAATTTATCTGTCCTTACCATGAAAATTTGCTGAACGTATGAGGAACTTAGTTAAAAAACGTAAACTGAGTGCAAACAATGTGGGAATATATTTAATATCTAAACAGAAACAACAGTTACAAAATGATTTTTTTTGTACGTTTTTCTATTTGATGTTTTTTAATTGAAAAAGGCTATCTTTTGAACAAGATATAGTTCGAAGCAATAGAAAGCACAGACCAAACTATAAACTATATACACTTCCAGTGAGTTAGCGCAAAATTGAAACAAGAATTTGTAATCAGATGAAATTGTTCTGATGCATTGTACATGTTCATTACAGACTTGTGCCACGTTAAGCGTACTCCAAGCAGTATGTTGAACACTATATGCACCAACTATAACTGTCAGCCACTGCATTTACAAAGAAACCACCAAACTGACACTGACTAGAAGAAAGCTTGGGATGTTGCAGTTCACATTCACATATGTCTGTCCACTGTTGAGAACCATGTGTTGGGTTGCTAAAACAATACATTTACAATACAAGAAGAAAGCTGTTCATTTAAGCAACCCTCAGCATGTAGCAGCATCTACTGATGATGAAAATGGACCAACTTGGTGTATTTATGCCTGACAATGTCTTTTGTCATTTTCTCAGTTTCACGTCTGGCTAAGTGGTGCATCCTTACTTTACAGTATATAGAGGATGCCATTTTCACCAGTAGATGTACATGATTGTCCTCAACAGTGGTTTCAAACATGTGGTCATATAACTCTGGGAACAACATCTTGTCTGCACTGTAATAATGTCACTGATATGTGATGGCTGATGTTAAGCCATATCCTTGGGGGAGCTTGCCAGATGTTGATCTCAAAACCCATTGAAAGCAATGCTCTGCCTCTGAACAAACAGCAACTATCCCAGGTGAGGGTTTTCGCAAACCTCCATGAGTCTTCAGGAGAACAAAGGGATGCACAGTGGAATCAGAAGTCAGCGCATCAGCACATGTCATGCAGTTGTGCTTTTCTTTGATCTTTTTTACAACAAAGCCAGCAATGTAGTTGATAGCTGCGTCTTTGTACTCAGAAATAGCATCAACATTTGGGCATTGGTGGTAATCATGCTCTGGCTCTGCATGCTCAACAGGCTGAAGGTCATATCTGCACGAGGTGTTTGCTGCCGCAGGTGTTGCCTCCAAGACAGTGGTGTTGTCGCAGAGGATGCAGTTGCCTGTTCCAGTCTTCACTTGCAATTTCACAAGAAGACGCTTGTATGCTGCTGTGAACTGTCTTGCAGTAGGGTTGTTGTTAAATCCACCACGTGCTCTGACAGAGGAAAATAACAATTCAATTTGATCTTGACTCAGCTTGTAAGTGAGGAGGTAACGGCATTGGGCATTTGGCCTATACACAGCTTCCTGGATATTCCATACACTTATGCAACTGGCAATTAAACCAATTACACAAGTTTTTCCGTTTCCCAGCATGCAGCGGTTTGCCTATCTGATCTTTCAGTTCCAGGAGAGACTTTTGTGCCTTCAGACGGATTTCTTCAGCGCAGTCTTTGTTAGATGTCCTCAGTGGTGCTTTGTATCCTTTCCCTAGAGGATTCCTGCTGTTGAGGACATTGAAGGCAGCATCAATAGTTCTCAGGAAGTCCACCGTCTCTTCGCATCCTCTGAACTGCGGCAGATGCAGCTGTGTGTTGCAATATTCTAGAGCATCTGCCACACTGCTGCTAAACACCTGGGCTGCAAGCTTCACCTTCATCTTCTGTTTATCCCAAAGTATGTGGGCCATTTTTAATTTTTTCCAAGTCGCAGTCCCCGTGACTCCTGAAGGTTGTTTAACTCCTGGAGATATTTCTAACAGATTTTTCCTGTTGGAGTTAGCAAATGACTTCCGTCAGCCAATGTATTTCTGATCAGTTTCAGCATGTGGCACGCATCAAGTACTGCATGGACCATTTTTGAGGGATCTGCCGGATGTGAAAATGAGGGTTTCATGTCATGCACATCCAAGCTTGCTCCTAGGGCTCTCAACATGGAAAAGTGGCATGATGGACCATCACGTCAGTGACATCACATGTGCTCCGATGTCATGGAGTCGAAGAAGGCAATCCTTGATGATATTAGCACGCTCTTCTCCAGTCAATCCATCAATTAAGAAGTAGGCTACTGGGATTTTCCAGGAATCATCAATGGCAACAACCATGAGGACCAAGGCATCTTTGGCTGGTGGTAGGCTGTCATCGACAATGCCAAAGGCTAGGTCCACGTATCCATGGAATTTCCCAGCAGCATATGAGGGCACACAAGGTTTCTTTTCCCTCACGTTTTCTGTCCTCTACACAAGACTTGATGGCAGAAAAAGCCGGTTGTGTGAATCCAGGATCTGCAGAGATTTTGCTGTACCACGACCGTATCGTTTCGGGATGTGGTCAAGGTCAAAGCATTCACGAACATAAGCATAAGCTTTAGTGGAATAAAAACGCAGAGTCATGGCGAATGAACGCAATTCCTCAGACACTCATCTCATAACCTTCTTCTTTTGTGTGATTCGTGTGAGTAGCGCTTTTGGCACACCACTAAAAGAGGCTTCCAGCATCTCTGCACAGCCTGTTGATATCATCAGTTTCTGCTTCAGCACACTGATGACCTCAGTTAAACTGGAAATATTCCTTTGCAAAAGTCTTGTTTTTCCAATTTCAGTTTTTTGCGGCAGGTGGTCGATTTTTGTCTAATTTGGTGCTTCAATGTTTTGGGAGATACTCCGATATAACTGTGGTCATCAGTGTCTGGCTGAGTAATGCTATCTTCAACATTTCCTGACTCTGGTAAGGTCACTTCCATCTCTGACTCACAAGTTGTGACTTCTCCAAAGGCAGAAGTAACACTTACAGCCATGTACGAGTGATCTAAGTACACAGTACTTACCTGTGTCTGCATACTTACCACCCGTGGCTTAGCTGTTCTGTTGTCACTGGTGATGTCGAAGATTGTAGGCACAGCAGTTGAATTTAGTTTCCTTCCCGCACTGCCAGTTAGGAAACACTCCTTTGTGAAATGGTGAGGAAAACTGTAAAATATTTAGTGTAATCAGTTGAAGTAAAAGCACTCAATGCAGAAAATCCCTTTAGAAAGCATGATCTATACCTTACTTAAATTAGTCACAATACAGTCTGTTAAAGTAAATAAAAAAATGGAAGAGTTAACGTTACTTTAATAAAAAAAAAAGTGTAAAAATCACTTGAGAGTATTTTCTTAATTGTTTATCAATGTTACACATAGATGTGATCCTGGATATATTAAGAGAATGTGATCCTTATCCATTATGTGATCACACCATGAATATATAACAATAACACATTATCAAATGTAAAGCTAGTAGTTTAAGCTAGTTATACTAGCATTAGCATAAATAAATAAAAAAATATAATATAAAAAATAATACTGTATATTGCAACTGAAATCATTTCAACATACCTGAACAGAGTAACCTTGGAACTACCATCTGATCGCTTCACGCAGTTGTAGGCAACACATGACGGCATTTTGAAGAATTTTTGATTTTCTTGCTGGCTGTAAAGACAAAGAAGAAGATTTACCGCCACAGATGCTGGAAAGAAAGGATAAGCGATTGGCCCGCGCCTGCGCGTTCTCTTAATACATCCATGCTGTACACGAATTGACGAGTTGACGAGGCTATATACCAACACTTACAAAAATCTGTTTTGGGTGAATAAGGTAACATTATAAAACAATAGGATGTAATAATTGGCAGAGTACTGTATGTCAACATGATACACCTGGTTTACATAATGCTGTAGTAAATATGTATACAGTATTAGATTTTAGCAATTTCTTGTGGCAAAGCTAATGTTGGCCTTTGGTTTAACGTTAGCTAGTCGTTTTGCGTGTATTTTCCATTTTAACCAAATATCTGACGTTAGAAATTGTACATACAAGCAAGGGCGAATGTTTTGTTTTCAACTTAGCCAAGTTAGGGCAATTTTTTTAGGACTTAAGAAAATAGTATTGTAACGTTAATGTTAACTTTACATCCATGTGCTCTCAATCACTCTTTTCTCTGTCATTGGTAGATAGGAAGACACACACATTGTGTTTTGGATATTGAACATGAGTGTTTTTACTTTCTTTATATGGCAGATATGTGGACTGAGCCCGAGGACAATAACGTTGTCCCCGGCTGTATTTGGACAAGGTGAACAACATTTATATATTATATTTCCATAATCCTTTCATGAAGATGATACACAAATTAATAGACCTGGCAGGATATATGTATTATAGGAAAACACATACATAAGTAGTCTGAGTGCTAGTTAACTCAACTGAATATGCATTTGCTGATAATTTTCTTAGTTTTTAAAGTAGGGAGAACATAAATGTTTTTTACTTACTTTATTTAGAGTTGGAAGACGCTCCCAGGTAGACTGAGCCCAAAAGGAGAAACCCCAATGGGGTCCCGGCCATCCTTGGACAAGGTGAACCAGGCTATATACAAGCATTGTTATTTATTCTATTTGCATAATCCTTTCATAAAGGTGATACACAAATTCATGGACATTTTTTAGGGTATGACTAGTACCTGTAATGCTAGTCCTTTACACAATATAAAATGTATATGAGAGCTTAATAAACCATTTTTGTGTAAAAACTGGGTGAGCCAGAGGCCGCCACGTCCTACATTATGTTTTTAATGCTTTTTTTTAAATAATCCTGCAGGTGGAATGCATTTTATCTAATAAGAGAATCAATAATTCTCTTAATTAATTGTATTGTGTTAAAATGTAAATATACACCAGTGTTGTTGAGCATTATTTTTGTGCTTTCCGATTTTTCCATGAAAAGTTTGAGACAAAAGTCAACTTTTTAATAACAAAAATGTTGGGAGTACATGTAACTTGCAATGAGCATCAGTTGAAATTGTTATTACACATTATGCATACAATTTCAACAGAATGTTTTAATACATGCATGGATTTTTAACTCATTGTGAGGTATAGGTTATTGTATATTGCACACAAGAATCCCAGATAAAATATTTGCATAGATGTCATGCAGCTGGAAGATAGGTGATGGATGAATAGATGATAACTGTACTCCCAAGGTTGGAGTTGTCTGTGGAAAAAAAGAGAGAAAAGTTATTGCAATTTAACAAAACAATGAGTGAAAGTTTCAGTATTAATCTTAAATTAAGTTAATTAGTTTGAAAATAAGGAACATGTTGTTTGTAATGTTGTAACTATCACTCAACCTGGTTTAGTGGTTTATTGCAAAAAGCTAAATAATGGAGCTAGTTAGGTAGCTAATGTTAACGTAATATCTTATATGCTGGGTGAGCCAGAGGCCGCCACGTCCTACATTATGTTTTTAATGCTTTTTTTTAAATAATCCTGCAGGTGGAATGCATTTTATCTAATAAGAGAATCAATAATTCTCTTAATTAATTGTATTGTGTTAAAATGTAAATATACACCAGTGTTGTTGAGCATTATTTTTTGTGCTTTCCGATTTTTCCATGAAAAGTTTGAGACAAAAGTCAACTTTTTAATAACAAAAATGTTGGGAGTACATGTAACTTGCAATGAGCATCAGTTGAAATTGTTATTACACATTATGCATACAATTTCAACAGAATGTTTTAATACATGCATGGATTTTTAACTCATTGTGAGGTATAGGTTATTGTATATTGCACACAAGAATCCCAGATAAAATATTTGCATAGATGTCATGCAGCTGGAAGATAGGTGATGGATGAATAGATGATAACTGTACTCCCAAGGTTGGAGTTGTCTGTGGAAAAAAAGAGAGAAAAGTTATTGCAATTTAACAAAACAATGAGTGAAAGTTTCAGTATTAATCTTAAATTAAGTTAATTAGTTTGAAAATAAGGAACATGTTGTTTGTAATGTTGTAACTATCACTCAACCTGGTTTAGTGGTTTATTGCAAAAGCTAAATAATGGAGCTAGTTAGGTAGCTAATGTTAACGTAATATCTTATATGTCCCTAAGAGCCGATGTGGGTTTAGGGTTTAACACTTATCTTACGATACATCCGAGGGCTGTATGCTGTAAAGCCTGTAGCGTGGATGAGAGATAAAGCCATGGATGTATTAAGAGAAGCTCTGTTCACGAAACTGCAGGCTAACCTACTAGCTAGCTAGCTAGCTAGTAGCACGACATAATAATTACATCTCCTTGGTTGTCGAAATACATCCATCGTTTATTTAGCTTAGCATGTAAACGACCAGGAACAACGAAAACACAATGTTTAACGTTAGTGACTATTTTAGACAATGAAATGGAGAGTTCATGAGTTCGCTACGTTTACCGTGAATGTGGATGTAAGAGACACGAGAGAGAAGTTCATGAACGCGCATGTTGCTACCGGTTGCTACGACAACACAAACAAATTGTTGCTAGTGCGCATGTCCATTGTGACATCATGGGCCAGTCAAAGCGGAAGATCCGAGCTCCATGTTTGCTTTATGCGCTTTTGAGCACTCTCATTGGAATGTACAGGGCTTCCCGCCGAACACTGTATCCAGTTCTCTTAATACATCCATGGTAATTTGTGCAGTTTTCATACGATAGAAATTCTTTTGATAACTTTTTGTCAGGTCGGGCTGGAGATGCTACGTACCAGGTTTCGTGGAGATCAGTCGCACAGTCTAGGAAGAGTTAGAAAAAGGAGGTTTACGCTAAATTGTGATTTTTCGCGCGTAATAGTCTAGACGGAAATGGCCGTGGCCTATATCATGAGATTCAGCTGAATTCAGGGAACGCGTGAATATGTGTATTTTTTATCTGCAATGTATGGTTTGGGAGTTTTAAGGCCAAACACGTTCTTTCTGCTATAGCGCCACTTAGTGGTGGAAGTGGCTGATTTCTTTTGTCCGAGGCCCTTGCAGGGTTCTGGACCAGTCCTGAAAATGGCACCCCCCCTCTTTCTCTCCCTGACCCTGTCTTTCTGCTTGAGCTGGTTGAAGCCTGAAAATATTGTAAACAAATTAATAACATAACTAATAACACTGGTTGGATTGTTCAGCTCTGTTTCAGACTGATACCTCCGGTTCAGGCTGGTCCTCACTCCTCAACACGTGCCTTTTTCAGTAGTGGAAAATACTTTTCAATACTCATCTGGATTGAAGCAGCAAACATTCAGTGTAAGAATAAAAAAATTACATAACATTATTTATAAGTTTATTTGATTCACAGCTGCTAATACAGATTTTTAATACATTCTGTGTGTGTATATACAGTGGGGAGAACAAGTATTTGATACACTGCCGATTTTGCAGGTTTCCCCACTTACAAAGCATGTAGAAGTCTGTAATTTTTATCATAGGTACTCTTCAACTGTGAGTGACGGAATCTAAAACAAAAATCCAGAAAATCGCATTGTATGATTTTTAAGTAATTCATTTGCATTTTATTGCATGACATAAGTATTTGATACATCAGAACTTAATATTTGGTACAGAAACCTTTGTTTGCAATTACAGAGATCATACGTTTCCTGTAGTCCTTGACCAGGTTTGCACACACTGTAGCAGGGATTTTGGCCCACTCCTCCATACAGACCTCCAGATCCTTCAGGTTTCGGGGCTGTCGCTGGGCAATACGGACTTTCAGCTCCCTCCAAAAATGTTCTATTGGGTTCAGGTCTGGAGACTGGCTAGGCCACTCCAGGACCTTGAGATGCTTCTTACGGAGCCATTCCTTAGTTGCCCTGGCTGTGTGTTTTGGGTCGTTGTCATGCTGGAAGACCCAGCCACGACCCATCTTCAGTGCTCTTACTGAGGGAAGGAGGTTGTTGGCCAAGATCTCGCGATACATGGCCCCATCCATCCTCCCCTCAATACGGTGCAGTCGTCCTGTCACCTTTGCAGAAAAGCATCCCCAAAGAATGATGTTTCCACCTCCATGCTTCATGGTTGGGATGGTGTTCTTGGGGTTGTCAGGGGTGTGAAATTCCGGATTTATCTGGCTATTCCGACCTGAAAATGAAGCTCTCGTAAATCATGCAAATCCGTTTTTTTTTTTTTTTTGGGGGGTCGCAAGGCACGGGTCGGGGGTATTGGTAAACATAATGACCGGCCACTGCTGTTAAAGTTTTTTGTGCCTCTGATTCATGTCTTCTTATCACTCCGCAAGTGGTCCATTAATTTGTCACGATGTAACTTCATTCAAAGCAGAGCTCCACCAAAGAGCCTGCAATCGTTGCGGAAGGTTATTTGAATAAGAATTTTGGACGTGTGGGGGCGAACTAGCCATTTTCTTAGCTGAAGCCGACAACGGGACAATATTTTTATTTTATGTTGGCAATGCAAGCTGAAGCGACGTAGCGGATGACGTTGAGAAGTTGCAGTGAGGAATATTTTAGGAGCACCATTTTCGGCAGTGCAGAGAGGTCGTGGCCCACACTAACTTAGTGTTGAGCCGGGAAACATGGCTAAAAGAGCTCTACAGCGAACAGATGTGCTGGGCGAGCCGTCAGTTGGTGGAAGCTAACAGAAGCTAGTTGGCGTAAGCTGACAGCTACCAAGTGACTCCGGCAATTGTGGCAGACGAAGGTCCAGTCGGGAGTTTGGATGGAGAGTCCACTGAAGTCCACTGCGGTCTGAAGGGCTGATCCTCGCTAGATCACTAGCTAGCGGTAACCGTTAGTCGGGAGGTTGACTGCTAACGTTAGCCAGCTGAAGCTAACAGTCGATCAATGGTGACACAGGCTGGCAGCAGCACAGAGTCCAGAGTTGATAAGGGGGGGTAGAAAGATGTTGAGAATGACCAACACCTAATCTTAAACTTAGGGTACTTAATTTAGTACAACCTTACGACCCAATCAGAGGTTACTTAAATTGGGACGTTCAGTCAAAATCAAGCACGTCACCTTCAAACGGGATCTCTGTTTGCAGGGTTCAGGCTGGACCGGACTCTCCCTGTGATCATGCTGCTCTGGGGGACCGGCTGCGCAGTGAGAAGCCGCTGCTGACGGGCGCAGAGCTCTGCCGGAACTCCGACTGCTGTCTGTCCGCACGGCCGTCTGACGGCATCAGTATTAAATTGAGACAGTTTCATTACCGGTTAAAAACGTCTCATTATCGCGTTAAATAGTAGTCTAATTCGGTACAGTTGGTTTTAAGGCCTGATGTGAAGTGTAGGCCTATAGGAGTACACATGAAAACCCTGAACAAGCAGCGTCGCTCTGTTCTGTCTTTCTGCTGTGCCCCATTCACATAGTAGTTTTCCACTATGTAGGTTAAACTCTGCAATTAATCCGCAGTTCACATGTATAAATGAACTGTGGTGGTCCATTACACTGTAGGCTATATTCAACATCACTGAGTAAGTAGCCTAAGTCAATCCTACATTTTTCAACTTGGGAGCAAAACATGCTCCTTGGGGGAAAACCCCAAGGAGCCCTGTTCATGCTAATTAAACAACTGGACTTTAGGGTCAAGTGTTGTCGTATCCGGCCCATGTCCCGGATGTGAAAGCCCCCTTACTGGACTACTGAATATAATAATATTCCATTATATTTTGTATTTTGAATTGTTACCTGCTACCAGAATTTTGTGATTTCCTTGCAATAAATATTGACATTTTTAGTAAAAAAAGAGAGAATGGGAGAAGGAAGTTTTTTGTTTGTCTTAATGTAAGTAATCAACTCAGTAATTTTCATGGTGATATCTAAAGGTTAAACATTTTAGCCTATTCACGTGAGAAAAAGAATGAATAGGCGTATGAATAGGCTATATTTGGGTCTTTTTTCGAAACTTTCCCCTAATGGGATTCTTTGGGGCTTTTTTTCCTTACTCAGGACATATTGATTTTGATACAAAATCAGTTGAGTTTGCTTCTCTTGCAATTTGTCCTAGGTTGAACCCCATTTTTGCTTAAAATGACGGGACTATTAAACTAAAGGCCAGATTGTTGAGCATTACATTATCATGTATTTTTTGCCAGAGGCATTGTCCCCTGTTTCTTCCCCATTGCCAAATAATCCTGTTATTTCCTTCCTCCTGTTACCAATATCTTCTTCATCCTCCTCTTCCTCCACTTCTGGAAGATCGTAACGATATGCGTTATGAAACCAAAATCGGGACACTCAGGTCCACGAACCTGTGTGAGAAGGCAGAATCGCGACACACCCCTTCCAACTCCCAGAGTTATCCTTCCCGTACAGCGCCACGTTTCGGTTGTTGAAAACGAGGGGTTCAAGTTCAAGTTATTGAGACTAATGAAACTTTCCGCTTGTCTACTACACTGTTTAGCTTGTGCTTCCAGTGATTCTGCTGACCTTCATGGCGTCGTCATGTGGTTGTGGTCTATGCACGCATCACTTCTGCATTGGCGTAAGGATGTTTGGACATTTCCGGTTACCGGAAGAAAATATTAGACAGTGAGTAGACCGTTATGATGGCAGAGATGAAGTTAACAAGGTGTTTGCTGGACTTGCTTAAAGGCTTTAGCGGTGCAATTTGCATTATAAAATATCAGTTCATACTGAATAAACTGACTGAACACTGAAACACAATGCTAATATATATTCTGCATTATCTGCATTAAGTAAACTATGGATTGAGTATAATTATGCAGGTTTAAATAATTCATTGTTACATTTTCTCATTGCAGACAAGCAGACAGAGAGCCAGATGGGAACTCCAGAATATGCAGTTGCCGTTTTCCATATGGGAAAGACAAAGGGCCGTGTCTTTTCCAGTGGAGCAAGACAAGCTTGGTCCACCCAACAAGTCTGTCACAGTCAGACCACAATTATGTGAAAACTGGACAATGACACTGCTGCCACTAGTCCCAACTCAGGACCCTCCACAACGCAATGTGGATCCACTCCACTGGAAGAAGCAGGGGATGATGTCGTCCAGTCTAGCCCTGTCAGTGGCAAGTGTCATCCACCCATGTACACGGCCTACCTGATGATGTCATCCAAATGGAGACGGGGCTTTCTGATATGGCCATGTTCAGATGGGTGGTGGGGCTTGTGCAGCATTTTGAAGGCTCCATTGTTTATGCAGCTGGCTGGAATGTAGAAGGGGTACGTTTAGAAGACCGGGTCTTCATGACACTCATGAAGATAAGGCAAAACTATCCACATCCACTGCTGCAGCACTGCTACAGTAGCCAACATTTTCAAAACGATTATTCACGTGCTACACAAAGTCTTGTTTAAAGCATTGATGGCGACAGTGCCCAGTCAGCACAAGAATACCTACAGCATGGCTGCTTCATTTAGACCATCCGCAAGCAACTGCAGGATGATAGTGGACTGCACAGACGTCCATATTGCAGCTCCCAAAGAGATGGACAAGGCCAAATTAACATATTAAACTTACAGAGGGATGCACTCATTTAAGGTACTGATATCTGTGGCTCCAAATGGGGTCAAAAATTACTGTAGTGCACTCTACCCTGGCTCTGTCTCCGACAAAGCAATCACGCAGCAGTCAGGGATTGTGGACCACCTGGTTGCTGGTGACCTGGTCTTGGCGGACAAGGGTTTTCTAATTTCAGACATTGTGCCAGAGGGCGTAACAGTAAATATACCACCCTTTCTGAACAAAGGAAAATGTAATGAGAGTGAAGTGAGGGTGACAAAGGAGATTGCAAAAAAACGGATTCATGTCGAGAGGGCTAATGCTAGGGTGAAGGAGTTTAGAATCCTTGACCTGCGAAACTCAGCCAATGTCTTGGTGCAGCTGTGCTGTGCATTGGTCAATCTTCAGAACCCCCTAATACGGGAAGTAGGCAGCACCCTTGCTGAAAAATAGTAAGCACAAGCTCATCTGTCCTCTCTGCATATTGACAGGGAGCGGAGCTCCCACACACACACACACACACACACACACACACACACACACACACACACACACACACACAACTACGTCGGCTCTGCAGTTTTGTTGAAGTCACAGTGAGTCACAGCAATGCCAATAAAGTGGTTTCAAGTGTAGTTACAGTTTTTCAAAACTTCACGTAGACAGCGGTTGCTGCGATATGATATTAATTATTTCTACAGCACCTTTTCAGCAACAAGGCAATTCAATTCCATTCCTTTGCACTTAAGTTAGTTCTCCATTAGTTCAATGTTGACAACAGGGCAGTCACCAAGTTAAGTGTTAAAGGTTTGTGTCATTATGCAGTTTGCACTAAAAAGTCTTTGTTGTTGACATTCCTTTGCATTTTAGTTAGTTCAATATTATCCTGTACACTTGTCATTTGTTTATTTATTATTTATAATATGTTCATGTTGTGGCAAAAAGGTTGGTCTTTTTTTCAAGTTCGGATTGATACCAATCGTGAGTATCAGTAAGTGATCATAGTTAGTTGTGTGTTTTTACAATCATAGTTGTTATTTGTTCAGGACCTGTTGTCCTGTTGTTTATCTCTCCCCTTCTCTCTCTCTCCCCTTCTTTCCCTGTCTTCTTTGGAAGGCTTCTCTGCTTTCAAATACATGTTTTCATGCTCTCCTTGTTTTTGTAAACTAATCAATGTTTTGGTGTTATTTTGAAACCAGAGGCCTGTACTACGAATCAAGATCAACATGCCCTGGATTTCTTTCAGTTATCCGGCTTCACTAACCCTAACAACCGCGGTCCCGCATAACCTGTGTCACGACGTTGGTTATCAACTAGTTCAATCAACCCAGGGTTTCCCAATCCAGCAGCGCGCGCGTTCACATAAAAGAGGCGGTGTTTGCGCACCACGACCAATCGCAAACATCTACCAGAGCCGCATATTTTAAACAAGAAGAGCAAACTATAATTCTACATAAATATGAAGAACACAAAAAAATGTTTTACAGGCAAAATGCAGGAAGGAAAGCTGGCAAAAAAAGCTGACGCTGTTTTACGTAAATCACAACGCTTATCCTGTCAATATCACTGCCAGTGGTGTAGTCTACGTGATAGTAAGCTCCAGGATTTCTATATAGGCTACCCACTTAAAAATGCCCAATGACATGTAACAACATACTTTCCATTATATTTTTGATAAATTTAATACTAAATAACCGTGTTATTATTTTTGCTGTTCAAATGTTTTATCAAATAAATGGTTCCACTGTTTTCAATGTAATATTCTATCCATCCATGGTCGTCAAATGTCATTTCCATCACGGCACACATTTTTTTTAAATATTCAAAAAGTTCTAATCATACATTAACCACTTTTACTCTAATTTGTGAGTGCTTCCTCTGTTTAATGTAATAATACATTTTATTTTTAGTACATACCCAGGCCAAGATTATATTTCAGGTTGTAGTTTGGTCAAGGTTTAGCTATTTGGTCCTTTTGATGTTAAATTATTTTAATTAACAAATGTTTAATTATTGTACAAAAGTATTTGCTGTCAAATCTATGATGAAAATAGTCATATTATTGTGGTGTAATATATGTCCTTCTATTTTTAAGTTATAGTCATTTATTTAGATGAGGTGGAAATGAAATGTGTTCATTAAGCATCAGAAACACCCAATTATCTTGAGATTGAAGTGTGTCCACTCTTGGACCTCAAATTTAGACATAAAAAAAAAACTTGTGAGACTGTTATTAGTGTGATTTGAAGAAAGAAATTCCTCTATTTCACAAGGCCAAAAGTGCTCCTAGTTGAAGAACCACCCATTTATGTTCTGAGGTACAACTGCTGGTGATATACCCCCAAAGGGATCCACATTTGTACTTTTTCTAGGTTGAAAGGGTACAAACGTGAGAAAGGGTCCATGTCTGTACCATTTTTCAAACATATAGGGGTACAATAAGAAATATGTCAGTGTGTGACACATGGTGTGACCAAAATTATGTTGGGGGATGGGATGGCTAGTGCCTCAGGGCTGTCAAGGAAATGATGACGTTCTCAAATTCATTACCTAGGAGATTAGAAACAATAAGCCTATTGTTATTAATGCTAGTAAACTATAGAGAACTCTGTGAAATCAACAATGAATAGCAATATAAGAATTGGACAGTAAAAAATATTTATCTCGGAGGCAACATTGAATGATGATTTTTGAATGAGGGAGTTCACACGTGCGCAGTGGTTGCAGCAGCAGCACTTTGCTTCTCCCAACTGTCACTGCCGCACCTGGCGCGAAAACTGGAGAAGAATGGAGTTTTCAACCAGTGGCGGCGCCAGAGATGTTATTTTGCTGGTGCTTTGGGGTTGCTGGACGTTTCAGTGAGGGTGCTCTGAAATTTCTGAGTTTCCCTTGACACAAATAGGCTAACGTTACACACGCTCGCGCAGATGCCCACCCACCTCCGCCGCTGTTGCGAGCGAGCAAACGAGAGAGATTGATTTAAAGTTGCCGATACAACAGCACCATAGAACTCTGATTAGCCCACCAAACATATCTCAAATACCATCCAACAAGCCGGGTTTAAACAATCATTACTGCAGCTCTCATACAGTGGCTCAGAAGATTAATGCAGCAGGCCAAATACACCACCCATAGCCAAGCACACACATAAACACACACGCGCATGTATCCTCACACAGTTTTAACACTTGCACGTATGGTCAAAATAATGTAGTCATATCTGTAGTGACTTAATACATCTAAATAAGCCACTGAGGGCGAAAAGTTCTTGCATGGACCCCTATCAGCTGATTCACCCACTGTGGCCTGGCTGTGCGATCGCCTGGTCTAATGTCATGTACAGCAGGGTGACGTTAAGCATCCTCAGCAGCAATCACAGCCGTGGTCAGATCACCTTCCTCCGGCCGCTTTTCTTCGTCCCGGTTGGTGACAAGTTCACCATATCTCTCAGTCTCATTTACAGATTTTGATAAAGTCTCCACACCTTGACGTTTAGGGAGTAAAAAACGATCCATTGCTAGCGTTAGACTCACTTCTCTAATCCTAACAGCTCCAAATATTGAGCTCTTCTTCTTCTGTGTGAATACGTTACTGCGGAAGTAAGGTCAAAAGTTGTGTGCTGCACCCTTTGGCCGAATACGATCACCTGTGTTTTTTAGCCTAAAAATAATCAGTTTGTTTTATTAATGTATTTATTCATTTTTCAAATATAAATTATACTATTTACACATTAACGATTTTTTATTTATTTATAAATCAACCACAACAATTTCTTGGGGGTGCTAAGGGGGTGCTATGGCAATCCTAGGGGTAGCTACAGCACCCCTTAGCCCCCCCCTGGCGCCGCCTCTGTTTTCAACTGAGGAGCTGCTCCAGAAGTTAAAGGATTCAGGAATTATACTGACTGAAGAAGAGACACAGAGATTCAGAGATAACGTTGATGTTAAGCTGATATAGTGTGTTATATGTTCTTTACAACCTTTTTTTTGTCAAAACGGAATGGACTTTTACCGAACTAAACAGCAAATTGCTAGCTGATGTTAGCATTATCTTGAAAATTTGCCAGATACCTAATGTCAGTTAATTAAATCAGCCATTTGCCATCCAAAAAGTCGGTTAACGTTATGGCCTGCATGACCCTAATGTGTGGCTTTATAGACCATCTCTACTATAACGTTATGTTAACTCTATTTTTTTTTGTTGAACGGAAGCTGTTAAGTGCTAGCTAAAAAGAATGCTAGCTAACAAATTATTTGTTAGGTTAATGTTAAGTGGGGTCCGTAAAAATTGAACGTTAATTATTATTATTATGATTATATAAGATTATGTATCAGTCAACAACATCAGTGGCTACCTAATCATGTAACGAAATAAATCGTAATACTCAATGAACACATTTTTATTTAAAGTTGCTAAATGCCACGAGTTGCCATGAGTTGGGATTTTTGCCTACAGCATTTCATTTTTACAGGTATGTTTATTTTTAAAGTCACTCACACATATATTGTAAGTAATTAACTATTAATACTTGATTTAAAATACATTTAGCTTAGCATCATTGGTTATTCTTATTTTTTCTTAAAAACTGTGTAGTGGTGGAAAGCGGTGGAAATGACGGTTTATGGTGCAAAGATGGTTTCTGTTTATTTTTACTGAAATTGCCAGTCCAAAATATTTTAACCATGTATTTTATTATTTAACATACAGTATATGAGTTGAACAGTATACCTAATAGTTTAAAAAAAACGATTACAAATGAGATGCAAATTATATGAACCTGCTCAAAACATTCATTTTATTCAAAAAAGCTGTGTGTGTGTGCATAGTGTCTGTGTGCATGAAACATCAAAATGCATGGAATGCCCCAGCTTATCAATCACGTTGTGTGCATTAGACATTAAAATGTTACCATCATAAACAGTTAAAAACACACAAGTGTAACATCATAACCATAATCACATAGGCTACTTAAAAACAGGCTAGACCTAACTAACGTGTTACATAAACAACAGTAAAAAACAGTTATAACATATTATGTTCATCAACCATAACCACAATAACCTTGTGGGAGTGTGGACCGCTCTTTAGCAAAAATACAAAACAGATAACTAGATCATATACAATCAGAACAGATAACCATGTCATATACAATCTGTATATGGATTGTTTGAGTTAATGTGTTTCAAATGTACTCAACTCATTGCAATTTTCTAACCTATCAAATGACTGGAGCGATTACTTATCAACTATCTGGCAAATGTCCTGCCAGGCAGTAGCATTGATTTGAACATGGCGTTTAGTCACTGGCGTAGGCTCATTTGGAGATGAACAGAAGCAACTTAGGACGCGCCAGGAGATCACACCAGGACTCTCTGAAACAATCTGGAAGGACACAAACTAATTATTACCATAGCCAAATGACTATTAATGTTATGTCATGGCCCACAGTAAATGTTAGACTATTTGAATTTAGTAGGCTTACCTGGTGGATTGTCATTGTGCCGCAAAGAGTTTGAAGGTCATCAGGCAGAAGAGCATCGATTGCATACATTTTTTCATTTTAAATGAAGAATAATTTAAGTTAATCTTCATAGAAGTTAGTCTTCAAAGCTAGAAGCTCATTGAAGAGAGTTTTTGGACTTGATATATCATTTCCCATTGCAACCATTCTGTCTGCTTTCTGTTTCACTGCTGCTTCAACTCCGTCTGCAGGCCCTTTGCCATGACCAGTCTCCTTGAAATTCCAGGTCACTTTTGTCTACCCCATCTCAAAAGGCAATGTGGACGGAAGAAAGAAATTCTTCTTGGAACGATACTGGGTGGTTGGCCCATCACTGACAACATGACGAGTAGTCAATCCTGGGTTTTGCTCTTTCAGAAAATGAAAAACTTTCTTTGTGTGGGCCCAAATGGCTGCTGGATCATGCCTCATGGAGGCGCTCAGGGAACATATGGACATCACTCCCTGCGTCTTTAAATTTGGCCCATTTTTTCCGTTTTCTCTCTCTCCTCAGTAATGGAAAAAGAGCTGCAAACAGCCTCCTTTGATGGTGGTGAGAATGTTTGGTGCATTCTCACCACCATCAAAGGAGGCTGTTTGCAGCTCTTTTTCTTTGCAATTAACACAATCACGGTACATGCATTCTTTTGTGCTATTCTCACAACAGAGAGAGGCCATGAGGTCGTCAACATTGTTTGTGTTAATCACCTTACACTGCATCAACTTATCCGCCATGAATTGTGTATTGGAGTGTCTTTTGCAGAGACATTGTGTCTCTGTCCTGTACTCTCGGTCTAACCACCCAAAAGGGACACCTCTTGGAGAATTGTGAGTAAGAAATCTTTTCCTCAGGAAACTCTTTTAGGAACTTCTCATAAAAACGTTCATCCACTGTTTTCTTTTTCTCTTCTTTTCCTTCCTGGAGACCTCTAAGATTGGTTTCACTAGTCCTCTTTCTTTTTTCCTGCGATATCTTTCTCTGTCCTTTTTGAGTTTCTGTTGATATTTAACTGGATCGGCTTTTATTCTGTCCCTGTATTCCTGTGACTTCTTGGCCATCGACTTTGGCATCTTAAATATAAATATAGATTAAAAAAATAAATATAGAGTGTACTGGAATGGTGATATATAAAGTTCTCAGTCCAAAAGCACAAATTTGTCAATATGCCAAAGCTACGCCTGTAATTTCTCAGAGGTGGAAATGACGGAGGTGGAGTTTTTCTGCAATATTAGCACACACTCATGTCAGGGTTAGCTACTTTTGGACTTAGTATATTGTTTACTCGTAATAAACATAAATACATTATTTTCATATTTGTTGTAAATAATTCAACCAAACTACAGCCAAGGTGGAAATGACGCTGAATAAAAGTACTCGGTATAAAAGCTTGAGTTACCTTGATTTATTTTCTTGTCCTGAAGAGCACATGTGCCTGAAGTTTCACCTTCAACTAATACTTCCTTTTCACTATTATTTCCATGGTCACCAAGTAAATAAAATATTTAAGGTGGATCTATTAAGGTGGATTTTGTTGAGGGAGGTGGAAATGACGGAAAACCTGGGGACAGAGTTATTTTATTCCAAAAATAGTTTAAAATTGTGATATACATTTCGATGGTATGATATTATTTTATTTATCCTTAAGACAAACAAATCCTTTAATATATTTTTTTAACATTCAAAGAGGGCCAGTCTGGGTTGGGGACAAGCATAAAACGGCAAAATCTGCTAATAAACAGCCTTGCAAAAGCATTTTTAAAAGAAAACGGGCAAGATTTGGTGATTACTAAAATGTTGGAGCATGAACTTCATAATGACAATGTATTTGTGCATATGTTTGTTTATTTATTTACAAAAAAAGGCCAAGGACACAAAAGTGCCTGTAGTTGGAGAATCACCTATACATATATATATATATATATATATATATATTAGGGGTGGAACGGTACATGTATTCGTGTTGAACCGAAACGGTACGGGCGTCATGGTTCGGTTCATGAATTTACACAGAGAATACACGGTATAAAAATAAATAAAACTTGCGTTCCTTAGGGACACCTAATCTGTAGCCCCGCCTTAGCTCTGAAGCTGATTGGCGCGCTGCCTATGTAGCCGATCTCTGCCTATGTATGCGGTTTTATTGAGTCAGCGATAGCAGCACTAAGGATGAGTATGGCGAGTGGTGGCGACCCACAAGAGTTAGAGGACAGTTTCAGTAGTACAGGCGAGAGAGTGGTGGATAAGACTGCTGTTGTAGATTAGTGGTACTTTTCCAGCGTCGTGGCTCCGAACCGTAACGTTAGTTGGGACAGACGCCTTGTTTCTTTAGGCTAACTATATTAGCTTTAGCCAGGCAGGGAGCTGCTTTCTGCGGTGAAAAATGGCCGGGAAAATTGCATTAATCAGGTAATTTAATTTGTCTTTGCAGAGAACAGAGATGCTGTATTTTCTGTTTCATAGCTGATTGTCTTATTTTGTTTACAAGTTACAGATGGAGTCTGGAGAAGATTTGGGGTACTTATTGTTTACATCTTACTTTACACACTTCAGGCTGTTGCAGCTAGCTCAGGGGAGAGTCTAGGTGTTTCTCGATGTCAAGGAAGGATCCTTTGAAGCCAGAATTTCGAGGATGCTACGTCATCAACGTCCGTCGAAGGACTGTTCCAATGTCGAGGATCCTCCGAATTCCACCAAGGACAGAGTCCTTTGTTTGGAGAATTTCCCATAGACAGCAAAGGATGCATATGTGTATCCTTCACGCTCCCATATTACCCACAATCCTATGCGCGCGGCTTGTTAAAAAAAATTAAATGGCTGACCTAAGCGGAGCGGAGTGACGGGCAATTCTCCGACGTTCATACGTCTCCGTTTAGAGAAAAGGCAGCTGTTTACCGGGGGGAGAGACACCGCTGCCAACTGATATCGGTGAGAAGCTACACTATTGTTAATTGTTGTTAACTATTGTTATTGTAATGTTCAGAAGTCATAGCTGTGTAATCTGCTTATTATTCCCCCCCTCAGTCACATCACGCCCAGGCCAAGAAGAAGTGGGACAATTTAAAAACCAAGTACAAGGTGGGAGATATTGTACTTTGGGGTATTAATGTATGGACATAATTGTTATGCACATCTTAATGTAACTTGTGATTTTTGAAGTAAGCCTTGGATGTAAACCTGACAGACTTGGGCCTGCTGACAGTAAGTTTAGATGCAGTATTGTGTAATATAGTAGTAATACATCATCACAACAATCTTTTGATCTTCACTGTTTAGGAATGCAAGTGTCCTGCTACAGGTCAGGGGACAGAGGATGGCAAGGCGACAGCAGCAACTTGGCCCTGGTTTGCCCTCATGGATGAGGCATTAGGGCAGTCTGCGGCAGTCTCGCCCCCCTGCCTTATTGCCTCGATCCAAGAGGACAAACCAGGGCCAAGCACTGCACAAGAGGTAGAGGAAGGGAGAGACGAGGAGGAGGAGGAGGAGGATGAGGAGAAGAGAGAAAGCAGCAAAGAGAGGGCAGGGAACAGAGGAGAGAAGAGGAGAAGGGAGAGAGAGAGAGGATCCATTCCTCCAACTCCTCAAGGAGGACATCAGATATCAGAGGGAGGCGGAGGAGGGAAGCAGAGGCCAGAGAGAGGTCAAACCGTTTTTTTTTTTACTGTTGGAGAGGTTGGCGGAAAAATAAAGTAAATTTAAATTTAACTGGTTTTGTCTTTTTTGTCTTCTTTGCCCCTTTTTTAATTATTATTTATTATATTTATTTAATATAAACTGTCTATGTCCATTTTTTGATATACATAATGAAGTACATCACTAGTACATTAAGTATATTTAATGTACCTTCTTGACTGTTTATGGGTGTTTACCAATGGTGTTGTTAAATGACTTTTCATATGTTGGTTACAGTGTTACAGTAGTTTAAGGATAATTGCCAGCTGGTAACTTTGAAGTATGTTATTTGTCTTAATAGTCATAGAAATAACAAACTTTCTTTTATGTATTGGATGTGTCATCTTCCACACATTTAATTATTCACCTGGGAAAAATAGTCGTGGTCCAGAGGTGTCTCATGCAGTGCAGACACGTCATTTGTCAGCGCGGCCCGCCAAGCTGCTCCACTCCGGCTCTCCCCACCATCACGCTCCAGAGGTGGCTGGTTGTTGACCAATGACCGGTCTGGCCCTAAAAAGGCCAGACTTAATCTGACTCAAATTCTATGGTTACTACACTCTGAATAGTGTTCGTTTACTGGTAGATCAGAGATATAAGACTCAGGATTCGAAATAAGACTCAGGATTCGTCCAGTTAAAGTTAATAACAAGCTTTAGTGAATGATATTGCAGAATAATAATAATAATAATAAATGTATTTATTAGTAGGATAGCCCCTTGAGATGAATCATCTCATTTTCGAGGGGGTCCTTAAAACAATTAAACAGTAAATACAAAACACAAATCACTCCCAAGCCTAACTGCTCCAACAACAACTGATCCCCTTCCCCCACATACATACAATTAAAAACAGTAAATTTGCATACATCCCAAATATGATGCTATTTTAGTAGATGCACAAACAGGAGCCAACTCATAAAATAAATAAATAAATCAACAAAATCGTAATATGTCAAGTTAGAAACAAGAGCAGGTTATTTGTAAATAATTAAAGACAGATGCCTTAAACAAAACAAATGAAGTAATTGCGCACAAGTATACACATCAGGCCACTTACATAGGCTACGGCGAAAGCTCTGCGTGGAGCCTCCACAGAACTGTAAAACAAGCTCAAGTGGCCTGATGTTTATACTTGTGCATCGAGCCGGCATATAAGACGACCAGCCACGCTGAGGTGGTACTAAAGTCTGCAATGGAAAACGGACGCACAGTGTGTCGAGGCGAGTAGAGTCGAGGCGAGTCGAGCAGGTACCATGTGAAGTGAAGTGGGCAAGGTATTCCAATCAGATGGTGCTTTAAATTTCTTTGGAGAGTCTGGGAACAAAGAAAAAGGGGTACACAGTATGTCTCAGACTATATGTTGATCTATAAGGGATTGAATGTTTTCAAATAAATAGGATAATTAAAGAAAATTGATTTAAAAATAAAATGCAGCCAGTGAGAATGCCTTCTAAATTTGGGTGTTAACCAGTGAAGCGACTCATACATCAGGCAATGATGGGTTCTATAAGGACACCTCAGAACAAATCGACAGAGACTGTTATAGGCTACATTGAGAGGGATAAGATTTGTTTCGGAGGTATTCTGATAAATAACATCTGCATAATTTAATATTGGTAATAGAAGCTGTGAGATGATCCTTTTCCTAACCTGTAGTTTAAAACAGTTGATAGAATGATATAGTGTTCTCAGACTGCAGTTTATTTTCTTAACAACTGAATTAATATGAGGTTTAAAAGAAAGCTGGGAATCAAGCAAGAGACCAAGATATTTAAATTCCTCCACTTTCTCAAGTGTTGTTCCATCCAAAAAGGGAATTGAACAATTATTAACTGGGTAAAGAGAATTAAATTTAGTGCCGAACAAAGTAAAAGTAAAAGTTTGTTATGTGAAAACCATTTTTGAACAGCATCAAAGTCAACCTGTAGTGAATGCTCAATATGTAAGATATCTGGCTTGGAGGAATAGATAACTGTATCATCTGCATATAAATGAATATGACAAGTAGAGCAGGATTGCGGAAGATCATTAATAAAAATAGAGACTAACAAAGGTCCAAGAGATGAGCCTTGAGGTACACCTTTTTCAATAGTTATAAATTTAGACTGACAACCATTATAAGAAACACACTGGCGTCTATTGTGAAGGTATGAGTTAAACCATAGTAAAGAATGTCTAGAGAAGGCAATAGCAAAAAGTTTGTCAAGAAGAAGATAGTGATCAACCATGTCGAAAGCCTTTGTCAGATCAATGAAAATTGCACCAGTAGGCATGTTATTATTTAAAGAAGAAAATATATCATTGGTGAGATTCATAAGAGCAGTGGCTGTAGAAAAATTAGGTCTGAATCCAGATTAGTGTGGAGATAGTGTTATAGTCAGCTCTCTCTCCGCCCTGCTTTGGATGTCTTTTTCCTGTGTGTCTGTGTTTATTTGTGTTTTGTCTGTGTTTTTCCGTTTGGAGTGCTGGAGTGCTGGAGTGCTGGAGGCGTGGTCTGGAGGAAAGTAGGTCAAGGGGCGTGGCCGCTTCTACCATGCACTGCTGATCTTCACAGCTACAGCTAATCATCCAGATTCAACCCAGCAGTATTTAAACCCGGGCTGATCATCCCATCAGCGCCAGTTCGTTAACTACAACCCATGTGGTAACTTGGCTCCAAGTCCCAGAAGAAGTCTAGTGTTGCCTTTGTTCTCTGTACTTAAAGTTACCCTGTGTCTCTCTCTAGTTCCCGCTCAGACCTGCTGCTTTCTCCGCTGTGCCTGCATGCTCCCAGCCTCACCGTCCAGCCTCAGTCTCCACTTTGGGAAAACCACCAGTGTACTCATCTCTGCCTGTCTCCCTCGTGTCCCGAAACCACCTGGACTCTTCCCCATCGGCTCGCCTCTATCTCGGACCAGCCAAGAGTTTTCCCGCCCTGACACAATCAACTGTGTAGTTCTGAGTACACGTTGTTTAATTAAACCTTTTAAAACTGCTCTACATTGTCTGAGTGATATCTCTGCGTTCTGAGTCAGAACTAGCTCCTAACAGATAAGTCATTGACATATTGAGATATTTGATTAAAAATTAACTTTTCAAACACCTTTGCTATGCTATTAATAATGGAAATGGGTCTGTAATTATTGAGGTCAGAAGAGTCGCCACCTTTATGCAAAGGGGTAACTTTGGCACCTTTCCAGATTGATGGAATTGTGGATAAGGAAAGGTTAAACAAGTCAGATATAGGATAAGCAAGAACATGAGAGGCAATTTTAATAAACTTAATCTCCAAACCATCTGGGCCAGCACCACTACCTGAACTCAATCCACAAATAACCTGCTTGACATCAGCCGGATGAATTCTGCTAAACGAGAAGGAACTATGACATATAGGGTTATCTGGTAAGATTTCAGGATAGGGAAAATCTGAGTGCTTTGAGCTACTAATGGAAGAAAAGTACTCGCTAAAAGCATTGGCAATTGTAGAATAATCAGTGAGATTTTCATTATTGAATCTAATATGAGAAAATTAGTTTTTAGTGGGTTTATTAGTTAGACTGTTAATTTTATTCCAAAACTGTTTGGGGTTTTTAAAATCATTATTTAAACAGTCTTTATAATACTTAGATTTAGCATTTCTAGTTTTAGTTGTACATGTATTCCGTAAGAGTTTATATAAAATCAAGTCGTCAGAGTCCTTTGATAAGTGATATATTTCCCAGGCCTTGTCTCTCTGTCTAAAAAGACTAATAAGATCACCATTAATCCATGGTAAGTGTCTACCCTTTACCTTAATTGATTTCTAAGGAGCATGTCTATTAATTACATCATTTAGCTCAGTATGAAAAAAGACAGTGGGTATTAATTGAAACCTGTCCCATAAAACGCTCACTATTCAAATTTCTAAATTGTCCTACTGTAATGCATCTTGGCTCAGGTCGGGCTCGGCCTAATACAATTGACCACGCCCCCTTTCACAGCTAATGAACTGTATAACGTACAATCTTATGTCAGGTATCATTGAACTCAGCAGGGAGTTCCCTTTTCATTGGTGATGAGTTGTAGTGTCTGAGTGCAGCGCAAATGCATGGTTGCAAGGAGAGGCGTCCGCCCGTAACCTCGACGCGCACAGAGGAGTGAAGGCCCGTCCAATGCTGCTTGCAGCTTTAATTTCTCATTATTATTTTCATAATAGCAGTTGCTATCCTATTTTCCTATTAAAAACCTAATTGCTGACATAGCCTAAGATATCTTCTCTCACATAATTTCACATGCCTATAATGAAGGAGGATAGGATTTTTGGTCGGCATCTGTTGTAGGCTTGCTTCTGCAGATAGCAAGGCTGGTGGACCACGGCTCATGGGGGTAGATCTGGCGGTCCGCTGGCATTTTGCTCATCAGTTTTCCAGCGGGCGGTTTGCCAACAAATGCTACAACAACTTCCCACTTATGGTCCAAGCTCTTTTTTTTATTTATGAAGTTATAGTTCATCCTTAATTTTAATAACATTTCATGTATTTTCGTAATATTCACAACAAGTGAAAATTAAAAGTGATGGTCAGCAAACCAGAAAGTGGCACACCACTGGCGGTCTGATGCATGGACCGGTGCATGGTCTGCTCTTGGACCACCATCATATTCAGTTTATTAACTTGCCGTGAATTATTACACAAAATGTTAATTAAATGCATGAAGAAGTATGCCTAGGCTAAATATTCTTTTGACAGTAGCATGATAAAATGATTGATATGACTCATACAGTATTAAGGTTACAGTAGCCTAGCTAAAGTGAATGGATAATGTTAACTAATGTTACCAACGTCCCTGCAAAACTCACCACAACTTTGTAGGTGTTGTCCCTCATGCTGGCCCTTACAAAACCCACAAGCTGACCCTCGGACACACTTCATTCAATAACGTGACCCGAAGTGGTTTGCACCCCTTTGGACACTCTTGTTCTCGTCCTTGAAAAAAGCCATCATGGCAGCCAAGGAGATCATGATTGCACTGATAAGTCTACTGTGCAGAAACAACAAACGCAACACAGGTTTTTTTTCTTTTCTTTTTATTAAAGATCGTACAGTAGACAGTAACGTTACAGTAGCCTACACAGTACAGCAGCAAAGACTCTAACGGACTTTCGCGGGGTTTAGGGTTTAACCAAACAATTACATGAATTCCACCAATCAGAGGCATCACTGTGGGATTGTTCAGGATTGTGGGTAATGAAGTACTTATCCAAGACTGTGAATAAAGACATTTATCTCAAAACAAGGATGGTGCCCCATGAACTTTTGGCTTCTATATGAGCATATATAATCGCTTAGTCATGTCGTAGCTGGTTTTTAATTCTACCATCATAGTATACCATATACATACTAGGAACTATATTCTCAGAAGGCGAAGCACTGCTACTTGGGCGGAGTTGTAATGGCAAACATTACATTTAAGCACTGTTCCTTTTAATTCTTATGTTTTCATTAGCACATAACCTTTTCTCAGCATTATTGAAAGACAGTTTATCCTATTTTATCATGTTGATTCGATCCTGCTCAACTGCTGAGACAGAGAGTCTGGAAGACGAAGCGTAGGCCCTTTGTTTGAACTGATAAACTACAAGGCCACTGTAAACCATCTTCCTTCCCAGATCCGTTCCTCCCATCAGTTACGATGTACGGGGAATGTGACACCAGATGTGAAAGTGGGGGACAGGAGATTAGATGAAGTGGTTTTATGACGCTTTCTGTAGATTTAGGAAAGTATCTGGCAGGATCTGTATCTTTATGTGCGTGTTTGGCTTTAACCTTCTGACCTTATCTTTATGCTGCCTGTGAGAAAATGTAAAGTCCTGTTTTAGAACAGATCATGTGTGAATTGTCACTCCCCTTTCCCCAATGTGCATTCTCAGTGTTCCCTTCACTCATTTGAAGAATCTGTACTCACTGTACTGTTTGTGCTTTTTGTGAATCTGTTATTCTTCCTATATTTGCAAATATATCTTAATAAAATACAAAACCCTAACTTGGTTTAGTTCTCCGACTGTCTTATTTGTTTCATTCACTAAACTTTGGAAACTCTACCCCTGCTGCAGCAGAAACTTCCATTACAGAGTGATTAGCACAACACCTGAAAAGCACTGTTGTTACTCTCTGCTCCTCACCACGGGGCTTCTCAGGTGCTGCGAGCAAATCACTCCGCCCAAGCAGCAGAAGTTGCAGTGCTTCGCCATCTGTGGAGAATAGTTCCCAGTATGTATACGGTTAGAAGATGGCTGTGTCTCATGTGACCTTTTTATTTGTACAAGCTGTGACTATACAAATCACAACATGTCACTTATTGGGAGCAGTCGGCTAGTTGGAGGCGGTTACCTCCAGGATCTGTGGTAAGCTAGGCTAGCGGTGGGTGCGTCGGACAGAGTTACAACACGCACGGATATGAAAAGGTATGTATGGACTGTAGGGACTCCCTGGAT
Organism: Sander vitreus; assembly: GCF_031162955.1. Lineage (NCBI taxonomy): Eukaryota > Metazoa > Chordata > Actinopteri > Perciformes > Percidae > Sander > Sander vitreus. The sequence continues at coordinate 6,768,784 of NC_135855.1, read as the reverse complement.
ATGAAAAGGTATGTATGGAATCTCAATAAGTCGGCATGTTCCATCTTATATGTCCCTAAGAGCCGATGTGGGTTTAGGTTTAGGGTTTAACACTCATCTTATGATACATCCGAGGGCTGTATGCTGTAAAGCCTGTAACGTGGATGAGGGATGAAGCCATGGATGCATTAAGAAAAGCTCTGTTCACGAAACTTCAGGCGAACCTCAGTAGCTAGCGCTAGCTAGTATCTAGCTAGTAGCACAACATAATGACATAACATCTCCTTGGTTGTCTAAATACATCCATCGTTTATTTAGATAAGCATGTAAACGATCAGGAACAACGAAAAAACAATGTTTAACGTTTCGGGTATTTTCGAGCTCCATGATTGCTTGATGCGCTTTTGAGCAACTCTCATTGGAATGAACGGGGCTGGATGCTGTATCCAGTTCTCTTAATACATCAAGGAATGTGTCAAGGTGTCAAGGAATTCCTTACAGGCCCGCTTCTCTATCTTCCTTACTGCCTTAGAAGTGTCCTTTTGGAGGCCTTGCAGGTAATTTGTTCCTGTGTGGATCACCAGGCACTGAGGGCACCTGAGGGTCTCCTTTTTAACAGCTTCATTGCCTGGCCTGTGGTGCTGTAGCGTTTAGATTTAGTGTTAAGCACTTTCTTACCAGGAATTTTCCATTTCAGTCAACCAGCAGGACCACTGGCGGGACTTGTTCTTCAGGCTGAGTGGAGAGATGGGCAGAGCTGGCTGTGTGAGTGTATAAGGAGCTAACAGGGTGTTGTTGGGCTGGGTGCAGAGCTGGTGGGCAGAGACAAGGCAGGGGTTTGGGACACTGACATGAAAAGCCTGTGCTTCTTTATTGTTCATGTGAGGAGTGCTGGGAGTGGGTCTGTCATGCTTTGGACTTGCCTGGTGAGGATCTTTTCTCTGTTCCTAGCATTCCCCTTCACTTTAGCTAACTGAGCATGGAGCAGTGGTGGCTGGTGATTTTTTGGGGGGGTGCTTCTTTTTAAATTTTGAAACTGGGCAAAACAACCAGTACAACTTTATTTAAACAACGATGTATTTTGTATTTAAGAAGAGCAAGACAATATGATACAAATACATCAAGCTACAAACATAACAAGATAGTGACTGACTGAGTTTTTTAAAACTATATTCTCCCACCCACTACCAAAAAGCATGTTAACTACTTGAACATACATTTTGCTCTCCTTTCCTTCTGGCCAGCAAATTTCTCAATGACTCTCTGATTAAAGTCAGTCATCTCAGTAACAAGTCTCTTTTCCATGGACAGCATGGCCAGTGTATTCAGCCTCTCCTGGGTCATGGTGTTTCTGAGAAAAGTTTTTATTCTTTTCAAGATTGAGAAGCACCTCTCAGCTTCAGCTGTAGTCATGGGTGTGGTAATGACAACTTTTAGGAGAGTCACAGTTTCGGAAAAGACTTCTTCGAGATTATTCTCCATAAACAGCTGGAATAGGTCCACAGCACCACAGCAGGCGTTGAACTCTTCCTGGCTGTAGATGAGACTGAGCTCTGTCTTCACCTTGCTTCCACTGAGCATTGGGTACGCTTTCATGGTGCTGCTCAATGCAGCTTCAGGAAAGGTATCCTTGTACTCCTCAAACCTGTCCCCCTGCAACAAGGTGGCACAGACAAGGTGGTCTGTGAAGGAGAAACGCTCCCTATGTGTCCCAGGATGGTGTCACAGACCTATAGAGATAATTAAAAAAATATATATGTAAATGCAAGGTAGTAGCCTGGAGTAGACCACTAGTTGTCACTGTTGCAATGACTTTTCAAAAGAAAAATAGAGCCATTTGAGTTTTTTTTTGTCCCATACAAGACAGTAGTTTTTGGTGTGTAGTTTTTGGTGGGTAGTTTATGACTTCATATTTCATTTGATCATTTATTTTTATGTTGCCAATTTATTCTTTTCAGGATGCTGTTGTATAATATTAAAATTATGATTTTTGTAAGGATTTATACCAAGCAAAAAGTGTTTTCTTGAGTCTTTAGAATATGATATGTGGGCAGGACATCTCTGCAGCACAACAATAATGTAAAATGGTATTTTGACTGATTTCTATAACAAACTCACCTCTGCTGCAATCCTTTCACGGACTTCTGGACTGAGCGCCCGGCGCCTTTTTGTTGGCCGAGAACCACTGCTTTGCTCACCAATGGAATGGAGAGAGTTTCTGCAATGGACAAAGATAATTTATTATAATATTGGCAAAAGAGAAAGAGAGTTAATGAGAGAAAGCAAATAATGATCATATTACATAGTTACCTGATCTTTTGTATTTCTTTTTTCTTTGGACCCTAGGAAGAGTAGCTGCTACATTGTTAGCAGCTAATGGGGATCCAAAATAAAGATAAAGATGTATATATAAGTAATTTTTTTGGTTACGTTATTTCACCAATAAAAAATTAATGCAAGTAATCAGCACTGGCGGCAAAAAAGGCAGCATGGCGGCACAATGGTTTACACCGTGGCCTCACAGCAAGAAGGGAGTATATATGTTATCGCCGTAACTACGTGGGTTTTCTCCAGATGCTCCGGTTTCCACTAAAACATGTCTCCTCCCTCTCTACCGAGCTGATGTGTGATGAGCGTCTGGTGTTGTAAGACTGCCGTTCATCACCCAGGCTGGTGCTACACATGGTATGGTGATGGTAGAGAGTAGCCCCCCCGAAGCGCTTAGAGTATCTATGATAACGCTTTATAAATATAATGAATTATTATTAAAGTAAAACACAGCAAACACGCACATTTCCCAAAATGTCAGAATTTACCCATACAGATCCCACCCTTGTGCCCAGCTGTAAACTTCGCTCAGTGCGCTCTATTTCAAATTTCCTCAGCCTGCTTTTGTGATTAGCATATTGGGGCGATGGTTTGATGAGTTGTACTGTCACAAAATCATGTTCATCAAAATGATGTACTGTACATCCCCATTTCAAAATAAGATTTTAGGAAACCCTTATCATTTACCTTAAGAGCTGGATCAAGGTTTTTTTTCCTCCAAATATATGCAGCCAAAGACTAGGTCCACATGTATGAAGAGATCAAACGTCTTTATTCCTTTGCCTTGTTATCTAAAGCACTTAAATGATTTGTCGTTCTACCTCATATTCTTTCAGTCAAAAAGTCCACAAGCAGTGTAACGTCACCACATCGGATATACTGTATAGCCAGGGGTCAACACTGAGGATTGCTTGTTGAGTATAAAAGATCGAAGATTGCGCTTTTACACATGCAAATAAAACCGGGTGAGTGGTAGCAAACATACCACCCAATCAACATATACACATGCTTTATACTCTAGGATATTTAACAGTTGTTAAAAAGACAGCTTAACCATGAATAAGTAAGAAAATAAAAGTCGCACACAATCTACATACACTCAATATACGATATTGCACTTAGAACACAGTATATACAAGACATTTTACAATGCAGCACATCGGTATGATAACCAACACAAAGGTAATGAATAGACCCATCAGTCAAAATCAGTGTTGTGCTGGTGCCTCTCTGTCTAGAGTCAGGTTTGCCTCAATGAGCAAACTGTTCTTCGCGTGTAATATCGAAATAATTTTTTTACAAAACCTTCTGGTCATGGTTTAAAATCATAAGTGGTGTTAGTAAATATGTGCATATGAATTTATGCTCTCACAACTGGAGCTCCACCAACAGCAGCAGCTCTTTTCTCATCAGTGACATGTGACTACAATCACAAACCAGAACCTTCACTCAAGTGAATGGTCTTTAAGGATTTTGATTCTAAATTCTGTTTTATATACTGTATCACCTGACACTGCTTTTATAAAGTAAGCACAAGACTTAGGCTTTTGATTTATTTTGTTTCTGTCTACTTTGAATCAAGTGTATTTTTTCAGGGATTTCAGGGATGTCTTACTCTTTAACAAAAAGGTCTATCTCTGTAGGGATCCTTTCCATAATGTTGTCAGACACTAACAATAATAATTGGAGCCTTTCAGTGGTAAAACAGCACTTATGTGGATGTAAATTGAAGATGCGCAATTGCCCAATAACTTACATTTTATCTTGTTTCGCCGCTGCCGACTGCAGCGATCTTGTTTAATATTGGAACAATGTCGAAGATTGGTGTTCCCATCAGTCACTTACACACAAAAACTTGAGGGTCCAGGTTGAAAAAAAAAAAAAAATTACCCTTTAATCAGTCCCTCCAGGATTTTGCGATCGCAACAATTCACGCGAATTCAACCAATCACCGTGAATTTGGTGCGACACGCAATTTTGACCATTCACCGCAACTTTTCCGCAAAATTGACCAATAACCGGAGGTTCCCACGACTTCAACCAATCCCAGCAGTCCAGACTTTGCGTCAGTATATGACTCTGAGGCGTACTCTGAGAACCACTGATCAAGCGGGAGTGAGAACGGATTGACCTAACACACATGCGTCGCCAAATTAATTTCCTTGTTTCTGATATGAAGACAAGACATGTGTGACTCAAACATCTCACATTTACCAACAAAACGTACAGCGAAAGACCTTGCAAAACATTTATGACGGTCCTGCCAACCTGTATACATTTTAACATCAATGTTTTTCACTCTAAAGTTGCTGGAAGCTGCTCAGTTCCCCCCGCGACTGACACGTGCACATCAGAGATGTTCACAAGTCATTTTTTGGAAGTCCAAGTCGAGTCTCAAGTCTTTGAGCTCGAGTCCAAGTCAAGTCTCAAGTCTCTGGCCATCTGATCTGTCCCTAACACTGTATTGTTAAATCTTCTGAATTCAAAGCATGTCCTGTAGCTACTATCCATACAGTACAGTATCAAAATCAGTTGTAGGAAAACTGTATGTACTGCAATGCAATCTGAAGAAACACAAATTAGTTTCTGTATTAACTGTATTTTTAAAAATGTCGGTATCTGCACCTAAGAATACATGTTTGTCTGTGTTACTAACTGGCTGTAAAGCCCAACCTGATCATGCATTACATTTTTCAGTGTTCAAAGTTTGAGGGAAACATTTGTATTGAAAGTTAATACACCAACCAGGTGCAAACATGTGAGAACTGATCTGTATTGCTATTTAACAACAACCTGGTGAAATATTAACCTAAGTCTGTCACATCATAGGGATACAACTATAAAGATACAATTTGCCTGTTCGCAGCATTAGCACAACACATTGCGATGGTTAGCTTGTTACCTGTGACGATATATGCTAAATTTAACTTCTCTTTCACATTAGCAAGTGACTGACCTATCTAGGTGCGTTTTGAGATGCCTGACGAAATTCGACGTTGTTGATCTGGCATTATTTATCTTGGTGCCACACACCTTGCATGTAGGTTTTTGCTTACTGCCACTGTTTACAAAGTTATTGAAAGCAAAACTAATGACAAAAGGCACAACTCCGGGAGGAGTTGGTGTCGCCATCGTCAATGCATTTTTTGATATGCAGCTCGTCATACGTTTCCCCAACGTATATGAGCCAATAAAAGAAAATAGAAGTAAATTTAGATTTAAAAAGCAATAATTGCATGAAAAACGAGTCTTGAAGCTCGAATCCGAGTCAAGTCTGAAGTCTTTTGGGTCAAGTCGCAAGTCAAGTCTGAAGTCAGCTGTTTGTGCGACAGAGAGTGCGACTCGAGTCCGAGTCTCAGACTCAAGTCCCCATCTCTGGCGCACACACACTAATGGTGGATGCAGAAAAAACGGAGATGAAACGTACTGGATGACCTAAATTGAGGACAGCTACACTCGTTATTATGAGTGCAATGATAAGTTACAGTCCAATAAGTACATTATCAAATCATAACAATGTGTGTCCCAGGCCAGGATAGGAAATTAACTAACAATGTAAAGATCAACAAGCTTACATTTTACATTTTAACAAACACTGACACGTATGTTCAAATTAGATTAATTCAATAAATTAGTTTTTGTCTTAAATCCACCAGCCATTTTCATATTATACCAACATTTGCAGCATCCTCAGCCTTTTTGGTAAGGTTACTAAGAAAACTAAGCCCAGAGTAATTTTATTCTCCCTGAAACAAGTTTCCATTTCATTTTTAAAGAACCATACCAAAAGTATTTTGGTATAGTATATTTTTTTGCAATTTTCACTGTCTCTCGCAACTTCATTGCAACAAAAATACAAAAGACATTGCAACTTTTATTTTTACAAAAGCTCTCCCGCGAAATCCTGGAGGGACTGTAAAGTAAGGGCGTGGAGGTTGGAGTGGTGGATGGGTGTGAAGCACATCTGACTTTCATGCAGAAGATGTGAGGTTTGTGACCCTAACCCCTAACCAACAGGTTACCCTTATCTTTACCATCTTCATCTCAATGGCTAATCCCACCCTGAATTATTATTGTGTTGACCACGGGTTCATTCTTATCTTAATCAGATCTTCTTAAAACAGCTTTGCATCTTTGGATCTTGAACTCTCTTTCTGGCCCTCGACTACTGGTTTGCTCTAACCCCAAAAGCCTCAGCTTGGATGCCCAACCAGGTTTGCCTTAGAAACCTCACTGTCTCCTGGATTGTCCTTCTCTCATCTCTCTGCTCTACCATGCTTCTTAGTGGTTTAGGGCTCTTTCTGAATAGGGGGTCCACATGGTATGTGAGCAAGTGCTAACCTGTGCTTTAGCCAGTGTAGTACTCAAGTTCGGTCTTGGTCTCGAGATGGCTCTTAAGACCACTTTTTGAAGGTCTCGTATCGGAATGAAAACATTTTTACTTGGTCTCCGATGAAGAGGACTCTGGATTTTATTTCAAGACTGGTCAAGACCATAACCGCAGGGATATCACTGAACTGCCTGTGCATTGTCTGCTTTATGTGTTAATATCATTACTGTGATTGGATGTAAAACATCCTGCTTCAAATGCAACCAATAATTTGACTCATTTCTAATTTGAAATGTATTACTGTTAACCCCCTCTACCCGCCCCACTTAACACACACTCCCAAGAAAGTGAATGGAGACAGGAAATACCAAATAGTTGGTAATAAAATCTGGATACCTAAACCAAAAGGAGTTTATTTGTTTTCTGTGGGTGTTTTTATGTGAATGTTGATCTTTCAAATCAATATGAGGAGTGCCTATGGTTAGCATTTCATTTATTTTATCGTGTCATGCAGTGTAGGACTCGCACTGGTCTGGCCTTGGTCTTGACTTGGTCTCAACCCCTCAAAGTCTTGGTCTTGTTGGTCTCGATACACTCTGGTCTTGGTAGTGACTTAGTCTCAGTTTAGGTGGTCTTGACTACAACACTGGCTTAAGCTCCCTATTCCAAACTAGCCTAGTTAATGGAGACTCTTTAACCTAACCCTGACGTAACCATCATCTTTCCTAAACTTCAATCAAGTATTTTAGTTGTCTATCCTTTAACCATAGGTCAACCATTGTTAATTTGCCATAACCACTATATTTTCCCAACCACAGCAATGTTGGAATTGTCACACAGGTAGAAGAAAAAAATAATTTCAAAAACGTTGGCACTGAACATAATCCAGGGTTTTGCTGAATTGTCCAGCATCAACATTACATCTGCTGCTAAGGTAGGTGTTACAGATACGGGGTTTTGAAGGCCAACACGAGTTGTTGGTTTTGCGTTGATGTTTTTGTGTCAATATATTTAATTTGGATCATTTTCATGTCAAAGATGAACAAGAATTCAGTGTGTCTACCAAACTTTTAAACCTATCAGAATGGAAAAGCCTTTGAAAGAGCATCACAAGACACTAAAACACATAGGACAGTTGCAGTTGTGGTCATCATTTCCATCACGTAATATTATTGGATACTCACTTCTTATATTTACCTCAAAATAAAGTGGTTTAACAAGCTGTCTGACTTCTTGTGTAGCAATGTTGCTCTGTTGCCAGATCTCAGCAATTCGGAGAGTAGAAATTATGGTCAAAACTAAGAAAATTAGACCCAAGTTGTAAGTTAAATTTTGCTTTTATATTTGATATGAGTAACTTCATAAATTTTTTTTTTAACAATTACACAAATAAATAAAGGAAAATGTGAAGAGTATGTGTATGTAAAAGTAGGACTACAAGATTTGTAGGCTTTTTATGTAGCTACTGATTCGACGAATCTCAATTAACATGACTGCCGGATGTATACCTGTATACCTGTGTACCTCAGTCTAAGTCTTGTTTACAGGAGAGTAGTGGTACGCGTTCTACAATAAACATTGTTACATTTCTTTTTGGCTGCGCTGTGCCAAAAAGGAATATAATGAATGAATGTCATTGTAAAGTAAATGTTCAGTTTTTGAAGGAAAGTCCAAAAACTCCATTTGATCCACATAGTGAACACTTGTCTTCATATTAGGAGTTTGGGTCCAAATTCAGAAAGTAAAGCCCCTTTATCCTTCCAGCCTTTTAAGGCTCTGTTCAGGTTCCTTTTAGGAAGTGAAATAATTGGACTGAAGCTTTTCCTGTTTAAATATGTGCATTTTGAAGCTTCCACTCATAGACGGTGTCCTTTCAGTATTTTGCTCATTCGTCTCATGTAGTCCATCTGTTTTTACAAAATGCAATGTGTGGTTATAACGGCTCGCTGCCACTAGGTGGAGTCGGGATCCTGTGAACAGGACCCACAGCATCTCTGCTTGTACATGTCCAGGTAGCACAGCTTCAGCCTCTTCACCATGCTGCAGTACTGAGTTGTGTCCTTGCATTCACCTGCATGGGAACAAAACAGTCCATGTAATCATTGAAGAAAATCAATGTAATTGTTGTCAATGTTTCACTTTAGAAGTCCCATAGTCTTTTAATAATTTCCTTGACATATTCTAAAGTAACTTAAGATGTTTCCTGGAATTGAATGTGTAATTTGGTATTAATTAAGAAGATACTTTGCCGACTTTTAACCAGCTTTGTATCATAACAACAACTTCCCTCTATCTGGCCACCGCCCTCTCTGTGCTCATCGCCCAGCGAAACAGCATCTGCTTTTTCTGGCTAGAAAGCTATTACTATAGATGTATTATATGTTACTCGAACTACAGACTGTACTTCTGCATATGGACACAAAGAGTATAGAAGCGGATCGAGACAGATAGACGCCCCTCTTTCTCTCTTACTCAAACTCAGTCCGAACTCAGATTAAACTGTAGAACTAGGCAATGCTGATCAAATATAAACTGAAAACAGAAATCAGAAACTGTTTGGCAGTAATAAGTGAGTTTATGAACAGGAAGTGGCCGCCAAATGTGTATTTTTGTGTAGTTGGAAGTAATAGGAAAGCGTGCAGTTACATAAGAATGGAAAACAAAGTTTCCAAAAATAAACTAGTATTTACTTGGGTTTAAATGGATTTCACTCAGTAAGATTTTAGCAGTTCTGAGAGAACTGTACACCATTTAACAGCTAAATCCATAAAAATGTTCTTGATTACAAAATCTCACATTTTAAAATCTCAAAATCTATAACTAAGGGGACATTAAACAGCTGACTGTTTGTGGTGCCACACACACACACACACACACACACACACACACACACACACACACACACACACACACACACACACACACTGTGACTTACTCGCACAGTTGGTGGCGTTGCAGTGCTGCCAGGTGGAGGGCCGTTGGAGCCAGGCACAGTGCTGCTCAGCCAGAGTCCTGCCACTCCTACGGTGAACACAGTCCACCCTGCGGGACTGAAAGCCACTCCCACAGACTACCGTGCACGCCCGCCACGCACCGGGACGCCACTGGACGTCACACAGGTTAGAGGAACAGTTGCGTACCGTTGATGGCCTGAAAGACGTTCAGTATTAGTTTGGTTTCTAGTGCTACACATTCATTACTGTGGCCATAGGTGTAATTAAGGTGGGGATTGTCTCCTTTTTCACTTTTTTTTGGCCATTTTTTAAAAGTCTTTGGCACTTTTTTCAAAGTTTTTGTCTTTTCCAGATATTTGTCACCTTGTGACGTTTTTGTCTCTTTTTTCGAGTTTTAGTTTCGACAATTTTTCTGACGTTTTCTTTTTTTTTTTTTTTTTTAAATACATGCATACATGTCCTGGGTCCTCCCTAGATAGTTGGAGAGCTCAAGGACCCCTTAACTGAAAGTGAGACGGATCAGGGACCCCATACTACATATAATGTAGAAAAGTAGAAAGTTGCATATTAAATCTTAGTGACTACCTTACTATAGGCCAGTAAGCCTATCATCAATGTTTTTTCACGAATAGGCTGATTTATATTTGCAAATAATATGTTGCATTCATGTTCAGACTTTTTCAATTTAGAAAAAGCTTTCAAAAATTGAATAAATTGGTAGCCCCCTAACTCTGAGGACTCCCTAGGGATCCCAGACCCCCAGTTGAAGATCTCTACACTATAACACAAGTTGCATACTGTGTACAAAATGCTTATCATGGCCACTAGGTGGGGCGGCTGTGGCTCAGGCGGTAGAGCAGTCGCCTACCAATCAGAAGGTTGCTGGTTCTATACCTAGCCCTACAGTCCCATGTTGAAGTGTCCTTGGGCACACTGAACCCCTGAGCAGGTGGCACTTTGTATGACTGCCTCGGCTACCAGTGTATGAATGTGTATGAATGTGTGTGTGAATGGTGATTGGTTCCTGTACTATATAAAAGCACTTCGAGTAGTCGTTAAGACTAGAAAGCGCTATATAAATACAGCCCATTTAAATGTACTAGTTGTGATGGTAATACAGTATAGTCATTTTCATTGTGTTGTAATGTGTGTGTATACCTGTCCCTGAGATCACAGTCTGTGTACGAGGAGCCGTTGGCATGTTGGCAGATGACCGATCTCTTCTGTACAGTGGTGGTGGGGCCTAAACACCTCCCTGAACACTGAAATCCAGGAACATGAAGTTAACACTTAACAATGCATTTGCTACATTGTGTGACATGCACCCATGTTTAAAGCTACAGTGCATAGTTTCTGTCTCCCCCATAAGGAATTCTGATTCTAATGACAACAAAACTGTTGAAGCATTCACATAATACAAGCCTTCAGTGATCGCGCACCACCCCCACCCCTCCTCCACACAGTTGCTAGTAGCCAAGGAGGACACGGAGGATTAAAAAAACATGATGGACTCTTCAGAAGAGGTAATTATCTTCGCTTGATTTTTTGTGTGCGAAAGTCGCTGGACGACACAATCTTCTGAACATAGCCATACTGAGAAATACAGAGAGAATTGTGTGGAGCTGATGGTCTTAATTAGCTTTGTATCGACTCATTTGGCAATGGCTTGAATGTAACGGTCGTTTATTAATATCAAAAAGTTACGCTAAAGCTTTAATTGTGTTTGAATGTACCTTTCCCCATGCACTGGTTACCCAGGTTGGACAGTTATTGGCAGTGCACTGCACCGTGTCTGTGGGCCGGCTCGTCCTCTCACAGGCCGCTGCTGTCAGAGTCCTCACTGCACCTCTGGCATCCAGCTGCTGACAGGACAACTGCCTCTGTTTCCAGCCTCCTCCACACAATGCTGAGCACTTTGACCACTCTGATACCGACCATCTGGAATTATGACCAGACACAAGAAATACAGAGACATTTCTGAGATACAACTTTCAAAATGGGAGATAGCTTGGCCTGTGAATTGCTATATATATATATATGGTGAGGACTCTAGGCCATGTCACATTGAATGCATGCCCCTAGTCTGTTAATGATGGTGCTTGTGTATATTTGCATGTATTATGATTCAGTGTTCTTGATGCAAATTGTGTATAGATTACATTGACATGATTATTTCCTGTAATATGTTGCCCGGAGGCTGGCACTTTTAAAACCCCTGGAAGGTTTTTAGGCAATTCTCCTTTAAATTTCCCTTACAAATTATATATTGTATCTTTATATATATATATATATATATATATATATATATATATATATATATATATATATATATATATATGTGTTTGTGTGTGTAAATTAAGAAACAACGATAAATCAATTTTTTTTTTGAGATGTCTAATTTTCAATTGCATTTGTGAATACAGCTGGTCTATTACAAATAATCTTAGACTCCACTGGACTAGGAGCCTCCTCAGTCTTACATATGACTGCATTGCTTTTTTTCAATAATGTATTTTTTTTAATTAAATAAAATTTTGTATTATTATTTCTTAGTCTCCCATATTCCCGTGACAGGAGCTGGCTGTGTTTCAGAACTTATCTGATGATCTGCTGTCAGAATGACACCCTGACCCCTTTTTCCACCGGGCGCGTCTGCGCTGCGTTCGGGAGGCCTCCAAGAAGCGGCTCTCCTCTCCGCTAAAGATACGCGGCAGGTCAATTTTCACCCGAGCAGCGGGGCGTTCAGACAGCCGGGCAGGAAGTAAAACAGTAAGACTATTCTGTCAATTTACCAAAAGACAGCCCCCAATATCGTATATGTCTGTTTACAACACCACAGACAACGAAAGATTCATCCTGGAGGTTGTAAAACATAAATACGACATCACAGATCTTTTTTATAAAGACAACACCAGAAAAGAAAAGGCATGGAGTTTAACTGTAGGAGTGCCTGGAGTGGAAGGTAGATACCAGCTTAATAAATACGTGATTGTTCTGTATAGTACTTGTAGAGACAATAAAATCTGTCGGGCAGGCAAAACACTCTCTTCTGAAACGCTCCCGGTGTGGTATGGTGGTCGGGTTGATGTCTACAGGTGAGTGTACCTGGGGGGGCAGTCCTGTCTGTTGCAGGGGACTGGGGAAGTGATGAGTTTTGGTATGTGCTGACACATGGTGGGCTGAACATCCTTTCCATCCAGAGTGACACAGCGTATCCTCCGCAGCCAAGTGCCTCTGTTCCCACAGGAAGCACTGCATGTGGTCCAGTCTCCAAACCGCCAGCCAAACTCTGTGGACCAAAGATACAACACCCACATCCGTAGGATCAAGGAAACAACAACAGAAAGAAGATTTCAGAACACTATAGGGAAACAAATAGCTTTTACCGCCATCCAAGGATTTGCCAATCTAAGTGTACATGAGTGTTCTGCGCAGGTTCTCAATTTTTTATTTCAGATTTTGAATTGCCCACCTTACAGGTAAGAAACTGCCTGAGGCAAAGTGGAGACAGCTGGCAGAGGCACTGTATAACGCATAAAAGAAAAACTAAAGACACTGATGCACTGAGTTAGGGTATATGCAGGAATCAAAAATAGCGTCAAAAATAGCACCAAAAACAGTGGAAAAAGCATCAAACTAACTAAAAGATTACATTGGACTTTTTTAGCAAGTTTTGTCTTTATGTTTTTTGATTGTTAATTATTTATTAACTGCTCATGCTTTTCCAATGTTTTAAACACAGATAATGGTCCAAAGTGATGTCAAATTGCATATTTTATTTATTAAAAAACATAAAATGTTGTTAAGGAAAGACTCCTAAACCCCTGCCAAATATGCGCACCCAAGTCTTCCACAAACCTAGGGAAAAAAACTGGGTTTATATAAACTACACCAATGAATGCAGATCAGCCTAACACTCACCTTCAGTGTGAACGTGTATCCAGGCAGACAGCATGGGTCGAGTGCTGTTGATCAGGGTCTGGCATCGGTACCGCCCAGAGAACTTTACCTGGAGAGTGTTGACTTCAAGCACACGGCCTCCCACCAGCATCCTGTACTGCAGACCCAAATCCTGACCCTGGGTCTGGGTCTGGGTCTGGGTCTGGGTCTGGGTTGGACCTGAAACTTCCTTCAGGATCTGGTTGTTGTAGTCCCACCGCACGGGCACTTTGTGGTCAGGAACGACTGGACAGCCTGTCCAAATACAGAAGCAGACTGAATGTAAACATTAAACATGTTAATGGACTGATGGAAATACTTCAAGAGGAGCTCTGTTTACAGGTGTTAGGGAGTACTACTGCATGGACGTGTACACCGTTTTGAGATTGCATTGTGGGTAATAGAGGCACCAGGTTATGACAGAGAAGAACTTGTGGAATAAAAAAGACAACATCTCTGGTTCTGCTGCATCCATTTTAATTGTGGTTTGGTTTAAAACACCAGTCCCATGGTTTCAGTAGTACTACAGGGAGATGGTGAAAGTCTTCGGTTTTCTTCCGGCACAATAACTCCACTCCCCCACTTGAAAGCCCTTTGTGATCTTCTACAGCAGCAGTCAATGTGGTGAATAGAGTACAGTTATAAATACGAGGAATACATACGAATTACAGTTCATTACTTTTGGTAGCTATATGTACGAATGGTTGATGAGAACAGCCTGAGGTGTACTGCAGATAATTGTGTTTTAATGTCGCCGGGGTTTTAAAACATTTGTCTCTGAGATTTTCTGTCACCACATGGTAAAGTAAGACGGAGGTGAATGTGGTTTAGTTTGTCTGCTACTGTTTGTACATGAGGATGTGCAGGCTGTGTTGGTATGTATGCTTGTGTGAGTACCTATACGTAGAATGTGGCCAGGCTTGATAAAGATACTGGTTCCCCGGTGGGACGCCATCATGACCCTTCTCCTGTTCAGCTCTTGTGAGACTGGGACAAGCCTGCTTCCTCCAGCAGGGTATGGATCTGTACACACACACACACACACACACACACACACACACACACACACACACACACACACACACACACACACACACACACACACACACACAGATACAACCATGATCAATATGAACAGTTTTTCCTTATCTGAGCCTGTGTGTTGATATTTGCGGTATTTGATGAAAAGTGTTGTACACTACAAGTGTGAACCCACCGTAGAGCTGCAGGACAGTAGAAGCAGTGGACCTTCCTATGGCGTTGGTCGCGGTGCAAGAGTAGGTGCCTTGGTGGTGCAGAGAAACATTTGTGATCCACAGTGATCCAGAAGGCAGGGAAACAGCACTGGCATCTAATACTCCATCCTTTCTGTTCCACGATACTGTGGGCTGAGGAACGCCTGACACACAGACAACACAGGGGCACCAGGAATTTTTTTTATTACAGGCCCATAGTACAGTGTAATTATTTAGTATAGGGTATCAATAAATACTAACTGGATACCGATAGAGAGACACGTATGTAAGTACAAGTTGTTGCTATTATAGTTTTACACTTCAATGTGTGCACAATTAAAGCCAATCTATATCACATTTTAAAAGTCCCACACACAATTTGACTTATTTCTTATGGCATACCTAATGCCAAAAAAAACAAATAGGATACGCCTGTTGGTCCCCTGTATGTACCCTGTAATTATTTGTACTGTTATTTATTTCTAGCTCCCCTGCTAAATGCAAATGTGTTACCCTCTGCAAAGACAGATGATACTGTTTTTATTTCCTGGAGCAGTACACCAGGGGGCAACCAGTAGAGCTTGGCCTACCAATCAAGATGGTTTGAGAGAACCTCCAGAACAAAATGATCCTGAGGTCAAAAAGGATGTTGTTTATGCCAAAAAAGAAACTGACTAAGTGATTCAGCTGATCAATTCTACCTCATCCTGGAATCATCTGATGAATGTTTTTATCCATTACATTCTGGTGGTCGCAGAGAGTTGAAAATGTTTAACTTTCGGTAAAATGCTGCTCTCGTCACTGACACTTTTTACCCAGCCTTCCAATCACAGTGAAGGATGGGCGGGACAAATGACACAAAGACCAACTGTCACATCCTCGCGCCACCAAAGCACTCTAGCACTACCAGCTGGGTGTTTCCAGAAGAGCTCCTGGTATTTATAGCTGGGAGAAATGCTTCGATGGATAGGCGGCCTTATGTAAGTAACACCAGGCTATTGTCTGACCAAAGAGAATTTGGTCGTATAAGACCATATCGACCAAATGACCTGGAGACGTCAGCCCTGATTGTGACCTACCGGTGACGGGGCAGTCCAGCGTGAGATTGGCACCCGGGCGAACACTGACTCGTCCCCCCACCTTGGTCCTCAAGCTGTGGCCCAACACAACGCCATGGTCGGAAACATTCCTCCATGAAACCGCGATGCCTGGAGGCTCTGAAGTTTCACACACAGAGAAAGAGTAGCAGTCAGTCATGACGTAATGAATTTGAAAATGTTAGATCTATCTATCTATCTATCTTAGCATTGTCATTGTGAGCATGTTTCCATGCTGTCATTCATATTTGGTTCCAAGCACCGCTGTGCCTACAGCCTCACAAAGACTTTAGGTGGGAGTTCGCACTTAAAGCTTTAGTCCATAACTTTTTGATTTTAATAAACGTCCGTTACGTTCAAGCCAAAATGAGTTGCTATAAAGCTAATTAAGACTATCAGCTCCACAGAACTATCTCTTTATTTCTCTGTGTTTAGAAATTGGTGTTGTCCGGCGACTTTCGCGTGCAGAAACTCGAGTGAAGATAATTACCTCTTCTGAAGAGTCCATCATGTGGCTAAATTGCAAATGCTAATATGCAAATTCATTGCATAAAGTTGTGCTATACAAATAAACTTAATTTTAGGTCCATGTAATTTATTTTAAACATATAAAAAATGTACTACAGTGACAAATTATGGAAGATACACATAATAATGACACGTGAGACCAGCGTATCTAAAAGTAAGTACACACCTGCCGCCAACAGCTGAGATGTCTCGGAGTCTGAGCCGTGTGTGTTGGCAGCTGTGCACTTGTATTGGCCTCTGTCAAACGCTCGGGGCTGAAGGATGTGGAGTCCTCCGGAGATATCCCAGGATACCCTGCAGACACACAGGGAATTTTTTTATTTATTTTCTTGGCACATAGAGTAGGACAAAAAAAAAAATAGCTTGCAGTACAGAAACAGAGGAAGTGGCTTGGTTAAGGGACTCTCACACACATCTTGTACACACCAAAAGTGACGAAGGTATCTGTGTTCAAACCCTGCCTACTTTTACGTCTCTGCAGATCTGGCCAATCACTATGTGAAGTGGACAGGATTGTCAGACAATCATAAAAAAAGTCAGAATCAATCTTATCATAAATAATTGGCATTGATTGCACCATGTCTGTGACAGTGATATCAGTATAATCATGACCAAAAGGCTAAGAGAGTTCCTTCTCTGGTCTCTGGTCAAGGCTGGATTAACAACTGAGCAAAGCAGTCAACTCAGAACCCCCATGGCCCCAAAGGTCTTAGGGTCACTGTGCATCAGTAGATGTTTTGAATAACAAGGCCTAAGTAAGCACAATATTAAGTAAGTTGATCCTGCTTTGTTACCGAATGATGTGGCCCTGTCTGGTACAGGGGCCCTGTTTCAAAATGTAGTTTTAATACTTGAATTATTACAGTCGTTGTGCTCCCACTGCATATTTCTAAACAGAGTTTAAAACAGCAGTGTGTGTTCCGAGGCACTTTTTTGACCTCAGGGAGCCGACTGATCAGTGTGACTGCCTTTTCTGCCGACAGTCGGACGTCGGGTTGGTGTGTCAGAGCCTTAAGGCAGTGTTTCTCAAACACATGTACCACTTCAGCAAATATTTACCAGTTGTGATGTCACAACTGTAATAAATATAGGTATAAAGCTGCTACAGTGGCGTTACAGTCATTCCCTGGCTGGAATGACAGTGCAGAGACTCCGAGAGTGCAGATGTGGAAGACCTGGAAACGCAGACAGGGCTTTTTTCAGGAGGGGAGCTTAAAGAGCCAGGTGCTAAAACAAGTATTTCAGACAGAGGATGAATACCGGTATATTCAGACAGACAGTAACATTAATAAATGTAAACATGTTCTAGTAATATCCCAAAAATACAAGTATAAACATGAAAATGAGCATGAAATGTCCCCTTTAATTAAAATTTCTCTGCAACCACAGCAGTAGGACAAAAAATTCCTGCAGTGAAAATATATTTGTATATATTGTATGTATTATGAGTGTTTCTCTTTCCACGGACTACTCTTTTAGCTGTGGTTTAATTTGTGTTGACATAGAACTATTACAAACGAACCAAGAGGAGTAGACAAGTAATGGACAGGTATAGGCGTAATTTACAGGGGGAATGGGGGGGTTACAGCCCCCCAATAATCAAAACTGGCCAGTCCAACCCACCCATTTATGTATAATTTCCTTTACATAAATAAATAAAGACATGTGCACAATACATTGATGCAGAAAAGGCACAAATTGTTGCAGAAAAATTTGCTCAAAAGTGGAGATCTCAACCCCCCCAAGGTTGAACCCAAAGTTACGCCCTTGGGAAACTCATTTATTGGACAGTTTTGGTGATGTCAGCGTGCATAATCATCACTACATGCTTCACTTTGAACATTGGTAAAAAAAAATACATCTTGTGTATTTACACAAAAATATGTTGAACGATAGTATACATGTTGAGTATATAGTGCAGAGGATGCGATTTCGGATGCAACCTAAGTATTTTGACTGGTATGTCAGCAGTACTCCAGTGTGTTACCTGTCATTGTGCTGCAACAGAGCTCCATCTTTGGTCCAGCTGATTTTAGGAGGCGGGAAGCCCTGTGCAGGACAGAGTATGGTCAGTGATCGGGTAGTGTTGGTCAGGAGGGCGCTGTGTCCAATGCTGATGTTGATGTTCTTCTGAAGACTCAGTTGAAGGCTCTGCTGCTGTCTGATGATCACTGCTCTACTCCCAACCGTCTCCAATGAAGAGCGCTCAGACCAGTTGGCCAATCTGTCTGTGGGACCAATCAGATACAAACACAACATAAGGAACAAAAAATGTTATCCCTAGAAATGAGACCAAGATCAATATGCTGATCATGTCCTTTTATTGAAAGGTATCCTATTAAATCAAGGGTGTCAAACTCAATGTTACTAAGGGCCAAACTGGAAAAAGAGAATCACATCAAGGGCCATACATGTACATATTACAAATATCTTTGACTGTATTATTGCATGCCTCATATAGCCTTGATTGTAAGGAGAGACATGTGGTCAACATATTTACAGTATATGTGCATATCAACAAGTCCTCCAAACCATACGGCAATATAAGCTGTTTATTCCTCTCCTCTAGTACAAACCAAGTTCGGTTTTAGAGATGGTCCGATACCTTTTTTTGCTTACCGATTCCGATACCTGAACTTGCGTAGCAGCCGATGCCCACTACCGATCCGATACCATTGTGTCATATATTTTATTATGTTTTAACAGCTGCATACTACTATCACTGTATGGATGTGTTGTGATTGCTATCGTTGTATGATCTGGCTCAGGTTAAACTCTTAACTCTTACACAAACAATTAACACCACAGAACTTTCTTTTATTAATCAGTTTGACAGAGAGTCATAACGGAAAAATAACAAACTACTTTAAAGAAAAAAAAATTTCGGGGCTAAACGTACGTGATATCGGATTGGTGCATAAACTCCAGTACCTTTCGATACCGATACCAGCATACCTCGCAGTATCAGAGGCTGTTCCGATATTGGTTTCGGAACATCTCTATTCGGTTTAAGCAGCAAAACTACTTGGTTGTGTTTATAATGTTAAGGGTCTTCTTTTCATGTGTTCAATGCTTATATTAATTTATATTTGTGTACTGTTATAATTGTTATTATAAATCACTTATGGACAACTTTTATCTAAAAATGTATGAAACTGTAAGTCCTTCTTACAAGCAAATCATGAAGCAGTAATTTAACACCTTAAACTTTTGGAAGTTTTTCCTCGCCACTGTTGCACTAAATGCTTGCTCTTGGGGGAATTGTTGGGTCTTTGTAAATTATAGCGTGTGGTCTAGAACTACTCTGTCCGTATGTAAAGAGTCTTGAGATAATTCTTATGATTTGATACTATAAATAAAATTGAATTGAATTGAATTGAATTAAAGCACATATCAAAATATGCAATTAATGACATTAAATGACAAAACATTCATCACTGTATACATTATGAGGTGGTGTAACAACAAAGAAGTTTGTCTAACAGAGAATAAGAAGAGCACCTCAAGGTATTTTACTAGGGCTGTGTTCAAATAATCGATGATCCAATTACAATCTTTGTTTGAGTGATCTGATATCATTGAATAAAATCCTGAAATCAGTCTTTTAATATACAGTATGCCTTTTCAACAGCGATGTGGTGAACTAACCTGGTGCATTATAAAAATATTTGTTTCTTGCTTATGCAATTGACAGCATAATCTCTTTTATATCCAAGCTAAATTGGTATTGTAACTGATATTTCCCTAACCTAATTGATATTGAAATGTAATTGAATCAGTACCCTGTGAAACGGAATCTAATCCATTCGGAAAATCATTGGCGATACCCAGCCCTACATTAAACAATAGCTTCAATGGTAAACACACGCTGCTGCACAGCATGTGGCTCAAGTGGTAGAGCGGTCGCCTACCATTTGGAAGGTCCATGTCGAAGTGTCCTTGGGCAAGACACTGAACCCTGAATTGCTCCCGATGCTGCGCCATCGGTGTGTGAATGTTTATCTGATGAGATGGTGGCACCTTGTATGGCAGCCTCGGCTACCACTGTATGAATGTGTGTGAATGGGGATTGGTTCCTGTACTGTGTAAAAGCGATTTGAGTAGTCATTAAGACTAGAAAAGCGCTATATAAATACAGTCCATTTACATTTACTTGGCAGCTGCAGTTCTAGTTACCTTTGGCCTTTCCTGGTCCCTGCGGAGTCCTGGCCCAGATCTGGGCAGCAGACATGTGGCTCAGCAGTGAGGCGATGAGTTCTGAGGCCTGCTCCTGTTGGATCTCCCCTCTGTCAGCCTGCAGGGTGATATTAAACAGCCTCTCCTCCAGCCGTGGCTGCAGCCAGGCTTCCTCCTGGACACCAGGGGGCTGCAGAGACACACTGACCCCCGGCCGGAACAGCATCAGGCCTGAGTTGTGCGTATGGCAGCTAGGGAGCATTTCCTCCCAGCTGGGACCGGGACTGGCGGTGAACTCTCTGCCAGTTAAACTTCTGTCACCACCTATCAGCTGCAGGGTGAAGATGTCTGAGGCCGGTCCAGCCACACACTTGTACACCCCGATGTCCTCTGCAGTCAGAAAGTGGATCTTCAGAGAGGCGGATTTGGTGACGCCCAGGCGTCTGGAGCTGGGCAGGGGGCGTCCGTCTTTGAGCCAGTGAATGTAGGCTTTGGGGAACCTTCTGACTGGGCATTTGATGACCAGCGAGGTGTTGGGTAGGAGGTAGGCGTGGCCGCCAACGGTCAGGTGGAGGCGCTTCTCCTTGCGGGTCTGGATGTAGATGCGGTGCATACCCATGAGCAGTGGACACCGTTTAACTCTGACCTCATAGCCTCTAGCCTTCGGTGGACGTCTCACCGTCTGTCTGACTTGGTTCTTCACCGGAACCTTCAGGGTCTCTTTGGGTCTCATCTCTTTCTTGTGCTCTGTCGGAGTAAATAAAGAAAGTGAGAGGCTGTTTTTTTTTTTAATGCAGACAACAATTCTTCGAGTTGATGCATAAATCTGAATTATTTTTTTAATGGGTCAGAAGAAAGTCCAGTAGAAAAGAAAAATAATTCAACTGTTTTAACAAAAAATATGAGTGACTGGGCTTCCTTGAAATTTTTAAATCTTAATCGGTACTGATACCACCAAAAGTACATGATACTCGAAACCAAAGTCAATACCACGGTGCATAAAATTTTTTAAATAAAGAACAATAATTCTTAACATTTGAACATTATAAAAAACACATCAATAGTGGATTTCCTGATACTAAAAATATACTGTAAAAAAACAATAACTAAATACCATGTCCTCCACAAAAGTAAGTAGTCTACAGTTTCTTCCATTTTGTCCAGTTATGAACAACATGGATCAAAGATGTATGGCGGTTTTAGTTGTTAAAATAGTGTAGTGATCTGCACAGTGTTTCAGTTCAGTTTTGAAAATTGACTAGATGCTCTAGCCCTTCCACTCCCTGTTCGCGGCCTGTTCGCCCCGCTTCGTCAAAAATACACCCAGCATGTATTTTTAGTGGAGCGTAGCGGAAAGTGCAGGCGTGCCTAGTGGTTAGAACGCAGGAAACACTTTTGGCCACAGTGTTCGCAGTAAAAAAGTTACATTACAGGGTTTTCCCCAGAAAAGTTGTTTAGCCTGGTGGCAAGTGTCTTTTTTTCAACTAGGGCCAGTCACAGACTGATAGCAGCATTAACGTAGAGCCCAATAGTTTCTGTGATAACAGAATCATGGACGGAATCGCAAAATTGAGAATTTAAAAGAGCTATAAGGCAGATTCCATAGGGCGCCACATTAAGCCAGTGCTAAAAGCGAACTAATACGACTACGTCTAAGTTTCCAACTGAGCTGCCCCACTGTAACTGTAGTTTACGTCTTTAAAATGCATATAAAATTAATTCCCAGTGGGTGACACTTTAACCTTTTTTTAAACTCGAGAAAATAAAGTTCACTCTCAGAGGCTCCTCTGATAAATTCTACTCTCATTGAAGGCCTCTGATCCACTATGTTAATCAGCTTTTCCCAGGGGAGATGTCGCTGTAGCGGCCTATGTTGCAGAGATAGCCTATTTGGTGTGTGTATGTAAAGGTAGGCTGCTTACGTCACTATACTTCACTGTCTGCCCGGCATACAAACATAAACATACATAAATATTACAGGTGCATCCGAGCTACTGCCCCTGTTACTCTTGCTAGCTAATACCGCGAATCCCGGTAATATGGCACTGTGTCCTGGGTGTGAACAACCGTTAACTTTGGAAAACATGAGTCAGTCCTATTTCTGTATTTATTTTAGTATTGTGCTACTTTTGTGTTTTGTTGTTGTTTAAAAAAAGGGGGGCAACTGAGGGCTGGTGGGGGGCAACTTAGGCCTGGTGGGCCACCAGGCTAGCAATACACTGGGGGAAACCCTGCATTAAATTTAAATGATTATGGGTCAAGTGACCTGCAAGTGCTATGTTCGGAAGACTCAAGGGCTCTCACCCAATTGTACTCGTAATGCCTCACACTATATCAACCTCTGACGTTCTCATATACCTAATGGATTTGGGGACAGTCCATGGGAGACCCCGGGGTTGGTGTTTTTCTGCGACATTTGCAAATAAAGATTTGGTTCCAGATGATTATGAGATTTTACAGGAAAGACATGCTAAAACAGAACTTCTTTCAGGGCTCTTTCCCAGAACCTCTGGGCACAAACATGCAATCAATAATCTGACCTATGGTCAGGTGGTATACATCTTATGTCAACGAGGAGGCCTTCTATATTTATTACAACTGTACTATGTTTAACATTGAGTAGGAAAGCTAAGTGAATTCCACAGAGCCTGAAGAGGGACGTGGGCCAAGCAGAGTGATACCTTTATTTGTGCACTGTCACACATGTCAGCTGAACACATTACACAGAATAAGTCGTGACAAATAGAAGCAGTTTGGGTCAGTGTGAGTAATGAGGATTGTAAACCATACTGATTGATGGTCATACTTAGACTATGAGAAAATACAAACACTTCCCTCGTCTTCTCCCTTTGGAACTCCTGGGCGAAAGGGCAACAGGCAAATAGATTTGACATCATTAACGCAGATAAAATATTGGGAGATTAGGTCTGGGCCAGATAACTTGCTTAGTTTAAACATGGTCAGAAAAATGGGAGAGCAGGTCAAGGCCATAGTGATTATTACTGGATGGATGAGCCTGCTGACCAATGGCTTTGGTATCCATTAGTATTAGTTAGTGAAGTGGACACACTGCAGTCTTGTGTTTTTCTCCTTTACCTCAAACATTGTGTTTATATAAGGTTAAGGAGGTTAAAGCTATAGTGGACAACTACTTTATAATTATGAACGTCCGTTACATTCAAGCCATTGCCAAATTAGTTAATAAAAAGCTAATTGGGCCTATCAGCTCCACAAAAGTCACTCTGTATTTCTCAGTATGGCTATGTTTAGAAAATGGTGCCGTATGGCAACATTCGCGAGAAGCAGCTCGAGTGAAGTGTTTTACGTCACCGCTGAGAAAGGAAACAGCAGCGTTCAGCTTTGGAGACGAAGAGGACATAAAAAACACAAGATAATTGCTCTTTACTCATTACTTCTTCTGAAGAGTCAATCGTGTTTTTTTAATCCTTCGTGTCCTCCTTGGCTAATAGCAACTGTGTGGAGGAGGGGTGGGGGTGGTGCGCGATCATGGAAGGCTCGTATCATGTGGATCCTCCGACAGTGTTGTTTTTATTCCTCATGGGGGAGACAGAAACCACGCACTATAGCTTTAAGCAGATTTTGGTCATTGTGCACGCTGGTCTTGGCACCACTACTATCATTCAGTTCAGTCCAGAGTTGCCAGGTTCGTATGACAAAACCAGCCCAACGACCAATAAAACCACCTTAACACCATATTCCCCTGCCAAAACATATTACGCTAACCCTTACACTGCTTTTAAAGTCCAACAGAATTAATATAATTGCCAAATGTATTGTAATATCTACAAAGTAACACCATAAATGTTGTGTAGTGTAGCAGCATTAATAGCAGTTTTCCCTAAAATGATTTCACCCTGGTCCTATATTTGCCTTCTGTAAATAGATACATTACATTATCTTAAATAAATAAATCTCTGTGAACATGTAGACCAATTCACTGATGCACAAACTAACCTGTTTTTTTCCCCCCAATATGTTTATTGTCATTTTCTTAGAACAACCCAACAGTAAAACATACAGTAACAATACAATTTAAGACTACACATATTCACATTACCCAGACACACATACTCACACACACATACCCTCATCACAAACTAACCTGTTTTGTTGTAAACTGTGCACTAGTCCGTTTGCTGCCTTCGCTAGAGAGGCTGCGGGGCACGCCGTGTGTGTGTGGGGGTCTGGTGTCTACACAACCAGCTGACAAAAAGATTCAACCCATGGCAACACTTTAAAAGTAGCCCAATTTCGCAGAAAAAACGCGGACCTGGCAACCCTGGTTGACTGACCCATCACATATGCTGCACACAGAACCTCTGGCAGGCGAGACTCCCTCACTGTAAACTCAACCGTTTTAAAAACTAATTTGTTCCTACCTCTGTCAAACTTTTAAACGATGCTGCTCGAGGCTGTAGAGATTAAGCAATAGTTTCATGGTGTTTTGCTGTGGGGTGAGGGAAATCTGTTTTTACCACGGTATGTGCAATTTATTGTTGTGACTGGTACAGTTGGTGCTGTACTGTTTGTTCATGTGTTTTTTTTTTTCTTCTTTTTTTGTAACTGTCAAGGCATTAATTTATGTGTGCAGCTTTTGAGTCCAAAACTAATTTCCCTAAGGGGACAATAAAGTATATCGTATTGTAATATGAGGTTACAGCAGTCTGAGTTAGCCAAATCTGGTGGATATCTTCTCTTTAACAAAAAGGTCTATCTCTTTAGGGATTCTTTTCATAATGTTGTTGTTTCATAATGTTACTTATTACTTATTTTGTGCAATCACCTCTGCTTGCCACTATGAGCCACAAATACTGTATATACTAATGCTATGAGACATGTTTCATGTTGCGTATATATATGCTTGTATGTTTTTATTTCACATGTAGTTGTGGTTTCTGCTGACCTCGTAGATGTCAACATGCAGTCGTATTTGGGAATCCAGATGACAAATGAAAAAGGAAAAAATCTATGAGAGAAGACGTCGCAGGCTCATTAAGTTTTTCTAATGTCAGCTACAGGTAATTCTTCTGCGTTGGCTAGTCTGCCTTTGAATGTCTCAGTTTATGTGCAGTAGACTACATGTATTTACCAATAGCTCCTCACAGACATCAGTCACCCTTATACTGTTTATATAAATAGTTAATAATTCAAAAGTACAAAATATTATCATCAGTTATATCAAATTTGGTCCAGGAATTTTGGACCGGGATACATGATAACCTATGTCTGATGATTGCAGGGAGCCAGGTTCCATTCAGCCCAAGATGATTTGTTCTGGGAGATGGGTCAATCCTAAACGGGATGGGTAAGCACATAAGAAGCTGGGTCCAGACTAGTTTAATGATAGCCAGACAGATTCTTTCAAGGAGGATGGAAGAATGAAGGGGTGCCGTCAATCCAGGAGGGGGCTTGTGAGATGGCAAGGGTGGCAGCGTTTGAAAAAAAAAAGTCATATAAACTGTTTGCCAGATTGGATGTCTACACTAGAAAATGGGGAAAGTATCTGAACTTTCTGGAGTGTTGCTAATAAGCTTTGTGCTGTGGAGAGACGTGTATGATGGGCTTATGGTGTTGTTATTTAAACATACACGTATGTTTATTTGGTTTATGGTTTTTATGGTTTAAATAGGGCTGTCAAAATAACGCATTCATTTCGGTTAATTCATCTGAGAAAAAATAACGCGTTAAAAAAATAACGCAGATTAATCCATTCCATATTGACCTTTGACCCG
Organism: Sander vitreus; assembly: GCF_031162955.1. Taxonomy (NCBI): domain Eukaryota; kingdom Metazoa; phylum Chordata; class Actinopteri; order Perciformes; family Percidae; genus Sander; species Sander vitreus. Next base: position 6,742,465 of record NC_135855.1, on the reverse strand, counting down.
GAGCCATTCTAGCCACCATTAGACTGTAAAATGAAGGAGGGATATGAGAATGCGCTGCCTGGATCATTGTTTGGAACATTTACTTATAAAAATGTTCTTCCTGAATAGGGTTGGGTACCGAAATCCGGTGCTAATACGGCACTAGTGCCTTAACGACCAGCATCTACCGGACCGACTAGCAACTCGGATTTCGGCGCCTCATTTTGGTGCCACTGCAGGGTTCGAATTACGTGGGAGCCAGTGGGAGCTGAGCTCCCATAGAGAGAGGATGAGCTCCCATGAAAGCAGTAAAATCATACACCTGTGGGGGTCTCTAAAAATCATCAGCACCATTATTTAAATCACAAATAAAGCACTTTTCCAAAACACACGGAGCTCTGAAGCAGACCTGTGCGTCGCTTATAGTGTCCACTCTCGCTGTAAAAATAGAGATGAGCAGCGCGCCTTCAGCTTCAGGTTTATAATGGACACGCTCTGCTGTCGACATGCTGCGTAGTTTCGGTTTCCCACCTCCGATGTAGAGCAGCGTACAGCCACTTCCCTAAACTTTTGCTCATTCAGAGACCAGAGTCTCAAACGGGGCTCTGAGTCTGTCAGGAGGTCTGAGATCTACCGTATCAGCAGAGCAATCACATAATGCACAGCAGACTATGGTGCAGGTAGATTATTTTCTGAAATATAGTGACTTCATTCTTGTAATAGCCTATTATCACTTTATTTTTCTCAAAATATCATGACTCCTCCAAATCACAGAGAGCACAGATGGGATACATTTTGAATGTGCACAAAGGTTTGAACATGAGCAGTAATCTTGCTCAAACACATCTGAAATATTACACTCCAGTGCTTTATTAATCCATTAAAATGAATTCATGTATCATTGAGGTGAATAATTATCATATGCACATTTAAGGAGGTTACTTCCTCAACAAAAGACTCAATGATGCCTCTAGGCTACATGTGTGCTGACTCAGATATAATTAGAAAAGTCGATCTACGGGAGAATAAATAGCAATACATTCTGTATTGCCGGAGAGCCTTATTGTAATATATTCGATTATGTTTTTATATTTGGACTGTAATCTATGTTTCCCTTTACATAAAGATATTCGCAGCATACATTGATTCAGAAAAAGGTAAATAGGTGCATAAAAATTCACCATGCTAATGCTAAATGGTGTAAAGTGTGACTGTATTTCACTGTAGAGGATTCCAACATCGGGATGTAACAGTCTGCAGCTGCCGTTGTCGAAAAAACACAGACGTTCATGCGTTCATTGAAACTGGTAACCTACAGCCTCGTGGTGCATTCAAAGTTATTGTTAAATGCCCTTTTCCCATCTGCTGGTTGTTTTTGTCGTTCAACAGCAATTTACTAGTGAAATAAGTAATTGTTATAGTTATTACATTATTATTAAATCATTTAATTTTGACCATATGGCCTTAGCAATAAACAAGCCGAAAATAATAATAAAAAGAGTTGTTTTAACTTTAATGTCACTAATGCTGATTATGTATTGATTCATTTGAATTGAATTATTTAAAATACTTTCACAGCAACAATTATGTATGCGATTAATTTAGATTAATTAATCACAGAGTATGTAATTAATTAGATTACATTTTGTAATTGATTGACAGCCCTAGTTTTAAATATTGTGCTTACTGTCATCTTTTCTTGATTTTTGTCTGGGGGTGGGGAGGTGATGACGGGGGGGAATGTTCATGTTGCAAATTGTATATTTTGTGTGTCATGTTTAACTAAAACTAAAATTGTTAATCATAAAAAAATTATATCAAATTACATAATTACATTTTCTCATGGATGATTGTTGTCTGTTACTGAAACCCCATGATGCAGCCAATAAACATAGAGATGGGGGATAAATGAAAAATGTACGTGGAGAATGAATGAATGAAAAGGGCACAGGGGCCCACTGAATGGGTTGATGAAAATGAAAAATCATGGCCTTCCCAGTCACCAGAACTAAACCCAACTCAGCAGCTATGGGAGACTCTTAAGCAATGTGTTAGACAGCACTGCACACCACCATTGAAAGCCAAATGAGGGGATATATTTTGAAAGAATGATCATCTCTCCAGAAAAAAAATATATTTTTAAAGATTTTTTTTTGGCATTTTTAGGCCTTTATTTCTGACAGGACAGCTTTCGACATGAAACGGGAGAGAGAAGGGGAACGACAGTTCGTGCTAGACCTTTCTCAGACTCTTTGGGCCCTATCTTGCACCCGGCACCCCCTCACCCACCCTCCTCCGATCCCACGTCAGAAATGTGTGTGCAGAGGGGGTTTCCAAAGATATTTGGCCATCTGACAAGCATTTCTGATGAAGCTTAATAGCATTTTAACTCTCCCAATGACCGAGCCCTGAACTTACTCCCAATTAACAAATAGTAGTTGTAGAGAGAGAGAGCAGGGAGTGGCAGCTGCAGAGAACATTTTATGAAAAACATTTAGACTCTGACTCTTAGGAGTCACCAGGGCATTGGAAGACATTCAATCGTGTGTTTTTCCAGCTAAGGTGAGTAAGAGGGACTCACAGAATTACAGAACCTGTTTAAACAGTGTCTCTCTGTATGTTGGAACAACGCTGTGTGCATTTTTTTCTCCACATGCACTCAATGAATATGAATGTGCAGATAGAGGAATTGCGTTCCCTCCTGTACTGTCAGGGTTTCTGTAGGTTTCGCCAAGTCAAATTTATCACTTTTCAAGAACTTTTAAAGACCATTATAAATTAAATTTAAGACCTATATCACAACATAAAAAAAACAAAAACAAAGGAAATGCAGAGTCACAAAATTTCTTGCAAAGTAAATACATTTTTTCAAATTGAACATATTACTGAACACAGGTTAGATGCATTGTTGAACTACAGAAAAAAAACATACAAACATGTTATGTCTGTGGTACAATCGGAAAGAGACTCGCACCAATCACACACAAACTGATTGGCTGCAATATAAGTTGCATGTTGGTCTCATTTGTAGTCGTAATACAGCGAAATTATATTTGGACGAGCGAAAAACAGCACAAAATAAAAAACAACAATGTTCTAAAGCGCTGCGGGAGAAATTCAATGACAGTAGAGGTAGCGTTACATGGACGTACGAAAATTAAGACCTGTTTAAAATGATTTAAGACCTAGAACAAAATACTTCAGTGAATTTAAGACTTTTTAAGGCCTAATATTTTGATTTTGAAATCTAAGACTTTTTATTTTAGACCTTTTAAGACCGGAAACCCTGACTGTGGACATAGCTTTTATAGGAACTTATCAACCCTGAACAGATGTTCAACTCGGTGGATGAGTTTTTTTGTGCCATTTTAGGCCTTTATTTGTGACAGGACAGCTTAGACATGAAAGGGGGAGTGACGGGGGAATGACATGCTGACATGCTGCGTCGAGGACTGAGCCTCTGTATATGGGGACGCGCACTACCAGGTGAGCTACCCAGGCGCCCTCGATGGATGATTTTCAGATGTCCTGAAAACATAGTTTTAGTGTAATTTATGGTCATGTATAGCCTGGCTATCACCAGACCAAGCTCAATCTTTTAAGATTGAACATTAGTCTGCGGAGTCTGCTCCAGAGAGGCGTGATCAACGGGCATAGTTCAAATGACTCTGTACGCAATTGGATAGTCCTTCAACCAATCAGACCAACAATCCGGGTGACGACGTAGCAGCGACAGCGGCATCAACGGGTTGCTGCGTTTCGGTGGCCGGCTTGTTGAATGTAAACAAAAAGCTGCTTGGTCGCTTCTCTATCATCATCGTGCTAAACCCGCCAATAGCGTGCCAGGTGGATAAGCCAGTTTGTGATTGGTTCCCGCAAATTTGTAACGGAAGCAGGATAGATAAACATACAGGTTTCCTGTCTGAGCTGCAGGGCGAAATCAAATCGCCGGCAGATTGTGCTGGGATTAGCCAGTCTAGGTCATGTATGCATTTTTGCCACTCTTTTTTCTCTCCTCACGCTCCCTGTTTCAGTACCTGTCATTACACAAGGGTTCTCTCACCTACCTTTTTTAACACGTGATTAACGCACTCACGTTCTGTGATTTTACTCCATAGTTTGGGGAATCAGGGAGCTGCAGCAGTAACGTTGTGGACAGTGTTCCCACTCTGGCAAGTATCTCGCGAGATTTAGTGACTTTTCAGACCCTCTTAGTGACTTATAAATATTACTGAATATTTGTTAAATGTATTATTCTGCTGCGCAGACGAGACGGCGGAATGGGAGCGGGTCCCACAGGTCTTCTAATACATCTATGAACAGGAGTGGATGACTAGCACAAAGTGTTGGATAGAAATAGATAAACAAAAGAGTCTTTTGAATGGCAAGTTGAGTTTTAAAGCCCTTCCAGATGGTTCTCTCCGCATGACTAAAGTTATTTGCATGTACTGAGTTACCACCGGAGTATGTTGAGTCTCAAATACCACTTGAGCATGAAAAACTTGAAAAATATCCCTTTAAAAGTACATTTAGAACAGATGAAAATTGTGTGATTAATTTGCTTAGTTAACTGACTGCATGCTGTTTTGTGTTTCCAGGGTGATGGGTAAAACACTAGTGGTGGACAAAGTATTCAGATCCTTTACTTCAGTAAAAGTACTAATACCACACTGTAAAAATACTCTGTTAAAAGTAAAAGTTCTGCATTGAAAATGTTAATTAAGTAAAAGTATGTAAGTATCATCAGGTAGATGTACTTAAAGTATTAAAAGTAAAATTACTCAATGCAGAAAAATCCTCCCATTTTAGAAACTGGAAGTGGCATGAAAAGAAAAGACTTAAGTACCTCAAATTTGTACTTAAGTACAGTACTTGAGTAAATGTACTTAGTTACATTCCACCACTGCACCAGTGTATGCATACTGCAGTGGGATACTTTGGATTTGCTATATTCTTGTTGAAACCTTCAGTGAATTGATCACAAAAATGTCTTCTGTGAAAGAAAAAACAGAATGACACATGACATAATACTTGCTCCCTTACAGGTGGTTGTGTGTCATGACAGCGCAGGGGGCCCGACAGAAGTTGTTTAGTTCTATATTTATATGTTCTGTTTTTCAAATGTGAACATATAGTACATAAAGGTATTACAATATGTGTGCAAGTGTTTGTGTGTTCTTACTGGGACAGGCCATCATGCGGCAGGTCCGTACGAGTGGAGGGGAGGCCAACCCTGAGCACAGCTCCCTTGCCAGCGTCACCTGGTGGCCCATGGCTGTCAACTGGTGACATGATGGCTCCCTACGCTGGATCCCCAAACCACAGGACACCGAGCACTGCAGAGTGGAATATAATAGAATAGAATAGGATTTTTTTTGGCAAACCTAAGTGTGTTTTCACATATAGTCCTCTTTAAATGAACCAAACTCAGTTCTCTTAAAGAGGACCAAAAAGTGGACCAACAGAAAAGGGACTCAGTTTGCATTTACATTGATAGTTTACTTGAAAGATGACTCAGTTCTCTTTCTGGTCCACTTCAGAACAGATGGGGCCTCAGGGCTAAACTGTATACAGGTCAAAAGGCAAAAGGCAAAGCGAACATGAAGCGTGTTGTGTTCACAATGCACAGATAAAGAGAACCCCAATACGGACTTGAAGCGAACCGTACTCAGACCACCTCCCGAGGAGGTCTAAGTCGTTCCAAAGGGGTCTGAGTCCTTTTGGAGTGTTCACATATGCACAAAAATGCTGACTAATAGGTCTGAGTTCTTTTGGAGGGCTGGAAAAGGTGTGAAAGTGTGAAAACGCCCTAATTCAACATCCCCATCGTCAGACAGAACATTGATGTTAGACAATACGGCAAAACCTCAGATTGGGTTATGTGTAGCAACAATGGTTTTAACAACCAATGGCAATGTTTTTGCACATGTCTAGTAGGCCTATGGTTAAGGTAAGGGAATAATTTTGGTTGCAGTTAAAAAAAGGTAAACAATTATTGCTGAATAAGACAAGATGCTAATAGTGCAATGGCAGCTGGACGTGAATTGTGCCCTGCAGAATTGTTAATGTAAAATAATACTGGGCTGAAATTCAACCTACACACATAACACAAACGTACATTGATAAATACTGTTATCTATATAGATTAATAATTAAATTAAGAAACCATCAGGACACATTTAAAAACTAAAGACCTAAAGCTCAAAACTGGCTTGCTAGCTTAATTTTTGTTTTTGTCGACACAGAAACTATGCAGTAGCCTAAAAAGTGAGAGCACATTTGTGAAATACATGATCACAGGTTTGACTAGTTCATTCGGAAATCTCTGTAAATCTCTTAAATTCTTAGCAAATATCACACTTGTAGAGAAGTCTTCGTTAGCCATTAGCTGGCTCTTTCTGTGTTGTAATGAAAGACAATTGAATATTAATATTTGAATTCAACATGAGCTGACACCAAACATAAAGACAATTAGACTTTTGTTCAGGTGAATGTTTTTGGATGTTCAGGATGCTAGTTTAAAAGGCATGGTCACACCAGAAAGCGGCAGGGCAAGTGGGTGAACTAACAAGTTAGCCAGCCAAAACAATAGCTCTGCAAGTTAGTTAGTTTGCAAACAGTTAGTTATATAACTATTAGTTAGCAAGCTACAGTAACTAGTCGGTTTCTAACTGGAGAAAAGAGAACCAAAGTCCTGATGGGACGTCTGGGCAAGCCGCTGTTAAACTATATTCCATAACTCAATGCTCAAGTCTCTCATTGAGCATTTATGTCGGTGCTCGTTCTCAAAAAGTGAAACGTGTTCCTAGGGTTTACAATCCACATTCTAAGATATATGAGTATATATCACTTGCTATTAGAAGTTCATCGTTTTTAAAAGTCAAACAATCTCAAGTCTCATGAAAATGTACTGGCGTGGCCAGAACTTGGTTTCTTCCATGACCATGATATGACGTTTTTTCCAACACCATTCAGCCAGAATGTCCGGAAGTTTCAGTTTCACTTTAGGTCTATGTAAGTACACACAGTTTATTCAAGAGATATTTTGTACCATTTTCTCATAACTGCATGCAAACCATGGCTCTCTTGTGGAACAGTTTATACTCTGGCTGAGCAAGATTGTATATGCAACACAGCTTGGGCTTTCTGGCTCTCCTTTCCCTCAAATGTCAGCACTGTCGAGTCATTTTGCTCTTGGTTAATGCCACACATTTGCATGCCAAAGTTCCCTAAAGTCCTGCAAAACTTTTGTGGATTTGCCACTCTCCCACAAGGAAATCCACATTTGTCTGTGATTCCATTGAAAAAAGCAGATTTGGTTAAAAAGTGTTGCTTTTATAAATAAATATTTGATCAGGCCTTAGTTCAAACTAGATACGTTTCTGTGTTAATATAGAAAGGCAAAATCCCTCCCCTTCCAGTGGACCCCACGGGACATTATTTAATAAAATAATATGTACGGTAGTAAACAGGGAAAGACCTTTTTTTGTTATCCTGTTTGAATTACACCTATGTCAGCTTAAAAGATGTTTTTGCAAGTAAAGAAGTCACAGTTTGTCATAAATTTGTCGTAGTAGAAGCCTAACACTTAGTTTTGTGTGAAAGCGCTCAGTGAACTACGTCTCTCGTCTCCCGCAATATATGTACGTCACCTCGCTTGATGCTTGGCTTGCTCGCTAGCTAGCTAGCTTAGCTATGTTCCACAACACATGTAACTTTATCTTACCTGATGTGTTTTATCCATCATCAGGTCACGGGTTCGACTCCGACCTGCGGCCCTTTGCTGCATGTCATTCCCTCTCTCTCTCCCCTTTCAAGTCTAAGCTGTTCTCTACAAATAAAGGCCTAAAAAATGCCCAAAAAAGTAATCTTGTCAATGAGAGAAAGAGCGCTGCAAATCGGTGTAAACAGCTGTTTCTACACGCCTCCCCCTGCTGCTTTTGAGTGCTTTTTGTGAATGCTTTGATTAATACATGTAAACAAATAATGCTTTGCTTTAATGACAGTTTAGTTTTAGTTTTAGCAGCTAGCACATAGCCTTGTCCAATGTGCTCTAGGCTCTGTGGTGGTTAAATGCGCTTGTGACTTTTTCTCTCCCCTTTACTTGCCCTTAAACCCCTTTCTGTGTTCCAGCACGTCCTGATTTACAAGTGACGCTTTGAACATAACACATGAAATGTACCAAACGCACACTGTAATGTTATAAAAAACATTCCCCAGTCTAGAATATGTTATTTAATTTTATTCTCCCTAACCATCTGGCGACCCTCACAAATGTTCTCGCGACCCCCTTGGGAGTCCCAACCCCCAGGTTGAGAACCACTGTTTTAAAGAACACGCAAGACCTGTTGCTCGTGCGAGTAACGTTACATCCCAGTACCAAACACACCGTCATTGTAGCTTCAGCCAGATGTCACGTTGGCAACTTTGGGGTGAGGAGTCTAATTAAGTATTCACAGTTTTACGACAAACTGTGACTTTCTTCACTTGCAAAATTATCTTTTAAATTGACGAACATCATATATGTAATTCATGACTCAATTCAAACGGGATCAAATAATTATTTGCCTCTCCCCGTTCACTATGGTACATATTTTTTTCCGGAATAAGGTCCCATGATGTTCCACTTTGCCTCTTTATTTCAATATTAAAAACAGCAGCTTTCATTCAAGCTTGCATCCTCCAGCTCCCCTCGATCATTTCTTTCCTTCCTCCACTCGCTGCTGCTCACCTTTCCCCATTCGCCTCCTGCCAAGTAGGGCAGGCAGTCGGTGTTGCTGCAGCCTCGGTTAGTGGCAGGTTTGGCCCCCCTGCAGGCCTGGTCTCCCAGCCTCCTGTACGCCCCTGTGGACAGGAGCTGCTTACAGAAGACCTTCCGCACCTGGACACCACCGCCACAGGACTGGGAGCACTGGAGGGACCAAGCAGAAGATAAACATACTAGAGGTAGGAATGGAGGAGTTTAGACAAATGATATTTTTCCTTCATATGGAACATTTTCAATTTCTTTAGTTTTCTATACTGTTTAGTCTTACTTTTGCACTATTTAGAATTTGTTAATTGTATGCTTTAAATTGACATCTGCCAAATGCGGGTAAAAGTGAACTTTGGTGAGTAACATTGTAAAGTTACTAGGCAATTTGGCCGGTGATGAATGAAATAAGGCATATAACATAGTGTCTGTTTTTATCGGCCGGCTGCAGAAAACAAGTCAGTGTTGCCAGATTGGTCAGTTTTCTGCTAAGACATTGTTTTGTGTGTGTGTTTGGCTTGGAAACGTAATCTTTATCTGGCAACACTGCTTGTAGTTCTAATCCTACATTTTCCATGAACGCACCGTTGGCTACGCGCCTAGCTTGCATGTTATCGATTACGAGCTACGCTGAAACGGCGAAGACGAACGGAACGGAGCCAAATAAACCAGATGAGCTGAAATGAAATAGTAAAGTTAGTTAGGAAAGAAAACCAAACATGTGGCCTGTGGAAAATCTGATTGGCTGCTAACTTAAAAATCTCCTAGCCATGTTGGCTGATGATAAAAAAAAAGTTCATTTATAGCCCTGATTGTATGTATTTTGTATATGTAAGGTATTTTATTGTGTTACCTCTCAGTTGAATGCTTAGAGGAGTTACAGTAAACCATAGAGCTCTTATTTTGACGAGAAAAACGGAAGTGGAAAAAAGCGATAATGAGTGGACTTTGACTGTGTTGTTCGTTAATAAAGTGAGAGGTGCAGTGGCGTCTTGGTTCCAGCATTGGAAGCCCGTGTTTCTTTATTTTGTAGTCGAACCTGAGCTTAGGCAGCATAACAAACCCTCAGTTACATATACATTTTGTACTTATTGCACCGTGGGATGGACAGAAACACATTTTCAATACCTTTGAATGTCTGGCACATATTTTGAGAGAATTGACAATAAAGTTGACTTGACTTGAGATTGTGTCACATTTATAAGCACAGACACACAACCAAAGTCCACACCTGCTGCCAAGGTTCGGTCTCCCAGGCCGGAGGACAGTCCAGTTGGTTGCAGGGTTGCAGGATGGCAGGTTTGAATTCCCTGCACTCGTCCTCTGAAATGGTCAGAATATCCTGCTGGTCAACGGACAACAGACGCATGCAAAACACACTCCTGGTCTGGATGCCCACGCCGCAGGATGCAGAGCAGTCAGTCCATGCTGTCACCTCCCATCTGCAGAGAGAGATAATGGAGCAGGTCAGACACTCAATACTGCTAAATATTAAAGAGCCCCTATTTCAATTCCTTTTCAGCATCATATTTGTACTCTTGGGGTCTACTAGAATAGGTTTACATGCTTTGATGTTCAAAAAACCCCATCATGTTTCTCATACTGCCCACTGCTGCAGCTGCTCTGCCTGAAACGCTCTGTCTGAGCTCTTGGCCCGCCTTCCTGAAAAGCCCAGTCTGCTCTGATTGGTCAGCTGGCACACTTTGTTATGATTGGTCAACCAAATTCAAACAACAAAACAAGCCACTGAGTGGGCTGTGCTTGCTCAAGCAGCACCAATGGGCAGCACATATGAAAAACTGGGCTGGCTTTCTTAATTAATGACATCACTAATTAAGGAATTTCAAACAGGAATGTGGGTGAGACGTTTCAAGCAGTTGAGAAAAAGTGCTGTCTGTGGGAGAGAAAGCTCCCATGATGTGGAGAACTTTGCACTTTGTCTATCTGTCTCTTTAAGATGCAAGCTCTTTCTAGGAGATGGACTGCAGTAGTGGTGATACTTTGTCCAGTTTCACCAACAGTGTTAGATGTCCCCTTAGTGGTACATTTGTGGATAGGGTTGGGTACTGAGACCCGGTGCTAATACGGCACCGGTGCCTAAACGACCGGTAATAGCAACGGAATAGCAATGCAGATTTCGGTGCCTCATTTTGGTGCCACTTAAATGCCTGCGCTGCTCTCTGATGCTCTGAAACAGACGTTAGACGCAACAGAAGCATCACTGCGTGTGACGCTAGTTAACTTTACACTTAGCAGCTCGTAACTTTAGCCTACCGTAAGGTAGTAGCTGGATTAAACACGGTTAAAATGCTGACAGCTAAACGGTGTAAAAGTGTGACTGTATTTCCCTTTAGAAGATTTCAACACTGGGACGTACAACAGTCTGCAGCTGCCATTGTCGGAAAAACAACACAAAACTCGCCTCGCCAGCCTCGTGGTGCATTCAAAGTTATTGTAAAATACCCTTTTCACATCTGGTGGTTGTTTTTGTCGTTTAACAGAAATTTACTGGAGAAATAAGTTATTGTTATTGTGATCAAATTTTTAATGTTTAGGCACCGGCACTGCTTTAAAAGAATCGCTTTAGCACCGGTATCGGAAAAAACCCTAACGATACCCACCCCTATTTGTGGCCCTGTTACATCTCTTCCTTCTGTCTCACCTCTTCCCACCCACACTGTGTGGGAAGTAAAAGGAATCAGATTGAGGATGGAGAAATCAGAGCAACATGTTTCTGAAAATGAAGCCTTCTTGGCTCAATTGGGCTTGATTTCTAAGTGGCATTATTAATCATGATGCACAGCTGTCACTGCTTGAGACGGAATGTTCATGACTCAACTCTTGGATTTTGCTTGAATAGCGCTTGATGTGGCATTAAGTGTCTTTTTATATTACGTTTTTGAATATTTTTGGGGCATTTTAGGCCTTTATTTGACAGGACAGCTGAAGACAGGAAAAGGGAGAGAAAGGGGGGGGGGGGGAGACATGCAGCCAAGGGCCAAGGGTCGGACTTGAACCTGGGCCGCTGCAGTAAGAACTGAGCCTCTGTAGATGGGGCGCATGCTCAACCAGGCGAGCCACAAGGGCGCACTGCAGTTTTTGCTTTTTAGTTATTTCCTCCAACAAAACATGTGAAATGTGAAAAAAAGAGATAAAAATGATAAATATTGTCACTTGAATTTCAACTAAGGGGGCCATAATACTGCTATAGCAGGTAAATTACAATCATTTACACTAATATGTCATGTCTGTAAAAAAAAAAAACAGTGAGCAATTCATCAACAGAATCTAATGGGCATGATGTTTTATTTAAATTCTAACATATTATGCATGTCACAGATAGTCATTGGTGGCGTTGCTCTATTAAATAATGACTCATGAAAAAGGATTTCATGAGTTATGGGCACACGGGTGGCACAGGCTATTCGCATGGTAGTCTGTAACTGTTTGTGTGCGAAGGAAGAATGCCATTGCTGCCAAATGAATTTATTTGAAGATACTAAATCTTGCTTGAACGTCTGACCTGAGGACTCTGACGTGGCTGCTGATAGCACTGGACCTCATGCAACGCAACTCCCTCATACAGAGCTCTAGTTTCTTTATTGCTTTCATAAAGTTAATAAAGTCAGACAAAATGCAAGGCAAGGGACAAATCCCCACAGAGAAGAATGATGCATAGCAGTCACTTGCAGAGAGAGAGAGAGAGAGAGAGAGAGAGAGAGAGTTTTAGACAGATAGCATAGAAGAGGGAATCTGGGAGTTTATACACCTCACTGTGTTCTCACCGTTGGTCTCCCAAACTCTCAGGCAGCAGACTACAGCATGTGTACTGTGCTGTGAGTGTGTGTGCTTGGGACAGAGAGATGTCATGTGTGTGTGTGTGTATGTGTGTGTGTGTGTGTGTGTGTGTGTGTGTCAGGCCCCTGCACTCTGCAGCTGCTTCCTGTAAATGTCCATTAGAGGAGAAGAGAGCGGTAAATCACTGTGTGTGAATCAGACATGCCTCCCACTTGCATGACTACCAGATGGGCAAATATCCATCTGCTACCTGGAAATGCAGTGATTTACATGTATAGCATGCACACACACACACACACACACACACACACACACACAGATACATACACACACACACGGACTGGCATACACTGATCGCTAAGTAGCGTACATAAATATTATGACCATCTTGTGACTATTTAGTTACAGCCACTTTTGCAAATGCAAATTGATGTCAATCTGTGATCATCCACACATGTTAGTCCTCCTCACTTGCTTTACGGGCTGACCTTCATGTTACACTTCACAAGGGCCAACGTGATGAGTTACATCAAGGCAGGGCATTTTTTAAGAGATTGTGTAGCTTCTTGGGAAATTTCCTTGTTTTCTTTCTTCCTGAGAGTGATGGTACGTGTCCACTGCTGTACCACAGTAGTGGTAATGACGCACACAACAAGCGTCATTACCACTATTACGCACTCCCATTCATTGTCTGCAGCCGGACAATGCATTCTGGGAGCGTCGTGGCGACCTTTAAGAGACTGGGTGTCGAGTTGCCCACTCTTCATTTGCATTAAGTTGAATCCAGGCTACTTCATGCAAATCAGGGGTGTCCAGGTCAACTCGCTGCCTCTTAAAAATCCCTTGAAAATATTTTAAACTGACTGTTATCGATCTCAAATGAAGACGGATTCAGCAACTGCAGCTTATTTCTCGCATGAACTGTTTTCAGAAACACATTTCGGTGAATTATTTTCAGAAAGAAAGCTTCCAAAGTTTCCAAACGAGTCGCCATGTTAATCCATTTTTAAATCTGTGAGCAGACAGCCCATGAGTGAAGTGTCGTCCAATCAGGTGCATCCATCGCTGTTGCAGGAGGGCGGAGCCTGTTTTCTTTGCTTGTCAGTGGTCATTGAACAGAAATTGATAACAGCTAGTGGCGAGACCATCAAGTGTCTGGGAAGCGGGGCGATCCCTCCCGTCAAAAAACGCCCATGTGGACAATGCATCAAACTCATGTCTGTGTGTTAGGTATCGGTTTGGAGTCAGGGTAAAGATTGGAGGCAGAGGAAAACAGCAAGCCAAAGTAAAGTAAAATACGCCTACCAACACCTCTAAGCTGATTCATTTACATGTTGCCTCTGGTTTGTTTAATCAGTGTGCAATCAGAAACATAAAACTGACAATTAAATGCTGGAACAGTTTCTTGACAGACAACAGCTGCGTGGAGTCTGGTCATTCCAGTGAGGTTGCCAGGTTTGGTACCATTGAGCCTGTACAGTGACCAAAACCAAAATCTGTGATTGTTGAACGTAGGCGGATGGATACAAGGTTGTTTTGCAGGATTCAGGATTAAATAATGCAGGCCTGAAGAAGCCATTTACTGAGTTTACTGAGCATATCTGTTTTATTTACATTTATATTTACCATGTCTGTTTAATTACGAGATACATTATGTATGTTATAATTATTTACATACTGTTGTTCTTTACTCTTCAATGGCACTATATCCACGGTATTGAAAGGGGGATTTAGTTCTTCCATGTATTGTTTTGCATGATCAAAACAAAACAAAACCCCCTCTGTTTTTTTCACAAATTGCACCCTGGCTATGCCAGTTCAACCACACACACACACACACACACACACACACACACACACACACACACACACACACACACACACACACACACACACACACACACTGCAACGCTGTACCTGAAATAGAATAAACAATAGATAAATTATAAATAATAATGGAATAAATGGACTTGAAAAGGATTTTCGTTTTTCGACTTGGTCATTTTGTGCTTTTAAATACAGTGCCCCTATGTTGGTAAGGGCCTCTGGAAAGATTTTAAGCCACTAAAAGGCCATTATTTACAGTGTGTGGATTACCAATTATATCTAGTCTTGTAGTGCAACACAGAGTACACATTTGCATTGAATCACTTTTTTTGACAAAGGTGCATTAACCTTAGTTCTTCATATCTAATGGTAAAAAATGTCAGGATACAGTTCTGTGGTAGCTCGCTGAGACAAAGTCAGTTTCTTGCGTGTCTTTGTTGCATTCTGGTTGAAGTATGACTCACACATGTATTGATCCAAACATTGTTATCAGACATACAGTAGTCTCTCACAGTAATACTGTGCTCTTCTGAACACACTATCAAAAATGCAGAGGCTGACTTTGTGCTCATGGTGGCATGCTATATTTACCCTGATGATTGAAATCCCAGTCCCTGCATTCAGAGCGCTACAGGAGGCCTAAAGAATTGTTAAAACTGATAATGAAAGATCCCTCTGCAGGGTTTCTCCCAGTGTATTGCAAGCCTGGGGGCCCACCAGGCCTAAATTGCCCCCCACCAGGCCTAAGCCCCTGGAAATTATATTTATACTGTATGTATTTTAAAAGAGGTTAAACTACAGTTACAGTGGGGCAGCTCAGTTGGAAAACAATTCTAAACTAATACTTTAACAATTTAAGAAAACTGTTTGTTTTTGTCTGTGCAATGTTATCCCTATGGGATGTCTTTGTAAACCACTCAAGTAACTCCTAATATTATTTTACCTTTTGTACTTTTTCTGTTGATTTGAAATTGCGTGTAATTCTAGTTTTCTTTTATTTTATGTATTTTAGTTTCTTTCTATATTAAGTGGATTATGTATTGGAGAGTGTCCTGATTAAGCCCCTCTGAGGGGTTTTTGTATCTCTCCATCACATCTTTTATTGATTATGAGTATATGCATCTGTAGTATTTGTATGTGTAAATAATAAACTAAACTAAAACTAAACTAAACTAAACTAGATGTAGTCATATTAGTTAGCTTTTTTGAAATTAGTCTCTGGTTTGGCCAGTAAAACTGACTTCAAACATAATGAGTATACTTGATTACAAGTGACTCCCTTAAAACAACCACAACACAACAAACAGTAAGAGATTTTAGAGCGAAAAATAGTAAAGGACAAAGGTAAAATACTGTATATACTGTAATTGTATATAATGTGGTATTTTACCTTATATGCTGTTATGTGCCTTGTAGGAACACAGAGCCTATGTAAAGGTAATGATCTCTTAAGACCAGTTATTCTTCAATATACGTAAGCATGCAGCTGCGGATCGCTTACTGTCATGCTGTCGGTGGCAGTGGGACAGCCTATTGGAAAAACACTCTCATCTGTTTGTGTTTATGTGTATGTGTGTGTGTCTGAGTGCACATTGTGTGACCATTATAGTGAAATGTTCCTTTTAATGAAAGTGTCGGCCAACGAGTCATGTAGAATCGATCTGCATTTGTTTCTTAAACATAAACCACGGCAGTGCTGCTTTGCTGAGGAACACACACGTGTGTGTAGTGCTCAGCATCACAGTAGCATACTGTGACTGTTGACTTATGGACCAAAGCTGACCTGGAGTCATGTTTTGTTTCATAAGTTGTAATGATTAAGAACCCAGCTGTGCTCAAACAATGACAGGTTTTCCAAATGACTGCTCTCGCAGGAGAAAATCCACCCCGGTCAGACTACTAATGGAGCTGTTGTGGTTCCTGAAGTTTAAAGTGGCAGTCCAGTGATTTAGTGTTGCACCTTCATGAAGTTGGGGGACTTGATAGAGACTTAGCGTGCAGCGCGCAACCTTGGTTTTGGTCAGTTTGATATCGAGGTAGTCTGGATTGATGACAATTCATACCAGATGTTCCGCCGATGTGTGCTGGTGATGTCTAACTCCTCTCTTCAGGGAAACAACAAGAAACTTCAAGCTAGCAAGCTACATGCGGAAAATGGCAAGTTTGGAAGAAAATTTGGATTGTGCAACAAGGCAGGCCTGCCTGGTTGTTTCGGGGAATGATTGTAAAGATTTACAAAGAATATGTTAACGGCATTTCCTCTCTAACTGGGACGTTTTGGGACCGATTGGTGGGATTGCTGTGGACGAAGTACAAACGGCGATAAGAGCTAATGAGGTTTAACCATGTATCCAGCTAATTTAAATAGCGCACGTTACTGTAACAGTTGACTTAATTTAATATTATATGTATATATTTTCTTTTGCGGGGTGCAAATGTTCCACCAAAACAAGTTCCTTCCCGAGACTATTTTGCAGAGTCACCGTCGCTATGTCCGGAGTTTAGCCCCGCCCAAGATGATTGTGATTGGTTTAAAGAAAGCCACAGCTCAGCACACTAATGCTCAAAGTATTTTGGTCACTTTAGTAGTGAAGGCACACCCACATAAACCTCTCTGAAATCACACAAAATGTTTGGCTCCTTTTCCGCTCTTAATTAGACCAGGCCATGTAAATGATGACTGCCTGTCAGAAGCAAAGAAGTAAGTAGTATGACATTATTAATAACACTGCCAAACATTTATGATCAAAGTTTTGCTAGTGGACTGTATATTATCCACTGTATATTAAATTCATATCATTATTATTATTAATAACATAATATATTAATAATATACAGTCTATGCTCCCGTCTCATGCCCTCCCAGCTGGTACTGTACTTGTACTTTGGTGTGTTGGATGTTTGTGAACTAAACAGTATGGAAATCATGCTAATGAATACAAAAACTTTTTCAGCAGATGTCTTACTTACTATATACTGCACAAGTTGTAATAGTGCTTATGTGCCAGCTGATAGCGACGCTATCAAAACATCGCTATATAAAATTATGGCATTTCTTAGATTTTTGCTATGTAATAGTAATAGTAATTAAATTTAAAAAGTCTCTCGTCTCCTTGGTCGTCCACTTATATCTGTCTTTGTTGACACCCGCCGTGTCTGCAAAGAAAGCAGAAAAATGTGGCAGACATGACCTAACATTTCTTCTTCTTCTTCTTCTTCTTTGTTTTTTGGCGTGTTGCAACCATCATAAAATGACCTAAAACGTAATCTCGATCCATTATTTATTCAGCAAATAACGTTTCCATCAGCATTTATCGAGATTAAGAGAAAATCCGATGACATTAAACATACAAACTTTGTGTCGCTATTCATGACATTCAATCAAATTTTACTGTTTCCATAAGGGATTCTTCATTCGATATTACTTCATTTGCATAAAAACGTGTGGATGGAAACATGGCTAGTGTTCAAAGTCACTGCCTGACTTGATCCTGTCTTTCATTTTAAACACCCATGTCTTTCAAACTGCACGCCACCAGTTTATTACCAGTTTATTAGAAATCAGAGATGAGATCAACTGTTTTTTTTTTTTAACTGATTTGTCTTATTATAGATGACTGATAGCTCACTTTGCACTATGTTACATAGAGGCATATGCAGACAGACATCTGCTGACTGAGGGAGAGTAGACTAACTAGAACTGTCGGATTTTTGATTGATCAGTTTCCACGTCTTTTCAATGCCTTTCAATTTCTTTTTAATTTTATGTCTCAGATCAAAGTGAGCAATCAGTGTGTTGAAAAGGGGACAAGGGGCTTTGGCTGCTTTAGAGACGGATTTCTGGAAGATCCATCGGATCTTATTTGCCAACTATTCTGCAGCACCGAGGCCAGAAAGAAGCCAGTAGCAGTAGTGGTAGAAAAACAAATGATGACATTCTAGCCAGTGTCAATCAGGGAAGAATATGGGAAAATAGGATCAGAGTTTGAAAATGACTGCAGTTATACTTTCTGCCAGAGTCATAGTAAGCCTTATATCAAAGTCATATACAGTTTTCAGCCACTCACTTGTGTATGCTGCTTAATGGCTTAATGTAGGAGCTGTGTATTATTAGCTGCATGGTAATCCTTTTCCCAGAGCAGTAGGAGAATCCAGCCTGTGTCTCCAGAACTGCCAGAGGGCCAAAGGGCCAAAATAAGTTGGAAGTCTGCTGCCGCTAATACACCCACTGACCTGCCTGCTGGCCCCCAATCTGACCGGGCAGGCTATTCATTAGGGGGACAGAGGTGGGTAAATCCACCTAAACTCAAACTCTGGACTCCAGAGCTGGAAAGTTTGAAAAGCCAGGCATCTGGCCAAGTAATTATTGCATCACTGGTGTTCAGCAACTACAGCCGAGCTACCGAACACCTTACTTCCTCCCTCTTTCACAGATAAAAAAGGCATTTATAGTTGACTGTATTGGCGGTTGGATCCCAGGCTCCTCCAGACACATGTCAAAGTGTCCCTGAGCCAGACCCTGAACCCCAAGTTGCTCCCCGGATGCTATTAGCTGTCCACTGCTCCTAATACTTAGAATGGGTTAAAGCTATAGTGCATAGTTTCTGTCGACCCCATGAGGAATTCTAAGTAATGACAAGAAAACATCCACGTTGGTGCGTCCTCATGATACAAGCCTACGGTGGCCGACAGGGGCAAACGCCCTGCAACTTAAGAAAATACACGCAAATAGACAAAACACAAGCAAATTAAGACAACATCTTCATTAATTTGACAACACATGCGCAGCATTCAGCAAACGCGCTGCAAATGCATATAACACAACCAAATACATAAACGCGTTGCAAATAAAAAACAATGCAAAAAGAAAAGCACACAAACCCCGAAAAAAGAAGCGATGCAAAAAGAAAAAACAACTTCATTAATTTGACAAAACATGCGCAGCATTCAGCAAACGTGCTGCAAATACACACAACACAACCAAATACATAAACGCTGCAAATATGAAACAAAAAAGAGGGAGCAGCTAAGTGGAACAGCTGGATTTTCGACCCCACAGGGGGGAGGGGAGGAGAGAGAGAGAGAGAGAGAGAGAGAGAGAGAGTGCAACTGCATAGACTGTAAATAACATAAGTCTATGTTTGAGATATGTTTTCTCTCGTTTGGTGGGTGTGTCTCGGCTCAGGTCACAGGTGATTCTCAATCAGCAGAGACGTCTGTAAACTGCATCAGCGTTTAATGTTGACGTTTGTTTAAGCCATATTACATGAGAGGGTTTAATTTCGAGGTCCGAAAGGCGCATTACTGAAGTATAGGCCTCCTCAAGTGTAATATTGTGATTATACAACAACGGTTACCAACAAAATAAGTGATCAATCTGTATTCATATTGTGGAGCAATTCGCTCTTGAAATACAAAAAACAGACAGGATTTATAGTCCCTCCCTGTTTAGTAAACCAGCCAATTTACCGTAGGATTTATCAATCAGAATAAATCCCGCCCGCACATATAAACACAAAACTGCTTTGCTAACTCCAACATGTTGTAAGTAATAGACCTGAGCCGGCCTGAGCCCGACAGACATTAAGAAATTTGTGTCCGAGCCCGACCCGAGCCAGACACAGTTAAAATAAAAAAATGTTCTCATACTAATGACACATATACGTTTGTTTGTGTGGAAAGCTTTTATTAAGCAACTATAGGAAGGCATTCAGAAATGTCAATAGATGAGCGCATCAGCACACACGGGACAAGCGCACGTTAATAAGCTGTTTAATTTAAAATGTTCAATGTGTTAACCTTTCCTGATTGCTTTGTTTTCGACCGTGGTCAGAAAACCAAGAGGAGACTCGTTACCTCCAGGGCCGAAGTTATAAAATGAATAACGTTTTTGTTTCTGGTCAGCAAATGAATGAACTTGGCTTTCAGTCTGGGGTTCATTTCGGACACCGCACACACTGTGTACCAAACAAACTTATTCCACCAACTCTGCTCCGGTCCCATCTACACGTCTGCTTCCTCTTTCTCTATCTCTCTTCTGCCCCCTTTACACATGCACTGAGCTCTCTTAAAGGAGCCGCAGCACCATTTTACAACAAATGCCATATCGCGCTGATGTGACCGAGCCCGACCCGAACCTGACCATAATTTCTAAATATCTGTCCGAACCTGGCCCGGCCCGTTGGGTACCGTCGGGACCCATCAGGACCCGTCGGGCTCGGTTCGGGTATCCATGCCTTAGTAAGTAAGACATCTGCTGAAAAAGTTTTTGTATTCATTAGCATGATTTCCATACTGTTTAGTTCACAAACATCCAACACACCAAAGTACAAGTAAAGTACCAGCTGGGAGGGCATGAGACGGGAGCATAGACTGTATATTATTAATATATTATGTTATTAATAATAATAATGATATGAATTTAATATACAGTCTATGGAGTTCTCCAGGCTGCAGCCATACCCGACTCGAATAAAAAGGCAGAGCGCTCTCTCCCTGTGGGGTCAGAAATCAAACTGTTCCACTTAGCTGCTCCCTCTAGAAGCCTGGAGAACTTCTGTTGTGTAATCTGGAAGCTGCGTTTTTTTGTTGCATTTGTTTTCGGGGTTTGTGTGCTTTTCTTTTTGCATTGTTTTTTATTTGCAGCGCGTTTATGTATTTGGTTGTGTTGTATTTGCTGAATGCTGCTCATGTCTTGTCAAATTAATGAAGATGTTTTCTTAATTTGCTTGTGTTTTGTCTATTTGCATGTGTTTTCTGAAGTTGCACGGCGTTTGCCCCTGTCGGCCACCGTACAAGCCTTATGTTATCACGCACCACCCCCACCCCAGGAGGACACGGAGGATTAAAACAACATGATGGACTCTTCAGAAGTTAACTTCACTCGAGTTTCTGCGCGCGAAGGTCGCCGGACGCCACAATCTTCTGAACACAGTCATACTGAGAAATACAGAGAGAGTTGTGTGGCGCTGATAGTCTTAATTAGCTTTGTAGCAGCTCATTTGGCAATGGCTTGAATGTAACGGACGTTCATTAATATCAAAAAGTTATGCACTAAAGCTTTAAATGCAGTAATTCAATTTCACTACATTGTTGTGTGTGTATGTGACGAATTAAGAATAACGTTTTATATGGCTGTGTAATCTATCACATTCATTCTATTTACTCAAATATTTGTTTTTGCACAATATGAAAAATATACACATCATAAAAAAACAAACATGTTCTTTAAAACATGCACAAAAAGTTAAATTTTACCTACTACATGCTCACTGCAGTTTCCTTTGTTAAGTTTGTACCATAGACTGCAAAAGTAATGGAAGTAGCATCAGTGACGTCACCCATTGGTTTGTGGACAGCCGTTTTGAAGCCTTGAGTTTGGCAATTTGGCCGTCGCCTTCTTGTTTTTTGTGACGATTTTTGGTTTCTGGTTGGCAGAACGCTGACAGAGTTCCCGCAGGTTTCATCAAGTCAAATTTAAGACTTTTTAAGACCTATTTTAGACCATTATGAATGAAATGTAAGACCTTTATCACAACATCAACTAAGCCCTGAATTCAGTTTTTTAAGTATCGCTAAACTTGCACTTCCCCATAGCTGAAGAATAACGTTTTTATCGAATACGTTTTATCTCTGTGGTACAATCTGAAAGAGACTCGAGCCAATCACATGAAAGCTGTTTGGCTGCAATATAAGTTACACGTTGGTCTCATTTGTAGTCATAATACAGCGAAATTATATTTTGACTAGCAAAAGATAGAACTGCAACACCATGGAATGAAAGAAAAACGGAGCATTTATGGACGTAGGAAAATTAGGACCTAAAATGATTTAAGACCTAGAACACAATACTTACAATACTAGTGAATTTAAGACTTTTTAAGGCCCACAATTTTGATTTTGAAATTTTAGACTTTTTAAGAGTTTTTAAACTGCGTGGAAACCCATGAAAAACAAGAAATTTTTAGGCGACCAAAATGTTCCAATTACCTTTGATGAAGTGAAAACACACAGTAAGGGTGTCAAAGTTGAAGATGAAAACACGGACACAAGTTCATGGTTATGTTAATGTACACAGGGCCATGGATAAGCATTGCTAATCCTGTTACATGGCCTTTGGCTGGACTAAAATACTGAACATTCTGCACGTCTCTTTCAGCTAACATGTTTTGTTAATAATGCATATATGTCTTTTCAGCCAAAGATACAGTACATTTGTGTTGTTATGTAAGCCCCTCCCTGTACTCAGGGGCCACACAGTCTACTTGTGTTTCATCACTAGCCCCGGCCTGACTGCACTATTGTGTTTACTCAGTAAGGTACTTGTTTTGGATGGCCAAATACGGCATATAAATCAGTCTACAAAGAAGCAGCTCTCTGCAGTGGTCCCAAACCCTCAGACTGCACTCCCAGACGTAATCCCAGTGTTTATTCAAAGTGATGCAGGCTGCTCTGTTTAGTTTTCCTCTGAACTTCATCAATGCACTTCATTTCCAAGTTATTCTAACATGGTCAGGAAAATGATTTAAGGGTTTTAAAAGTTGTGGGACATTTCTGCTCTCTGTATATGTAGAAGGCATGGCAAGGATTATTTTAAAGAAGCCCAATGTACAGAGGAGTAAACTGAAAATATTGGAACCACCTGCTTGGTGTGTATGTCACAAATTACCGCCTCTAATTCTATGGACTGTAATAGTCATTCAGGGACTTGGTTGTCTGATGCTTATCTCCAGGTTTCTGGGTCTAGATCGCTGACTTCAGCTTTGATGTCCGTGGGCATTTTTCCTCCATTCTTTCAAATCTCATTAAGTCTTTAAAATCTCATTGAGTTATGGAAAAGAAACTTGAACTCCTGCTCCCTGCTCATTGAGTGCTGACAAACAAAGTAGAAGCTTCGAGATACACTCCCTGATTGTTGGTGCAGCATCCAATAGTACCACCAAAACCCTCAATTTCCACCCAATTTAGTCAAGTCAAGTCCATTTTATTTATATAGTCCAATATCACAAATCACGCCTCTATGGGCAGTTTAGTGATGATGCTTTGTAACTCAACACAGTTTGAAACTCAACTCTTTTGAATTTTAAAGCATCAACAGTGACCTGGGTACAGAAGTGACAGGTCATTTGGGGCAGGTTAGGCAAACTGACAGCCGAAAAAAGTGTGGTTTTGATTAGAGATGTTTCGATACCGATACCAGTATCGGAACAGCCTCCGATACTGCCTGAAATGCTGGTATCAGTACCGGCAAGTACTGGAGATAATGCACAGATCCAATACCACGTTATTTAGCCCCAAAGAAAATCTACTTTAAAGTAGTTTATTTTTGTTCTTTTTCCATTATGACTGACTGTCAAACTGAATAATAAAAGAAAGTTTAATGGCATTCATTGTCTGAATTTGATCATGTTTCACAAAGAGTTTAACAACAAAGATAGAAATCCTATCACATACATATACGGTTAGTAGTATACAGCTGTTAAACGTACAATAATATAACTTTCTGCTGCTAGGGGTCTCTCAATCAAAACAATGGATGGTAAACACAGACTTTTGATGACGTTGGGAAGTTGCATGGAATTATGGAAGTTGTAGTTTTTATCGTTAAACATCATCGCCGAATAGAATGCATCTGTTCACGGATGAGTTTACCCATTCAAGTTTATTCACGTTACGTTTATTAACGTTTATTCATGTTATTCCAATAAAATAGCTGCAGTTTCCCCAACATAATTACGTTTTTCTTGATTTGATTTGTATTGGTAGGTGACCAGTTAGCTAGTGAGCCAGCAAGCTAACATTAGCCAGCAGCTAAAACCACACTATCACAATATATTTCACATGTAAATGTCACCTTTTAGATGTTTTCAACACTCGGGTTTGTTGTATGTTACTCAAGGAGGCTGAGAGACGGGTGTGCATGGGGATTGCTGGGGGAATCTCCGGGACGGCAAGGACTTTCGATGGCAGCAGAAGATCTCCCAGCTGCCCGGAATTATCTCTCCCTTCACTTTGCTGTAATCTTAACTAGTCGTTTTTGATGCTTAACCCATCTTTTGTTTGGTTAGTTTAGCTAAAGACAGCTAAATGCGAAGGGGGGAGAAATTCTGCAGGGAGGAGATTTTCAGCACGGACACTGGTAGCGCTAACGGAGAGGTAGTTTACGTCATGGATGGCCACTGTTCTGACTCCGGTGCCTGGGTCTGATATGGTCTGTTTCCCGACGCTTCATTAAACTGCCGTTAGCGTCGTTAGCATCCGGCACTGGAGTTAAGTGCTGGCCGGGTTCGGATTGCTGTAATGATAGTGGCTTGCTGCTAGCTGGCTGGGGGCTAATGGCAACTACTGTATATGTCCCGGGGCTGTTGTCAGCTGTCATCCTGACTGAAGTCTCTCTGCGCCGGGGAGAGTGAGGCAGATCGACAGGGGTGTGCTAGCTGGCTAAATTAGTATTAGCTAGATTAGTCGTCTAGCTATACGGCTAACGTTAACGTTACTGGTGAACTTATTCGTGGGTTAGCCCAGTGCTGTTATCTGTGGTCAAAACAATCATACTAAAAATAACTATGCGTGTGTTGAACAATGTTTGTAACCTATATGTTAACCCACCAAGCATTAGCATTAACGTTAGCTAGCTACTTGTCAAACAGTACATTGTAGTAACGTTAAGCTGGATCAATATTGATATGTAACAATAAAGAAGGACTCTAGCTCACCCAGTAAGAGCGTTTGCCCCATGTTGGCTGCATGAGTCATGCAGCGGCGCAGCGTTCAAAACCTTTTTTAATCATATGCCGCCATTTATTAATTTATTTTCACTTCACTCGGCTTTGCGTCGTGCCTAACAGGCAGGTAACACATCCTGCTGCTGCAGGAATAGCAACGCGGATTTCGGTGCCTCATTCTGGTGCCACTGATATACCTGCACTTCTCTCTGACGCTCTGAAACAGACGTTACAGGAAACAGAAACATCGCTGCACGTGACGCTAGTTAACACTACACTCGACAGCAGCTAACGTTAGCCTACCGCTAGCTAGTAGCTGGATTAAACACGGTTACAATACTGACAGCTAACGCTAAACGGTGTAAAGTGTGACTGTATTTCACTGTAGAGGATTCAAAACCGGGATGTAACAATCTGCAGCTGCTGTTGTCAGAAAAACACAGACGGTGCGTTCAATGAAACTGGTAATTTACAGACTTGTGGTGCATTTAAAGTTGTTGTTAAATTCAAATGTGTGACTAGATTAAATATATACAAATCAAATCAAAATACAAATCTTAAAATCAAGTTCATAAATTCACTTGCTTTGCATTCATTTGATTCCCAATCAAGAAACACTGGTAAGAATTGCTTTCCATTGTTAATATGTACTTAAAAACTGTTCTGAAATGCAAAATAATAGAATTTTAATCATGTAATAAAACATGAACTACAGAAATTCAGCGATTAATCGCGATTAAGAAAATGTAATCGTTTGACAGCCCTAGTAATTATCTTCACTCAAGTTTCTGCGCGCGAAAGTCACCAGACTTATATATATAAATAGGGAATTTATATATATATATATATATATATATATATATATATATATATATATATATATATATATATATATAAATTCCCTATTTCCTTTATTTTTGGTTATGCCATACCATTTTCCTATAAGTCTTTTCGCCAATAGGTAGTGCTACATCAACATGATCAGTTTAAATGACCATTAGTAAGTTTAGTCAGGTCATTAGCCTGGCTCACTTGAAATCTCTTTGTATCAAACACTAGTATTCATATGTGTGATACAGAGCTCAAAGTTAAACTGGGCACAAGCACAGGGAGACCTGTCTCGCACCCCCTTCCCCCCCCACCTTGTAGTGTGATCGTTCAGGCTCTGTGAGCCTTCGATATGGCTGGTGCTCTCTCACCTGGGGGGGCATGGCTCAGGGTTACAGATGCGGATCATCACTGGCGGCCTGCTGGATGAATCACACATAGAGTCCTCCACCTCTTCACCCTGCTTCCTGTTAACACACCTCACAACTGCAGTCTGCTTCCCTGGGCAGAGGACAGAGACAAGAACCAGTTGGACGTGAATGGACAAAAAGACTCCAGGGCATTTCCCAGGGTTTCTACAGGTTTCACCAAGTCAAATGTAAGACTTTTTAAGACCATTATGAATACAATTCAGGACCTATATCACAACATTAAAACAAGTCAGATGTCAGAGTCCGGAAACATTGTCTGAAACAATTCTCCGATGTCATCATTGGCATTATAGGACTGGTGTCTAGATTGGCTGCATGTTGGTCTCATTTGTAGTCATAATACAGCAAATTATATTTGGATTAGTGACAGAAAGAACTATGGGAACATTTCAACGTAGGTAACGTTGCATTGATGTAGGAAAATTAAGACCTGTTTAAAATTATTTAAGACCTACAACACAATACTTTAATTTATGACTTTTTAAGGCCTAAAAGACCCTGCGGAAACCCTGTTTACACTGCCGACATCCCTTTCAGAAAGCTCACCAGCAGCACATGTGGCTGAGCAGGCAGTGAAGCCCCGGTAGTCCCAGCTGAACATTTCCTCTGTCTGCATGTAAGTGGCCTCATGGTCCTGGAGGCCCGTGGAGACGCCTGGGACTTTGGTACATGGCCCCTGGTTGCACAGCCTCTCCAGCTGGGGTCTGTCTTCGCCACACTCCTCCTCTGGAAGGTCCACTTCCGTCTTGGTGAATGAAAGGAGCACCCGGCACTTCACCTCCCGAGTTTGCCTGCCAGGCCCGCAGGTGGTGCTGCAGGGCGACCAGGGCCCGGGGACGAATCTGAACACACAGGTAGACAACATGCTGTATACTGAAAGAGCCATAGTTTTTGAAACCAACATGTTTTTGGTCAAGACATGTTTTACATTTGGTAGCCAAAGAGCACCTGCTATGAGTTGGTTAAAAGATTTACAGTAATCACAGATTAACATCACAGAATGTACTACAGATGGGATTGTTTTGGTGGTTTGGTTCAGTTTGATCCGGACCGAGACTACCTCTTTTGGTCGGATCAAATTTTGTCTGTTTGGTCTGGACCGTGGTCTGGGGGGAGGTTTCACACCTGTAATTTTGGTTCGGATCAAACTGAAAAATCCGAAAGAAAACGAAGTAGGTGTGAAAGCCCCCTAACTCACAGCACTGTGCAGTTGTTACTTTGGCTGTTTGGGGCCAATAAACACAACAGGTCCGATGGTCACACTTGTAAAAATGACACAAGGTGAAATTTTGCTTCGCTTTCTCTGATCAATCAATCAACCAATCAATCAATCAATCAATCAGTCAGTCAATCAATCAATAAATGTCACATGAAATAGTACAAGGTACAATTCCTGTGAAATGTAATTGTAATAACTTAAGAGGTTTTGCAGTATGTTATGCTATTTATATCTTTACTTCCAGTCATTACACACAAGTGGTTGCCTATCAAGAAAACGTACACAAATTATTTCAAGTGTTTTACCAAGCGGCCAACGCGTATGTTTTTCTGGTAAGGGCCGCCTCTGAAATTCAAGCTACATGCTTTTCAGAGCCATCCTATAAACCTACAGGGGTGTTGTTTTGCTACTCTTGATTTCTGCTGGAATATTCCCTTTTAATACAATGTGTCTAGCATGCAGAGTGAGTACGGTACCAGAGCTGAGCTTCATGTGCTCATCAAATTAATTTGGCTTACAGCACATTTGCTTGGCTGCATGTAATGAAGATTTGCTAGGGCCAGCTGTAGGTGTATGTGCAAATTGTTTGAGGTGTGTGTGCAAAGTGTTTGAGGTTTGTGTGCAAAGTGTTTGAGGTGTGTGTGATCTCTGAGAGCTGATGTATCCCAGGGAGCCTATCAGAGCTGACCGGACCCAGAGCAGCAGGCAGGAATAATAATAATAATAATAATATAATAATACGTTTATTTGATACAGCACCTTTTACAGACAAAGTCACAAAGTGTTTCACATGATAAACATTTGTAAAAATACAGCAAGATCCAACAGAAAATAAGCAAGGAAAAAATTATTGAAAGGCCAATGAAAATCATTTAAAAGATTAACACCTAAAACCCAAAGTTACAAACATGAGTCAGAAACTAATTTAAACAAGTGCGTCTTCAGCTGCTTTTTAAAAGCTTCAACAGAGACTGCAGAACGTAAAACAATAGGAAGGGCGTTCCACATGTTTGGAGCCACCGCTTCAAAGGTCAAACGGTCACCTTTAGTTTTTAAGTGAGTGCGTGGGACCACCAGTAATCCCTGGTTAGAAGACCTGAGGGACCTGTTAGTAGTGTACGGATGGAGCAGGTCCGAGATATAAACAGGTGCCTGACCATGCAAAGCTTTATAAGTTAGAACAAGAACTTTAAATTGGATCCTGAACTTGATCGGAAGCCAATGTAAGGAGTATAAAATTGGGGTGATGTGCGACATCCTGCTAGACCTGGTCAACAGCTTTGCAGCAGAGTTCTGGACCAGTTGCATACAGTACTGGGAAGACTTGCTGAGACAGGTGAAAATGGAGTTGCAGTAATCAAGCCGGGATGATATAAAACCATGAATGATCATCTCAAGCTTAGAATGGGAAGCAACAGCTTTAAGTTTGGCAATGTTTCTTAATTGAAAGAAACGTGCGGGTCAGTGATTTGATATGTTGATCAAAATACATGTTATGATCAAATATAACACCAAGATTTCTCAGTTTGGACTGTACTGCTGAAGAAAGGGACCCCAAAAGCTGAAGCTGTAGTGTCCGGAGCAACAATAAGGACTTTGGTCTTATCTTCATTAAGCTGTAGGAAGTTGTTTGACAGCCAGTCCTTGATGGAAGTCAAAAATGTAAGCAATTCCAACACTTGTCAGTCTCTTCCGGGTTAAAAGAGACATACAGCTTGATGTCATCTGCATAGAAGTGATAACGGATATCTCCAAATTGGCTAATTATATGTCCCAGGGGAAGCATATACAATATAAATAAAATCGGACCTAACACAGAACCCTGAGGCACCCAACAGGAAAGGGCAGCAGCTTCTGAACAATAGGGACCAAGTGACACAAAAAAACTTCTATCTGAAAAATAGGAGGTGAACCAATCCAGGGCGCTCCCTGAGATACCAACCCAGTGCTTAAGTCTTTCAAGCAAGATGTTGTGATTCACTGTATCAAATGCTGTGCTAAGGTCCAGCAGCACCAAAACCGAACATTCACCCATATCAGGGGACATTAATAAATCGTTGGACACTCTAAGAAGAGCGGTTTCTGTTTAGCGTTTCTGACGGAAGCCAGATTGAAATTTGTCCAAAATGTTGTGTGTATTCAAGACAGCAGTGAGCTGTTTAGCAACAACTTTTTCTTAAATTTTGGAAATAAAAGGCATCTTGGCAATGGGCCTATAATTTGCGGGAATTTATGTATCCAGTTTGGTTTTCTTCAGTAGTGGCTGAACAACTGCATGTTTAAAATACGAAGGGACACAACCAGATTGAAGAGAGCTGTTGAGTATAGAGAGAACCCAAATACTCACAGACCCAAGAACATTTTTAAACAAGGAAGTTGGTATAATATCTACTGGGCTCAAGGAAGATTTCATACTGCTAACCAGATCAGTGAGTTCTTGTAGCGAGATCGGAGCAAAACAGTTCAAGATTGGTGGCCGGATTGAGTGAACCGAATATGTAGTAGTAGAGGGGATAATGCCATTTCTGACATCACAAATTTTATTCACAAAGAAATAGAGAAAGTCACTGCAGTCCTTATTTGAAAACACTGGCACTTCAGGAGGAGCAGCATTGACAATATTGTTGATGGTTTCAAAAAGGTCTTTAGGGTTACGTTTACTGGAAGAAATAAGGTTAGCAAAGTAAGATGTCCTCGCCTCCTTAACCATGTTGTTGTATTCAGTCAATAGGTCTTTGTGATACAGCCGGTAAACATGAAGCTTGGAGGATTTCCACTGTTGTTCCGCACTCCGACATGTACGCTGGAAACAGCGAATGAAGTCATTTCGATATGGGGATGAGTTGACTGAGGAAACACGTCGCATTTTACTTGGAGCAACTTTATCCAAAACTGATGAGCAATATGTGTTGAAGGAGTGGACCAGACAATTAATATCAGCATGAGAAGACAGCACTGCACTTTGGTCAAAAGCTGCAGAAAACTTCTCAGCTGAGAAGCGATATAAATGCGAGAACAGCTTACATGTAGCCTGGCTCTGCCCTCCTACGTACTTCCGCTCAATTTTCATTTTCCTTCAGTACTACGTCTGGTATATTCGTGGGTTTTCTCCGTCCAAATATTTGACGGTCCAATCAGCGAACAGAGGGTTGAGGTCGTGACGTGCGCTAGTTTGAGTTGTAGTTCCGTAATGGCGGCGGAGAAAGATGCGGTCCGTTGTGGCAACGCTGCCAAATATCCAGAAGTTAAAGCCTGAGCAAGAACAATCTTTACTGAGTTTTGTTGGTGGCCATGATGTTGTGGCCCTCTTTCCCACAGGGTTCGGGAACAGTTTGATTTTCCAGTTCGCTTCGTTAGTGGTGAAGGAGTTGGCTAAGGCGAACGCTAGCGATGCTAAGCCGTTTGTGTGTGTGTGCGTATGTGCGTGTCTGTCTGTCTGTGTGTCTGTCTGTCTGTCTGTGTGTGTCTGTGTGTGTGTGTGTGTGTGTGTGCATGTGTGTGTACTTACGTGGGCTCCTCTGTAGCAGTATGCTGCTCCTCCAGTTCGTGGGCTTGTTTTAACCAGGGCACCTTGGCCTCTACCGGCAGAGATTCTGACGGAAAGATGGAAAAATAAGTTCCACCCCAGTCCAGGGTTCCCACACATATCTATGACCCAAAATAAAATGTCCATGACCCATTCACAATGTATAACACAATATAACACAAAAACATATCAGATTCAAACATAATTTCAGCCAGCTGGCCTACACGGATTACACGGAAAATTAAGAAACGTACATGATAGTGAACAAAACGTCACGTCATTAAGCCAAGTTATGTCATCAGCTGCAGAAATAAAATTTGCCGTTATGTTACATTCAACATTCAAGTCCTCCAAACCATAAGACAACATGGGTGGTTTGTTCCCGACCCTCTCATACGACCCACAGGAGCATTTCATAAAATAGCGCCCCTAGTGGCGGCAGGAAATACAACTCATATCTAGTCTATATCCACGACCAGAGTTAACTTTTTTGGTGACCAGCCACTGTGGCAGGTGGATTTTAAAATCCACTAGCCACAGAGGCTTCTTACCAGCCAATTTGTTTTCCTCATAAAGATGAAATACATGAAATGCACAAGCATTGTTCTTGAACTTGTTGAGAATATACATTTAAATGCTGTCAAGTTACTAATGAAATCAATAATTAATAACTCTTATCAAACATATTTTTTATCTTTTTATTTTATGATTTCCCCTGTCAGAGACAGTTATCATATACCGTTATATGACTATATATCATATATATAGCTACTCTGAGTCCACAGAAAAGGAGCAGATACACTCCTCTTCCTCCACCTCTTTCTCTGAGCCATACACACGACCGTCACAGCAGTACATTTGTTCTGCACTGCTGTCGTAAATCAGCACCTCACGAACCTTGCCGTTGTTGCCATCTTCCCACTTGGTAATAAAACATCTCCTTTTACTTTTCTTTGAATCATCCTCATCTTTTTGTTGGTTGCTTGTTTTCAGCCAGCCTCTTCACCCCAGTAATGCGCCACCACATTTGTAGCTCAAATCCAAGCAAATGGCGGACTTGGTTGAGATTTGAAAGAACAACAATGGCGAAACAAAATAACTCTGTATCACTCAATTGTCATTGACTGCCAAGGTGGCAGGTAGATTGACAGTTTTACCCGCCAATTGCAAAATTCAACTGCATTTTGGCACGTGGTTGGGTGTTAATTTCAGGCCCTGTCCACGACGTTCCACTTCAGGGATTGCTCTTTTTCTGCCAGAAATTACACCAGATGGCACTCTTTTCAGATGTCCCTTCCTCTTTCTTTGTGTTGGCATTCTAAACTCTTTATTTTTTTAATTATGAGGATTAGTGTGTGTGTGTGTGTGTGTGTGTGTGTGTGTGTGTGTGTGTGTGTGTGAGTAATAGTGTAAAGCATCCAAGTCTAATACAGAGTTTTATTATCATGGAAAAAGCGCTTTTTAACTGGCACTTAGAGACACACAGTACACAAGCATGCAAAACTATGAGCTTTTTTTGGAGAGAATGATGACGACCTTTTGAAGAATCCAGCAGTTTAATGAGCAGGGATGCTCGTTTTACAGCGGAGGACGGATCATAAATTAAGGCCACATGATGGAAGCTAATGCAAATTAAGCCTGTTGTTTTTATGGTGAAGGTGGTGACTGTGGGCATTAAGGACAGCACGCACATACACACACACGCATGCACGCACGCACGCACACGCACGCACACACACACACACACACACACACACACACACACACACACACATACAGAACCCATGAAAGAAAGAAACATATGACGAACACATTTTACTTTATATTTGTCCTGTATTTAGATGTCCTAGTGCAGTGCCCGATTGGAGCGTGTGCTTGTTCGAAACAGGCCAATTGCTTCCTCGATTTACAGTTAGATGTCCTTGTGTGTGTGTGGGGGGGCTGACAGGTTGTACATTTTGTTTTGGAGTTTGTACGGGTTTTGCCAAACGTAGTCTCGCATTGCCAGAACTTCCTCCACAGCGCTGTGGAGGAGGGTCTGGTTAGTCCACGCAGCATTCCGGGATGGGAGAAAAACGTGGTCTGGTTTATTGGCATTTCTTTAAACCAATCACAATCGTCTTGGGCGGCGCTAAGCGCCAGAGGGATCGACGGTGCCTCTGAAAAATAGCCTCGGGAAGGAACTTGTTTTGGTGGAACGTGTACGTTCAAAGGTTGTTGTAGTCGTGCAACAGAAAACTCAGATTGGACAGATAGTGTAGCTAGTTGTCTGGATTTACCCTGCAGAGATCTGAGGAGCAGTTAACCACAGTCCTCAGAAATCCGCCAGAGTTTAAAATTACAACACAAACAATGAGGAAGGTAACGGACATCCGGCGAAATTCCCAGCGGCACCGGAGCAATGGAGCTGGAATACTGGAAAAATGCAAAAGCCATATACCACATACATGTACAATAATAAGATTGATAGGGGTGTATGAGTATGGTGAAAGAATTTATTTTTTTACTTGTATAAATAGCTTTAGTGTGCATGTACCGGTATTATGCCTTCTGGTACTAAAACATTCCTTCCTCTATCCAATAGGAGAATGTTTATATACAATAAGATATACAACAAAATAAAGACATTAGACATTTGTGATCACGTCTATTATGGTCTTGCTTACAACATACACACACACACACACACACACACACACACACACACACACACACACACACACACACACACACACACACTTACCTCGGGGCTTGTGGCAGGCGATAGGGACCAGACAGTCTTCTTTGACGTGAGGTTTGAGTGACGCTTCGCAGCCTCCGATGTGCTGTCCCCGGTGGTCGATGCACAGCACCACCCGGTAACGCAGGCCACGCCCACACGTCACCGTGCACTGCAGTGGGGAGGCAACAAACACACATTACCTCACATATGATACGCTTTACAAGTGTTATCCACTTTCATTTCAGGTGAATAAAGCTATAGTGCATAGTTTCTGTCTCCCCCATGAGGAATTTGAAGTAATGACAACGACACTGTTGGAGCATCCACATGATACAGCCTTCCGTGATCGCGCACCCCCCCACCCCTCCTCCATGCTGTTACTAGTAGCCAAGGAGGACACAGAAGATTAAAAAAACATGACGGACTCTAGCTTCTGCGCGCAGGATAGGA
The DNA here is from genome assembly GCF_031162955.1 of Sander vitreus. Classification (NCBI taxonomy): domain Eukaryota; kingdom Metazoa; phylum Chordata; class Actinopteri; order Perciformes; family Percidae; genus Sander; species Sander vitreus. The sequence continues at coordinate 6,708,209 of NC_135855.1, read as the reverse complement.
GAAAAACGTGCTCTGGCTTATTGCCATTTCTTTAAACAAATCACAATCATGTTGGGCACTAAACGCCGGACTGAGCCACGGTGCCTCTGCAAAATAGCCTCGGAAAGGAACTTGTTTTGGTGGAACGTGTGTACGTTCAAAAGTTGTTTTAGTCGTGCAACAGAAAACTCAGATTGGACAGATAGCCGTCTAGCTGTCTGGATTTACCCTGCAGAGATCTGAGGAGCAGTTAACCATAGTCCTCATAAATCAACCAGAGTTTAGAATTACAACACAAAGAAAGCAGAAGGTGACGGACATCTGGCTGAAAAGAGCGACATCTGGCGGAATTTTCCGACTGCACTCTAGCAATCCCAGAAGTGAAACGTCAAGGATATAGACTAGCGCGGACCAAACAACTGAACTCTGGTCCGCTTGATCTTGATTCGCTTCCAAGTGCTCTGGAGTTCTGTTCACTTTAGTTATGAATGCAAGCCGACCCAAATATAAGAAGTGCATTTTCAACCTTGCACACAATTTAGAGGCTTATATATAATTTAAAGATGAATAACTTTAAAATCCAAAACCTATTCTGAGCACACATCGCTGGCTGTCTGTGTGCCAACACATGATCATCATCATATTCATCATCATCATCAATATCATCATCATCATCATATCTCTCTCCTTCACTCTGCACGCTGCTCATTGTTCGCCTTCTTCTAAAATATTAGAAACACTAAAGCAAAACCAGGAAACCCAAAACGTTATAAATGTGGTGTTGCTCCATTATTTCTGAGTCCAGGGGCCTCATTTATAAAACTGTGCGACGAAAGTCAGAAGTGGCGTACGGACGAAACATAGGATGTGACAGAAATATTCGGATTTATAAAACCGTGGGCACGCACATCCTATGCCGGATTCCCTTTATAAATCACAATCAACTCTAAATGTGGCGCAGCTTTGGCGGCTTCATGTCACGCCCATAATTGCCCTTAAATAGTCAGTGAAACGCCCCAAATTAATATTCATCCATACCGACATCATGCGCACGGAGGAAAACAAAGCAAAGGACTTTCACTCAATGTGAAGTTGTAGTTCTTGTTTGAGAGGCGGAAAAGAGAAAAATATGTTTGGAGGGCACAGTGTGGGAATTACTAAGCTGTAGAGGGACAACATGTTGCAGATGCAGTTAATGCCACAGCCTCAAAGGTCGGACCGTGGCCCAAATTAAAAAGAAATGGTCCGATATTAAAGTTGATGCAAAAAAACGCCTAGCGCTACACAGAGAAAGTGTTTCTGCCACGGGACGCCGGAGCTGACCCGTCTTGAAGTGGCACAGGCAATGCGTGGTTTCTCTGAGCGCTCCTCTGTAACGCTGAGCACAGAGATTCAACAGGACAGCTCGAGGCAGTCAGAACCGTTTCTGAGGCCACTCGTCCTTGTTTGCCAGCAAGTCTTCTTGCTGTCGGTCTCCATTTGCCACATCTCCCAACAGTGCAAAGCCAGCCATTGTGCGTCATTACGCATGGCATGCCTTTTTCTAGCCATCAATTTGATTTATCTAAAAAGCTAAAAGGTGTCGGAATTAATCTAATTGTAAATGACAAATAGTAGCTTTCTATTGTACCTTTCACAATGGTTAACTATGATACTGTATATGATGACCATATTAAAACGACGTGCTCCGCCAGACGGAGGCATCGTAAACAGCATCAGTGTAAACATTATTTGTCCTGTTAATCTATTATTCATGAGAATAAATTCCATAACATGCCAATATAATTACAGAACATTTGAGTCTTTTTCGCAAATATATCTTCATTTGAGTTTACGATAGTATCTTGTTTTATTTTGTCTGTTTTTCACCGCAGATCGATCAAACAGGTGTTTGTGTAGGAAATGAATTGTAAGAATGGCTTTGTGAATTCTTCATATCATCAATGAGATATCAAAGATATTTAATTTACAATGATATAAATCAGTTGACATTTGTGTTTGATAATTTGGCTTAAAGTGCTCATGTTATGCTTTTTGGCTTTTCCACTTTCCTTTATTGTGTTATATATCTTTTTTTGTGCACGTTATAGGTTTACAAAGTGAAAAAGCCCAAAGTCCAACCCAAAGGGACTTACCATCTCCAGCAGAAAACACTGTTCACAAACTGCTCCAAGCAGCTCTATTGTAGTCCAGCCTTTACTTCCGTGACGAACGTGCGTCACTTTGTAACACACGTTATAATGCTCGCCTAGCTGCTAGCGTGGCACGCCCTCACACTCTGCTTCTGACTGGCTGGTAGTCCTTACCTAGCTACTGCGCGACTCCCAACAAAGATGGAACAGAAGTGCGATGCCTCACTCTGTAGCTAAAACAGAGAGCTCAACACACAGGGTGAAAAGAGGAGCTGCAGCAATGTGCAGTACAACAAAAATATGGTGTTTTTTGAAAATTAAACCACATAAACCTATTCTGATATAACCTCTAAATACAATTATGAACCTGAAAATGAGCATAATATGAGCACTTTAAATGATTTATTGATAATCTAAATTGTTTGATTATTTTTCTGACAATCGACTAATCGATTAATCTTTTCAGCTGTACACACCAAATGTGGAATTGTTACAGCTCTACCCTGTGGTGCTGGGTACTTGAGATGACTTTATTGACTGACCTGAGACCAGTCCATGGCCACCCACTGGGGGCAGGCGAAGGTGTTGCATGTCTGTCGGGTGGTGGGTCGAGGGGAGTGGGTGCACTTCCACTCCTCCACCTGGGAGAACTGTCCGTGGGTGTCCTCCTCCACACACATCACGCTGCGGTCCTGCCAGCCGCCGCCGCCTTCGCCACAGGACACCGAGCACTGGGTCCAGGGGCCCTGCTCCCAGCTGCACACACACACACACACAAACACACACACACAAGCACACACATACACGTCTATATTACCAACAGTGGACTATCAGGCTACACCGACCAAGTGTGGACTTCTATTTCTGGTCATTTAAAAAATACAAAAATAGAAAAGAACATTTACTTTTAAGATCTTTTTTTTTTTATAATATTACTGAAAACTGCCAAGAGGGGACTGCATCCCTAAGCGATGTCTGTATATTAAAAAGGGGAGCTCCATATACTGAAGTGAAACTGTCTGTACCCATTCTTTCAATGATTGTTTGTTTACAGCAACTACTTAGTTTTATTTCAAAGATTGATGATTCAACTTTATTCAAACATTTCTCTGTTATACAAATATTAAGAAATAATCAGGCTACTTAAATAGACAATAAACAATGTTTTACCTGCAAATCAGAAGTGCCTTCACTGCATGCCCTTATATCAAGGACTGAATTACTAGCAACAACATTGATTTTATCAGGTTCCTTTACATATAATATACTTTTCAAGTGACATTTTCAAGATTAGCATACAATTCAAGCTCATTTTTACTTTTTCTTTAGTTATTGAGAAATATAGCAGTGTGCACTTCATGCAAATTCTCAGTTCCAGTGTTGCAATGCTGAATCATTAGACAAATGTCATTTCATCTTGTCGTTTCACCAATAAAAATAAACTTTATGTGACTAATATTGCAGGTATCAGAAAAAAAGTTAAAGTATTTTTTCCCCATGACACAATTTATATGTGCATGCATTCTTGCGAACAATGGAGGATTGGCAAAAGTATTGATCTTCCTCTGCATCTTATCTATCAAACTTGTCATATTACTCCTGACACTGATATTGTCTTTTACTGAACTAATGGACAGTATGGACTCATGCAGGCGTGTAAGTGTCTCAGCACACTAGTCAACAGGGGACTTCAGTCTTTCAGTACAGTCCAAGTGGGGACAATCTGTTCTGTTTTAGAGCACAAACTTAAAACACCATTGCAAGATAAAGTTTTCTTTTCTCAACTGTCCGACATACTTACACATTAGTATGTAATTCCTAATCAAAGTTATTAATATTTAATTTGTTCTTTAACAGAGATGGGGACTCGAGTCTGAGGCTCGGACTCAAGTTCAGACTTGACTCGGACTCGACCCAAAAGACTTCAGATTTGACTTGGACTCGAGCTCCGAGACTTGTCAACAACATGTTTTCATGCAATTATTGCTTTTTAAATAAAAATGTATTCATGTATTTCTATGTTCTTTTATTGGCGCATATACAGGGAAACGTATGATGAGCTGTATGTCCCCTGCCCTTTGCCATAATGTGCAACGTAACGCATGCGCCTATGTGCGCGCACTCACATATCAAAAAATGCATTGCCGATGGCGACACCAAATCCTCCTGGAGTTGTGCCTTTTCTCATTAGTTTTGTTTCTTAGTACAGTGGCAGTAAGCTAACAGCTACATGCAAAGTGTGTGGCACCAAGATAAATGATCCCGGATCAACAACGTCGGACTTCATCAGGCATCTCAAAACGCACCTAAATAGGTCAGTAACTCACACACTAATGTGAAAAGAGACGTTACATTTAGCATATATCGTCACAGGTAACAAGCTAACCATCGCAAAGTGTTGTGCTAATGCTGGGAACAGGCAAATTGTATCTTATAGTTAGTGGTTGCTGAGGCTCAGACGTCCATGGCGCACAGGAGGTGGGACGCACAGATCCATCTCCCCAGGAACAAACGCTGTGTCGGGTGGGAAAACTCATGTGATGCGTAATTGATCCCGTGGATGATTTGTAGGCTATTAAGTGAACAAGGTGTACCTGGTCCACCAAACACTGGGCCGTCTTTACTGTCTTAATTCTGCACATAATTCTGTTGCTGTAGTCCTATTTACTATTTCATTATTTCATCCATGCTTGGCGCAGCGGATCCGTGCGTGTCACGGATCCGCTGCCGTGGTGTCACCTGCCGTGGAGACGCTGGCCTCACTAACCTCTCCTCCTCTGAGTCGGGTCTCCCTCGCGCTGGACTCAGTTTCACTGAGCGTACTAACAATTAGAAAATAAATGGCATTACATCAGTGAGTTCAAACTGCTTATTGTGCGTAATTTGGACTGACACTGAGATGCATGTTGTTCTGTAACTGGTGTGGCGTTGCCACTATTCTCTTGATTTCCACTTCGACATTTTTTTGAGTGAAAGAGACATTACATTTAGCATCTATCACCACATCACGCTAACCATCGCAAAGTGGTGTGCTAATGCTGGGAACATGCAAATTGTATCTTCATCATTGTATCCATATGATGTGACAGACTTAGGTTAATATTTCACCAGGTCAGAGGTCTAGAGGGATGTGTTAAGTAGACCCCATAAAGTTATCCTACAACGGATTTTGATACTGTACTGTATGGATAGTAGCTACAGGACATGCTTTGAATTCATAAGATTTAACAGTACAGTGTTAGGGACAGATCAGATGGCTAGAGACTTGAGACTTGACTTGGACTTGCAACAAATGACTTGTGAACACCTCTGTTCTTTAATAAGCTTATCTATAATGTGTTAATATTATAATGTTCATACTTCATGAATGATGGATTCCCCATTTCTAAAGTATTATATCAATTACCAACCAGGTATTTAGAAGCTGTCAAGGGTTACAAGAATTATTATCATTATTTAGTTGAGATTATCTTTTTTTATCAGTATTATGAATTGTGCTTATTTCTTTTTCATACATGTTACTTCATTTACAAATGAGATTGAAAGGCCTTATCTGTGTGGGGGAGGGTTGCCAGTATCAGACGATGGTCGTTAGGCCTTTAAACCTGGAGCTTTAGGGTTGCTAATGTGAAATAGCCAGATTGTCATACAAAATTTAGACTAACATTCCCCTGTCCTGAAATGATGAAATTCAAGGACTTTATGAAGACAGTACATTGTGATTGTCAGAAATATAACTATAAGAAATGTGCACACAAAAAATGTCCATTGATGCATGCATTTAAACATATAATGAATTATGACATGAATTAGACATGTACTTACAGTTAGTGAGTGTGTTAATATAGGTTTTAAGTGTAGGATAGTTGAAAAAAGAAAACGTTATCTTGCAATGGTGTTTTAACTTTGTGCTCTAAAACAACACACGCGCAACACACACCGCACACACGCACACGGAGACGCGCGCGCACACACACACACACACAAACACACATGCGCACGCGCAACACACAAACACACGCACACACACACACACACACACACTCTCACACACACACCACACACACGCACATGGACATGCACAAACAAACACAAAAACAAACACACACACACACAAACAGACACACACAAACACACACAAAAATGAAAATACCTTTTATATATAGATTTAAATGTTAACATATCATGGGGAGTTCATACACCAGAGGTTTTTAAACCGTGAGGGGGAGTTAAGGCAGAGATACTGCATAAAGTGAAAGGGACAGGTGTGTGTGGAGTTCTGAAAACAACAGGAAGTTAGTTATTGTAGTTTGGCCAACTTATAGGCCCACTCCCCACCATCAGCAGCTGCAGCACAGGCCATGACACACAGCTCATGGAGGAAAGTAAAAACCCTGAGTGCCCAATTTCTGCAATTTGTGTCAAAATCACAATCCTTCTCCAAGTCATGACTCAAGTCTGAACACAGCGTGAGACACATGGTTTATTTTTAGATCCAGTGTGACTTACACATTCAGGGGATATTGTTCTCAGATGTCCACTCTGAATAAACTTCCATAAATCCACTTAGAAATCATGGAAAAAAGATGCTGCTTATATCCCCAAAACTTGCCTGAGCGTCACTGTGTTTTTAAAGTCATCCGGTGATAGTTGTCTGTACATCCACGGAGACACTGCAAACAGGAGCGGCTAATAGCTAATTCGGACACTAACAATTTGCCAAATAGAAGTCAAAAATATTTTATAATATATATTATTCAAAAAGAAGTATAATAGGAGTGACAAAATCCAGAAATATAGTTATTATTTTCATATTGCAAAATATATTGATAGCAATATATTTCCATTACTTAAGGTTGAGACGTCCAATATACATGGTTCTTATATCCAGGGGACCCCGACACGTTCCTCTATCCATTCATATACAGATAATTTCCCCGTGTTGAAACCCTGTGGACAGGTGGGGGGGACACAAGGGACAGTTGAGTTGATTTTTTACAGACGGCCCAGTGTGTCAGACTGTGGAAAGAAGAGTCCTTAAAACTTGATCTGGACCATCTCTATGAAGATCTGCTTTAGATCACCCAACGTATGATGAGCTACTCTGACACTTTTCCACAGGGAATGACTAGTCCACTTTTCCCTTCTCTTCACTCTCTGGGGAGGCTTGTGGCTCGGAGGAAGAGTGTTTGCAAGGTTGGTGGTTCAATCTCAGGCTCCTCAGGCCACATGTCAAAGTGTCCCCGGATGCTGTATGTATAGCTGTCTAGTGCTCCTAATACTTGTGTGTATGTGACTATTAAGAAATACTTTTTTTTTCTTACTAACCGTTACAGTTTTTTAGGAACTGCAACTATTTATCCCATACTGTGGAATGCTTTGCCTCATGTTTTAAGAGTGGCTGCCTCTGCTGACATTTTTAAAAAGCAGCTAAAGACATGTCTGGCATTCGTTTAACACATTGTTGACTGTATTCCTATGTATTTTATGCTTTTGTGTTTTACTATGATTTACTGTGATTTATTGTGTTTTTCATGATAATCAATTTGTTATAATGTATTTATTTATTTGGCCTGTGAAGCACTTTGTGACTCTGTCTGTGATAAGTGCTATACAAATAAACTTTACTCCCTACTTACTTACTATTTAGTTGCAGATACATACTCCCAGTTTTCTAAGAGAAATTTAGATTTACATACTTTCTCTCTTGTTATTATTAAACTGTTTGCATATAATAATATTATACTGAATACTCTAAACAAGATAACTGGAGCCATTGCGTGTCCTTGTCTGAGCACAGTGTGTTCCAGAGGGCATACATGCCCTCTCAGACCAGATAGGGGAGACGTCATCGACTCTGACAAGATAAACAACTGACGACACCAACTCTTGTATCATGATTATCACATTCTACGTATTACAAAAGCTGCTGTAGAAAGCTTTTCGTTAGGTCATTGTCTGTACTATTCCGTAGTGTGAAGAAGGCCTCCTTGTTGGGTTCTCAAGTAAAATTAACTTTAATATCTCTTCAATGGTCTCTGTCTATCATTTGATAATGTAAATTATTATAACAGTTTGAAACTAGGTTGTCAGCAGCCATGTTCATGATGCATCTTTTAAATAGTGTAATTCAGTATTTCCCCAAGTCCGGGGACCCCCATGGGTCCTTGAGGGGGTCCAATGGTCTTAAAGCGTAACTCTCGCCAAAATGCAACCAAGGGTCTTTTTGTGAATGTACCTGAGTCAAACTTTCGTTTAAAAGCATATTTAGGACGGAATCGCCACTTTTAAGATTTACCGTATTCTCGTTTTTCGGTCAAATGGCCTTTTGAATGGGAGTCCTAGGCACTTTTATGCTAGCCTCAAAATAGCTATTTTTAAAACACTAAGAAGGCTCGACACAACATGAAACTTTGCTCGAAGTATCGCCAGGGGCTCTACAAACAAACAGGCTTTAACGAAAGCGTTGAGAACATTGTTTGTTTGTAGTTCACTAAAAAGAAAGGTTTTGAGCAATTCGCTGTAGCTGTTGTTCTTCCGGTCGCCGTCTATCGAGCCAGTCAAAAATAGTCGAGGGAGGAGAGTAAAGACGGAAAGCTCCAAAAGCTTAGTTCCATATAAATGCACGGATAATTCGTTGTTTTGTCGTGAGTGAAACACAATATTGACCTTGTAGTTGAAAAAGGAGCCTCATATAAGAATGACATTTCCTCCTATGGAGTCCGTTCATTCGCATTCGGAGATTGCCTATTTTTGACTGGGAAAAGTAATAGTGTAGTAGTAAATAGTGTAAACAACAACTGCTAACGTATAAAAGTGCCCCTAGAACTACCATTCAAAAGGCCATTTGACCGAAAAACGAGAATACGGTAAATCTTAAAAGTGGCGATTCCGTCCTAAATATGCTTTTAAATGAAAGTTTGACTCGGGTACATTCACAAAAAGACCCTAGGATGCATTTTATTAGTTACGCTTTATTATAATAATTGATTTGCACTATAATTCCGTCCATAAGTAACACAATGACAGAATGTAGGACCTGTTTGGTCATGGGTTTCATTAGGGCTGGGCGATACAGAGAAAATCAAATATCACAATATTTTTTGACCCTATACCTCAATATCGATATTCCGGCAATATTGTAGGGTTGACATTTGGTGCTTTCACAAAATATTGATTTTATTGGGAGAAAATCGAGTCCTTGTGATGTGAAAAAGTTTGGGAACCACTGGTTTAATCTAAACAAGAAGACAAAATACACTAATACACTTCTAATTTGCTTTGCCAAATACATTTAGGAGGAAACATAACTGCTGGAATAAATTCACTGGCAACGTTTTTTCCAAAAGTTTCTTCCAATCCAGTAATGCAAAAGTGTGAGCACAAAGGTTACTGCAGGACTCTGGGGACCAGATTTGTCATTGTGCATTACATGCGTTATAGCTTTAGTGTACTGAAACAAGAGCTGCAGCTACCATTGAGGTCAGTGTATCTTTTGGTCATTCGATTTTCATTTCATAAACAGGTATTAAAAAAAACAAAAAACCCTATGCCACGTGCCAGCCTGTTTCAAGACCTCAACCATAATCCCTGTCCCCAAGAAGCCGAGGACCACAGGACTTAATGACTTCAGACCCGTCGCCCTGACCTCTGTGGTTATGAAGTCCTTTGAGCGCCTTGTGCTTTCACACCTCGAAGACATCACCGACCCCCTCCTGGACCCCCTGCAGTTTGCCTACAGAGCCAATAGGTCTGTAGACGATGCAGTCAACCTGGCCCTCCACTACATCCTCCGGCACCTGGACTCCGCAGGAACCTACGCCAGGATCCTGTTTGTGGACCCGGCTCTGCTCCAGGAGAAACTCTCCCAGCTAGGCATGCCTGACTCCACCTGCAGATGGATCACTGACTTCCTGTCTGACAGGAAGCAGCATGTGAAGCTGGGGAAACACGTCTCCGACTCACAGACCATCAGCACCGGATCCCCTCAGGGCTGTGTTCTTTCTCTGCAGCATGACGCTTTGGTATAAAACTTGATTGGTCAGGGTGGACTAGCTTCTAGATAAAGCGCTCTAGGCGGAGAGCCAAGACTTTAGAATAAAGCTTAATATCAGTCCCGATGAGGCTGATGGGCCTGAAATTTGAGCAATCCGTAAGATCTTTGCCCTTTTTGGGTATAACGGAAATTAGACCAGTGTTGGTTTGTTGGTGGAAAGTACCCTTCTCTATGGCTGAAGTTAGAGCTTGTAAAGTGGTAGGTCCTAATATGTCAAAATACTGTAGAAGAAGTTCTGATGGAATTCCATCCAACCCTGGTGTTTTTAATGCTGATTTATGTTTGTCCTCTAATGTTATGGGTTGATCCAGTTCTTCTGCCTCCTCTGGGTCAAGAAGAGGCAGGTTTAGTTATTTTAGGAACTTCTGGCACTGTGTCAAATCTGGGTTGCAGGAGGACTCATACAACTTTGAATAGAAGGATTGAAAAGTGGCGCTGATATCCTTAGAATTTGTTGAGATACCTCGGTCTGTGCGGATGCTGTTGATAGTAGCTCTGGATTCGCTTCATTTTAATTTCAGAGCAAGCAATTTGCTTGGTTTACAGCCATTAAAATACAAATTTTGCCTCACTCTGTGCATTATGAATTCAGCTCATTTAGCTCTGTTCGACTTGTGACTAGAAGAGTATGTGTAGATTTAGAAAAACAAGTCTTAAGAGACTGCTCTAAAGATTACCTGCGTTCTTCCAACTCCGGAATCCTTGCCTCTCTTTTGCTCTTCAAGTTGACCGCGAAGGAAGATGTTAAATCTCTAATAAATCCTTTAGTTGTCTGCCAGATAAATGCAGGGTCAGAAACTGGCTCTAAATTCTGCATCAAGAGCTGTGTTCTGGAGAAAGGAATTATTAAATTGCCATCTCCTAGATCTTTCTCCTGAGATATCACAATGGAATGTGGTTATCAGCGCAATGTGATCAGACAGAATTGCTGGTTATATTGCTATGGTGTGAAACATTGCCTTAAGCTCACTGGAGCACAAAATATAATCAATGTGGGAGTGGGTGAGGTGGCATGTGGAAAAAAAGGTATAATCCTTGCTAGTAGGGGTGTGCATCCTCCATATATCTGTAAGATGGTGGGATTCCACAACTGCTCTAAACATGTCTGATATATGTTTTGGGGCTTTTGTGTGATTGATCCTTGATCTATCATGATTTAAATTGGTGATATTCATGTCACCCCCTATAATTAGTGAATATTCATTGAGAGAAAGCAATTCATTGGTTAGGCGCAGGAAAAAAACTTTCATCATATGTAGACGGTGCATATACCGAAATAAAGGCTATTTTCCTACTCCTTATCGTGGTACATATATAAGATATCCTGCCTGATAGGTCTTTACTACTTTTGTCTAAGGTGAGTGCGCATTTCCGCGACAACAACACAATGGAGCCCTTGGTTTTGGTGTCGCCACTAGATGAGGCAGCAACCTTTACGTATTTATTTTGTAGACGATTTACATGTCTTTTACGTAAATGTGACTCTTGTATAATAATTCTTAAATAGTCAAATTCCAATTCAAAGCCCCCTGATGTTAACTGAAAGGATTGAAAGCCATCTTCAAAATTTACATGCATACATGTCTTGAGTACCCTACCGGAATTCACTGATACATTTGTAGCAAAGGGTGAACTATTAGCTCTGAGCAAAGTGTGGTAAAAGCATAAAAAATAGACAGGTCTATTGAACAGGTCTAGTGAACTTCTTATGCTAAACATGAACGGTGTTACAAAAACCCTAGAACTAGGTCTCAACCAGCTATCAAATTCTGAAATAAGCTATGTAAAAAACACACCAACCTGGTTGGAGTAATAAACATAGATTATAAACTGACAGTCAGCATTTATCATGTTTTTTCAGTCTGGTTAAATGTTCCTGTAAAGCTTGGCTCCAAAACTTACATACAGTGTCCTCGAGACAAATTTAGCATGGTAGCCCACACACTGCTAGTCCACAGCCGCTGGGTCCGCCAGCCTCAGCCCTGCCGCCGGCTCCAGCACCAGACGCGAAGTCCCCCCGCCGTCTTCTGGCTCCTTTGTCGGCAACAGGCCCCGGGACTGAGCGGCCCGTGTTGATGTCACGTCGTCCTCCACATCCATCTCCCGACAGAAAACGTCTGCATCTGTGGCTGCAGTGAAGGCAAACTCTCTCCCTCCGTGGGTCACTCTCAGGGTGGCCGGGTGGATGAGCAGGTCCCTAGCATGTATCTTGTGTTGTGCTCTTTCAAGCTCCCGATGCCGCTGGGTCGTGAATGCGCCGCAGTCAGGTTGCATCAGATCACGCACCGTACTTCCCTTCGTCGTGAATGCCTCGTGTTGCAGCGAGGCATTCATTTCCGTTAGCGCTCCCTTTATTGCGTTGTAAACCACTGATTCAAGCACACTTTGTTGCTTTTCCAAGACCTGAGCGATCAAGTGCTCCATGTTCGGGAATGCGCTAGCATCAGACGCTATGTTAGCCACCGCTCTGTTAGCTGCCGCCATGTTTTAAAATTTTTGTGTCTGAGTATGTAGCTTAGACGACAACGGGACCTGTTTTCCCGTACTTGCAGGCAATTCACTGAGTCACTGTGATAGCAGATAAAACAATTTGGCGTCGAAGAAAAAGGAACAGACTTGGTTATTTATTGAAATGTGGAGGTCGGTACGAGAACCCTAGTTTTCTGCGACCATTGCGGCTGCTGGTCAAGTGATCTCCCGCCACCATCTTTTCCTAAACCCAACTGTCCCATTCTTGAGCCGCATGTCAGTCAGTACGTCCTGACCCAGAGTATCAAAAAGTGAAGTCAAGAGCCCCAACGCTAAACAAGACTTTTAGCGTGAATAACAAACGCCAAATTCACATGACCAATCGTCCATATTTTGCGCGATGGGAGAGTGAGAATGTGTTGCCACAGTGCTGTCAGTGTATTCGTACTTTTTGTAATACTTTTGCCACACTCTATATACAGCAAATTTGACTGTTTAAAGTGCCCATATTATGAAAAAAACACTTTTTCTGGGATTTGGGGTGTTCTTTTGTGTCTCTGGTGCTTCCACACGCATACAAACTTTGAAAAAAATCCATCCATGCTGTTTTGAGTGAGATACAGTTTCTGAATGTGTCCTGCCTTCAGTCTCCGGGTGAGCTGTTCAAAATCGGCACCGAAACGAGCTGGCTAATTGCAACCGTTAGCTCGTAGCATTCGCTAATGCTACCTCATTCTCAATAGCAAAGCACTGCTACAACACACACAAGTTCACCATAATCTGCAAAAGAACTACTTACATGTGCGCCCACATTTAGAAGTCTCCCAGCTAATCCTGCCTTGTAACTGACCGAAGTTGGAGAAACAGCCTTTCTTTTACTGTCTATGGAGCTAGCTAGCTGACATGATCTACATCTGAGCTACTGCACATGTGCGAGTGCAATCAAAGATAGTACAGAAGAAGAAGAAGAAAAGAGGTCTCACTCTGTAGCTAAAACAGAGACCAGGTGAACAGAGGATCTGCAGCAGTGAGAGAGAGCTGTGCATTACAACAAAAATATGGTGTTTTTTGAAAATTAAACCATGTAAACCTATTCTGGTACAACCTTAAAATACAATTATGAACCTGAAAATGAGCATAATATGGGCACTTTAAGGCCACTTCATTTTATTCCTAGGTGTGGAGAAGGCTTTAAAACACATCCAGATCTTAATGTTGGGAAAAAAAATATTTACAAACAATGTATCTCAACAGCCAACTGATTCATTAAAAGACTTTATTTTTAGTGTCAAACTGTTCTTGGAGGGGGATAGGCCTACTCAGAACACCATGGCTACAGCCTTAATCACATAATTTGATTAAAGTCCCCCTCTATATATTTTTTTAGCTTATTGCTCTTTCACTTGGATGTTTGAACACCTTGTGGAATGACGCACGTGTAGAGTTTGACACAAGACAAGTGTTTTCACATTCATCTGCTCTGTGCTTGCGTTAAATCTCACTTTAGGACCTGTGACATCCCATTTAAATTTGGAAGCCAGTTATGATCCAGTATGCAAATAACACAAGTGTGATGTGGATGTGTTTATACATTTTGGGACACAGAGGTGATGTGATTTTAAATTCAAATTTCGGGGGGGGGGGGGAGGAAACCATTTCAGAGACGATTAATCAAAGCAGAGTATTTTTTTTAAATATAGTAATAAAGTCAGGATCAGATAAGGTTAGGTAAAATAGAGGTTTTGAGCAAATGTGCTTCAAGTCAGCATTAACATTTTCATTCCCTAACCAAAGGGCTCTGAATTGCATAAACATAATTTTAAAACATGACTCATGCTTTAACTGCCAGGAATGGATATTCAAGAAAATCAAATGACAAACATGCATGTTGACAATAAACAGTTTGCAGATACATTCCTGTAAGACCAAACATTCAAGACCAAAATGTCAAGTCCAGTTGCCTATGAGTATATCTACAAGTGTGTCTGACTGAGAATCTTCATAGACATGGTTTTTAAGCCTTATTGTTTTATCAAGCTTGCCTTATAGTCCTTACACCGTCTTTAGGAATAGTTAACAGTCTACTTACAGATGCTGTCTACCAGTCTTTACTCTGGTTTGTTACTAGGGTATTCGGTAGCCATGTTCATGTTGCACCTTTGTTTCATTTAATCTCAATATGAATGATACTGGCTCACAATACTTTCAGCGTGTATATAGCTAGCATATTTACACATGTAAATGGGGGAATTAAGGGTTTATTTCAATCAAACTAGAGTGGTGATTTTTGGAACAGTTGAAAGATGAACCAAGGAAGCTTTTGGTATTTTTTGTTTTGTTTCTGTCGATACCCTTTAGGCTCCAAACACAAACCAAGGGCCAGGGACTTACTGTGGACACAAATAATTATAGGTACAATACTGTACAATGTACAGTAATATTTAAATGCAGTACATAGCAGCGATAACACAAACATACATGCACAGTAACATTTCAACAGTTGTTTGACTTCAATGGAGATTCAAGTCAAGAGGGTCCTCTGGGGAAAAGCCTCGCACCCATACTACAGATATACACTACACACATCATTGAGTTCTCTCTCAGCACTCAATCCACACACATTCATACAGAACATATGCTGCTGTGCAGCAGTGTGGTCCAGCGCTACACAGCCAAGCATAAAGCTAACGGAAACGATGGCTTATTATGGAGTGTGAGCCAGCCACCACCAGTCACACACATCTGTTGAGCACACAGCCAACTGCTTTTGGGAGGAATTCAAAAATAAATAAATCAATATGCAAAACTGGAGCGCTCTGTCTCTCTCTCTCTCTCTCCCCAATGGATAGAAGAAGTCAGACTGAAGATTTAGTGACACCTATGGTGGTTGATGGGTAATGCCCAGAGGTGGAAAGTAACAAATTACAATTATTCACGTTACTGTAATTGAGTAGATTTTGTGTACTTTTTTTAAAATCGGTGCTTTAACTTTTACTTAAGGATGTTTAGTTTGAAGTGTTGTACTTTGTTACATTTTAAATCAGATCCATTATGGAGGAAAAAAGCTCTCGAACGTTGTTTGGCGCTGTTGCTTTTGCAAAGTATCTGTCAAAAAACTAAATTGTGCCCTTATCAAATCACAAAAGACTTTGATTTGATTTAAAAAGTATAAGTATAAAAAAGATATATATCTCCCCCCGATGTTAAAAAGTAACCTTTACTCTGAGTACATTCTAAATGAGCTACTTTTAACTTTCACTTGAGTAGATTTTTATACTGATAATTTTACTTGTACTTAAGTAAAAATTCATCAAAGTAATAGTACTTTTACTTAAGTAGAATATTTTTGTACTCTTTCCACCTCTGGTAATGCTTTACTTGCGGAGACAGCTGCTGTGGAAAAGAACTAAGATTGCTTTCACGCTCTATGGTGTTTTAAGCCCCAAACGTCTCCTTCCAGGCAGCGCTGCGACCGTTGACTTCAAGGCACCTAACCCTAACCATAACCATTGCCTAATCCTAGACGTCGGGGGCTTAAAACACAGATAAACTACTTTCACACCCGCTTTGTTTGGTCCGTTTAAAACCAACCCTGGAGCGTTTTGGTCTGATAGGCCGGTTGGTTTGGGGCTGGTGTGAAAGCTCATCTGAACTCTGGCGCGTACCAAACAACCAAGCTCTGGTCCGCTTGAAAACGGTGGGTCTCGGCTCTCTTCCAAGTGAACTAGAGTTCAGTTCACTTCAGGTGAGAACACAATCCGACCCAAATACAGGAAGTGAACCACAAAGAGAGCATTTACAGGCCAGCAGTTTCAACCTTTCACACAATTTACGGACTTATATGAAATTTAAGGGATGATGACTTTCAGATCCATAAGCTGTTCTGAGCACACATCGCTGGTCGTCTGTGTGACATCATCAGTCTGTGTGACATCATCATCTCTCTCTCCTTCCCTCTCTGTCTGTCAGCTGCTCATTGTTCGCCTTCTTCTAAAATATTAGAAACACTAAAGCAGAACCAGGAAACCTAAGACGTTATAAATGTGGCGTTGCTCCATTATTTCTGAGACCAGAAGTGTCAATGAGTTTCGGATATTCTGTCCAATAAACAAGCGACCATCTTGATTGCGTGGCGTGTGTTTACAGTGTTTGACAAAGTGCAGTTTTACATCTAAGCCAACACTCTGTCCACACTGGAAATATGTCAAATGATTAAAAAAAAGACAGCAGTAGCTTTTAAAATGAAGGACTGTCATGGTTACTCACCGAGGCAGAGGTTGGAAGTGGTCATATGGCATCACCTCTTTGAATCCGTCACTGGAGGAAACAAAAGATCAAACAACACAGTAAGTTTATGAGACTACAGTCTATATCGACGATGTTCCACTTCCGGGATTGCTCTTGTTCTGCTGGAAATTCCATCGGATTTCCCTCATTTCAGCCGGATGTCCGTCACCTTCCTCTTTCTTTGTGTTGGCGTTCTAAACTCCGGTGGATTCATGAGGACTATGGTTAACTGCTCCTCAGATCTCTGCAGGGTAAATCCAGACAGCTAGCTAGACCATCTTTCCAATCTGAGTTTTCTGTTGCACGACTAAAACAACCTTTGAACGTACACATGTTCCACCAAAACAAGTTCCTTTTCGAGGCTATTTTGCAGAGGCACCGTGGCTCCATCTGGCGCTTACGATTGTGATTGGTTTAAAAAAATGCCAATAAACCAGAGCATGTTTTTTTCTCCCATCCAGGAATGCTGAGTGATCTAGCCAGACCTTCCTCCGCAGTGCTGTGGAGGAAGGTCTGGCAATGCCAGACTAATGAGACTATGATCCCCAGATAGCAGCCCTAGTCATGAGGTCAGAAGACTCATATATGATATATGAGCATGTATGATAAATGGAAGCCTACGAAGAGGGCTCATTAATAGCAGTTTGGCCCTCAAGGTTATAATAAAGTGGTAAACGAGTGTCAAGAGAAAAGGCTTTGTGCTGCTGATTTAGCATTCCTCCTCTTTAGCCTGGTGATTAAATCCTCCATCGATCCAGCCCTTCATAAAACAAGCATCGAGCTGAGCTAAGAAGATAATTAGCTATTTCTGAGCTCTACCCGATCAGATCGATCAAACAAAGCCTGCTGGGTAACAGACAGAGAGGGAAAGTAACTAATTACAATTACTCACTACTGAGTAGTTTTTTGTGTACTTTTTACTTTTTAAAGTAGTTTTTAAAATCTGTAATTTTTACTTTTACTTTTTACTGAAGTATGTTTACTTTGAAGCATTGTACTTTGCTACATTTTAAATCACATCTGTTAATGAGTAAAAAAAAATTGTTTTGGCAAAGTTTTTTTTCTTTTTTGTAAAAACGTTTTTGTCGCTTTTTGGCTTTGTACCCTTAACAAATCGCAAAAGACTGCAATTTAGTTAAATATGTGTAATAAGTATAAATAAGATATCAAGTATAAATAGAAAATAATATATTATATATTTCCCCTCGCTGTTAAAAAGTAACTAAGTAACTTTTACTTAAATTTTAAATGAGCTACTTGTTACTTTTACTTGAGTACATTTTTATACCGTTAATTTTACTTCATCTTAAGTTCCTCAAAGTAATTGTACTTTTACTTAAGTATAATATTTTTGTCCTCTCTGTACTCTTTGAGTCTAATTCTGACTACAGGCTGCTTCATATTGTTATGAACAAGGTCTCACATTGAAGTCCTATCAATGAGTTCCTTCTGCCAAACACTAATTTAAAGGCCTTTATATGTATAGGACAGCTCTTTATATGTATAGGACAGCTGAAGACATAATGGGGGAGAAAGAGAGGGGGAACGACATGCAGCAAAGGGCCGCAGAGCGGAGTTGAACGAGGTGAGCTACCCAGGCGCCCATGTATCCAGCTTATTTAAACAGCTCACGATACTGTATTGTATCAAGGATGAAGGAATAAATAACTTCATTTAATATTGTATGTGGCGTTTTCTTTTGCGGGGTGCAAATGTTCCACCAAAACAAGTTCCTTCCCAAAACTATTTAGCAGAGCCACCGTCGCTGCATCCGGAGCTTAGCGCCGCCCAAGACAATTATGAATGCAAACAACCCAGATCGTTTTTTTTCTCCTATCCTGGAATGTATGTGTGGTGTAGCCAGACCTTACTCCAGCAATGACACAGTGCTGCGGAGATGGATCTGGCAATGGTAGACTAAGGTTAAAATAACACAATCTTATCTTATCTTACTTACAGCTAATCTGACACATAGCTTTGATCTTCATTATGCCTGTGCATTTTGCTCTTAGTATTTGCTGTCCATGTGGTGGAGCAATTATAACAATCAGCCAGGAACCACAGATGAAAAGTAGACTTATTCGCCAACTCTGACACAATTCTTGTAATGTTAATGTATGACCATTGCCCCTGTCAAGTAACCAGAATGAAAGAAAGCGTTTAGTGGCATGCAGCACTTCACCAAAACCTGACAATGTCCAAACTTACTTTCACAATCAACACTGTACAGCGTGGTTGAACTGGAAGCTTGGCCTGATGGTAACACAAGGGGGTCTATAGGGTTCTTACATCATTTGTGTTTAAATGGGTCAGGATTTGTGTTCATGCTGTATAAATCAATCAGGCTAACTTATGTTTTTCCTAAAAACATGACTCCAGCCCCAGGACATCCTAACTTAGAGAAAGGATGGATGGGTTATCAAAATGTTCCAAAAAAAGTTGTTTTTTTGTGCCATCTCCGATGTAAAACTCAACTTGTAATGATCCCTACCTCTCTGGGCAGGGGTCCATGTTGCACTCCTTAAGTTTTGGTGTGGGTTTGGTGTTTTCAGGATAGCTGTTGCAATGGTGCTCAGGCACTGTCTGGTTGGATCGGATGTCTGTGCACTCTGCAGAGTTCAGCTGGTAGCCTGGGGGAGAAAAGTGTTTAGGTTGCTGTAAAACGTTGCAGATATCAACAGTTTAATGGTCTAATCATTTCAGCTGGACTGTAGGCCGTTATATTGTTGGCTAGTTTGATTTATAATAAAACATCATATTTTATAAACTACGTGTATTGTGTGCAAAAATCTTAATTTGTAAAGTAACTAAAGCTGTCAGATGAATGTAATGGAGTAAAAAGTACAATATTTCTCTCTGAAATGTAGCGCAGTAGTAGTAGAAAGTGGTATGAAAAGAAAAGACTTGAGTAAAGTACAAGGACCTCAACATTTGTACTTAAGTACAGTACTTGAGTAAATGTAATTTATTACATTTCACTACTGGTTAAATCATCATTCAAACACTAAGACAGCTGTTCATTTCAGACTAAAGATCTGTGACGAGATTAAACCGTTTTAGAGCGTTGCAGGGAAAAATTTCAGCGGTCTGAACCGGCCCGTCTCAGCTCGACTCAAACCAGCTGATGGTTTTGCTGCGACTCAGCTGGTCGAGTCTCCAGAGGCTGGTTTTAGAACGTTTCAACAGCCAATAGAGAAATCAGCTGGTAAAGTCAGCTAT